>NC_089507.1:183235249-183541701 GCF_036850995.1 Saccopteryx leptura
AAAAAGCAAAGAAAAATGGAGTTGTATCCTTAGTATCTGCTGGGGATTGATTATAGGATGCCTTTTCTTTCCTCCCTACCCCCAGGATAACAAAATTTGCAAATGTCAGCCCTCAGTAATCACAGTTCTATATTCTAAGCCTAAAGACATGATAGTTTATACTTCTTGCCAGCTTGCACGTCACCTTCTACCTGTCTATATATTCCACTTTTTTTTTTCCAGGAAGACTTTAGCCCATAATATACCTTCAATCTCCATCAATTCAGTCAACCTTAGGTAAATAGATAAAGGAATACTATTGCATATTGTATTTATTAACTTATATAAGAAAAATAATTGGGACATGTGCATTCTGTTACCACTTAGAAAGAAGTACAATACATTCATAATAAAAATAAATTAAAGTTATGTAATAGAATAAGGACATAATGTTAACAGTTAAGGTTTTATGTCAAATATTTCTAAATTTAACTGGAAACAAACATCTGCAGGGAAACATTTTAATGCTGGCTTTATATTTTGTGCTAAAACATAAGGTCCTTTGGAGAGGAGGCCTCCTGTAATATTACTTTCCTATCTGGTTATTAACCTAAGTGATGTTATTTTACTGGATTTCATGTGCTGCTGATCCTGCTGGGAAGGCAGAAAGCTGGACTCATTTAGGCAGAGGCAATGTGGCAAGATGAGAAAGCTGCCATATGTGAAATCTCACTTTATGCCCGTTGAAATTTTTGCATTTCATGTCTCCTAGGGACATGTTCATTGTGCTATTGTGTAATTCTATCAGCATGAACTTCTGCTGAATATTTTCTCTTCTCTTCAATACCCATATTTTGGTTGAGCTAACTTCAATACTTAATGTTGTAACATCTGTGCCCATACACCTGAGAGCCATAGAAGATGTATCCTGAAGATTATCTATATTTTCTAATCTTAGAGAATGCTACAAAATAAGAGAAAAAAGTTATACATTTTTCCTGGTCTGGAATTTTTTTGAAAAATAAAACCCTTTTATGTCTCCTTAGAAAGAGTCTCAAAGAGAACCTATATTTCAAAAGCTATAAAGAACATACCTACAAAAGCAATAGAATACTCATTTGTTTTTGTTGCAGATAAGAATAAGTCTTAATACATATGTGCAACTTTCCATTAATAGATATTGTGAATATACACAAAACCTAGAGATATTTTCTCAAAATGTTTTCAAACAAAACTCTTTAATACCTGTATAAAACAAAAGGAAATTCTACTACTTTGAACTTATTTACTGCTTTTATTCTGTGTATCTATCAATAAAGAAATGGGTTCTTCTTTATGAATCATTACATTATATCCCTGAAACTAATATAATGCTACATGTCAATTACATCTCAATAAAAAAAAATAAAATTGACTCAGCATTTCTCAAACAGAAGATTGAGGTCTTGACAGAAAATAAAAAGGACTTTATGAGAGATGCCTCCCACCTCACCTTTCATTAATTATTCTACCTTTATAGAATAAAAAACGCACATTGAAACTCCTTACAGGTGACAGTTCTAAAAATGAAATGTGCAGAACAATCTGTATTGAATTATAAGGTAGCATATGTGAGGTTTATATAAACACAATAGTTAGGAAGGACAATGAGTGGATTTGAGGGACTCCACATTTGGATTCTCTGGACTTTGTCATCAGTTTAACAAATTATGATAAATACTGAATGATTATGGAGTGCTTTCTATGTCCCAGGTATTGTTATAATTGTTCTGCATGTATTAACACAAATTTTTAGCAAAACTGCATGTGATTTTGTCATACCATCTTACTGTAAGGAAAGTAAGGCATTGAAAATTAAATAACTTGCCCAAGGTAACCCAGCTTGCTAATCAAGGGCAGAGCTGGAGCAGAACACCCTGAATCTAAGTCACCCCATTGACCTTTGGTTACTTTTCTTATATGTAACAGAATAGCTTTTAACTTTTGCTTTAAAGCAAATAATAATATTGAAGGCAGGGCCAAGTTTAGTATTTGTGGTAAAGAAGGGATAATACAGTTAATTCAGGCTCATAGACATTATCACTCTCCTACAGAAAAAAGTCAAATCTTAATAAACATACAAAAATTCAACTTCAAAGTTTTGACAAGCAAATAGCAGAAGTTGATCTCATTACTTACATTTTTTTATTAATTGAATTTAGAGAGAGAGAGGAAGAAAGAGAAAAAGAGAGAGAGAAAAAGAGATCAGACCCTTTGTTCCACCCATCCATGCATTCATTGGTTGATTACTGTATGTGCCCTAACTAATGGTTGAATCCCCAACCTTGGCGTATCAGACCAATGTTCTAAACAACTGACCTACTCAGCCAGGACCAGACATCATTTCTTTCTCACATGCCATTCCACCATTTGAAAAAGAGGACTGGTATTCTCACAAGGGAGAGTTAAAAGTGGGTAGTTAACTTGTCAGTAACTGGAGGAGTATTAAATGCCAGAGAAGCCACTGAGAGAAGCGTGACATGTCTATGTAGGCTGAACATGAGATTTTTCCCCTGTAGGCCAAGTTAATAAGAGAAAATGTATACCCATTTTATGTTCCTCATGTACATGTCTTAAGTGCAATAGACAAAATAAATATTTCTGCTATAGAGAAATTAAGCAGGCAGTGACCATTGGGTGTTTCATTATTAGAAGTACAATGGGAGGGAGCGATGCCATGTAACTATATCTAAAGTAAGAGTTGTATCAAATGTCTGTTATCATCATCAGACATAAAATACTACAAATATACCATTTACTTGACTTTTCCAGGGGCATGGTGTTATGAACCTGAACTAGAATTCACAACAGAGAAAGGTTATTAGCACCACAGACATGGAAAATATTGTGCTCTAAACGCAGTGGAAATAAAAAAAAGATGCCAAAATCACTAACATGGCTTACTAATTAAACCGTATCAATGCCCATGTCAATAAGAGTTCATAATTTGGAAGCTGTAGCTACTACTGACCTGATTTTACAATTGAGATCATGTCTGCATTTTAATTTGGAAACAAAATTGATTTCTGTGTTCTATAAACAAGGTCTGTCAAGTTATTACTTTGCAACTGCTTTGTAACACATATTTATTTAAGAGCGGCATGATTTATGATATAGTGTACTGGAGAAATCATTTCACTTCATATTTCATATTTTAGTTTCTTTTAAGAGCTTTCTTTATATATGAAACTGGAAATCTTCAAGTTCTTCAATAAATATTGAATTTCTTTGATAATGGCTTTTTAAAATAGAATGCTCAGTTATTTTTTTAACAACATTCAATATTATGGTATCCTAATATTACCAAAGTTTGCATTTTAGAAGGTTCATATAATGTACATATTTTACATAAATTGCTTCCTTAATCACTACCATATGAAGGATGACAGAATAAAATCAATACAAAAAATGGTCAATCTGTCTCATAAGGATCTCAAATTTTCTGATACTCATCCATCTAATCTATAATTTTGATTTCTTACAAGCTTTATTTTTATTTTATTTTTTAAAATTTATTGACCAATTTTTATAGAGGGAGGAAGGGAGAGAAAGATACACCGATTTATTGTTTTACTTATTTATGCATTTATTGGTTGATTCTTGCTTGTGCCCTGACTGTGAATCGAACCTACAACCTTGGTGTATCGGGATGGTGTTCTAATCAAGTAAGCTACCAGGCCAGGTGGTGCTCAATACTATAATGCTTAAATCAAATTGAATCTAAATTAGTAATAAAAATATCTTCACTGCTATTCAGAGGACAAAAACTGTTGAAAGTATCTTCTCTTGCTACTTGATCATACTCAACTCACAAAGGTTGGTTTAGGATTAAGGAAATGTTCATTTCTCCCCTTACTAGACTGCAAATGCATGAGGGTAACTCGGATGGTGAATTCTAGGCAAGAATTCAAAGAAACTCTGTATTTTGATGGGTTAATTGAAGAGCAATCCTACCGTCTCCACCTTCTTTTTCTTCTTGGTCATCTATTAGTGGGATCAGTTCGGGTTGCTCCGCCGTGGTGGCATCTTCCTGGTTTGGTGAAAGTTCTAAGTAGAATGAGACAGTAGGTTACTCAGGGAAGTTTACATTGAAATCACTGACAAAACACAGTTACTAAAGCATAATAAGTTAAAATTCTTGTTTCTCCTGCCTCCAAGTTTTAACAGGCATATAAAAGAGAACATGACTGCCAATCTCCATAGTCTCAAACACACAAGCACACCACTCACACACACACTCACACACACACACACATGTCTGGAAGGGTCATGGTTCACAGTCTCATCTCATTCTCTGGGAACAGTATGTGCTGATTTCAATACCTTCTGTTTCCATGTATGAGCACTGCGACTCTGCGGCAACTTCTATATCGTCCTTCATGGAATCATTCTCCTGTCCTGTTAGGAAGAGCGATTGAAAAAGAAAAAAAAATGTGATGCACAAGACCACAGCTTCATTCCTGGTTTGAAAAAACAGAAATTTCAGAAACCATGCTTGGATCATGCATGGAGAGATAGAGAACAGTTCTGAACAAAAAGCAGAGGATGAAGAAGATTATTAGCATTTTGCAAATCATCAAATTAATCTCCATTATTTTATAAGAAATATGCAGATAATTTAGGCAAAAACTCCTCGTTGAGCTGATTGGTGTAAATTAGTATTTAGGTTATGAATGTCACAACCTGGCAGTTCTGACATTGTAAATAATTTCTGGGGTGCACGAGTTAATTACATTAATTAATTACATGAGTTAACTTCATTTTCTGTTAAGATATAGATATTTCCTGTATTGAGAACTCCTGGAAAGTTAAAACACTACTTGCATTTTCATTCTTCCATCCACAGTGCATGAAAAACTTGAGTAATCTAAATACACAGATTGGGTCAGCTAACAGCTCAACCATTCTCTGATGGTACCTACTAAACATAGCAAAGGTCAGGAGAGAATTCAGCCAGCTCATATTACCCTGAGGCTGATTATCTGGTAAGGGTCTTCTTCTACATCCCCTGGCTTCTTCCTTTTCCCTTCCCAGTAGAATTTAGAGGATTTTAAGTGTCCATTTAGAGAGGAAATCGACATTGGCCCATTTTGCCTCATATTAATGACAGCTTTTATGCTGAGAATATTTTACCATTGAATTTTTTTAAATCCCAGCTCTAGGGCTGGTAATAGTCCCAAAGGGGAAGAAGAGGCCCTTGGGCTCTTTGCCTGGGTCCATCCGGGTGGTAGCTTGCATCATTGTTCCAACCTGTCCCTCCTTCTTTCTGTAAGAGGCTATTATCCTCTGTTTGTGACCATGTGACCTTCAGAAGACCCTGTGGGACAAGTATATGTTCCCACCTGAGTGATGCCAGGCTGAGTCGGGTGACTTGGTTTAGAAAGTGGCACAGCAACGGGCACAACGTGTACTGTGCTATATTTAAGCGAAAACTTCAAGGCCCATTGTGTGTTTCCTCCAACTCTGTTGCTCCTAAGAGTGTGCTCCTTTAGCCTGGATTCTGAACTGGAAACAAGTGGAGCAGAGCCCAGAAGAGACACAGTAAACCTTTGTTGTTGTAAACTCCTGGGACTTCTAGGGTTACCTGTCACTACAGCAAAGCTGACTTACACAACCTCTCATCTTTGTACCTTCCTCCTCAATACAACTATACTTAATCTGCTGGTTATAGTACTTCCTCTTGGTTCATTTTCTGCTTGTGTGACCAACTCTGAAAAAAAAAGTGGTTTTTTTTACATCCATTCTTCTTGAACTTAATTTTAATCAAAAACATCTGTTTTAAAAATACAACTATAGTATATTTATATATTTGATCATGGAAGCTAAAAGCCTCAAGCTATTGCCCCTGGCTGGGTAGCTCAATTAGTTAGAGAAATGTCCCAATACACCAAGGTTGCAGGTTCAATCCCTGGTCAGGGGTACATACAATAATCAACCAATGAATGCATAGATAGTGGAAAAACAAATTGATGTTTCTCTCTCTTGTTCTCTTCCCCCTCCTCTCTCTCTAAAATCAATAAGTAAAAATTAAAAGGAGGCTGGCCAGGCGTTGGCACAGTGGATAGAGCATCGGATGCAGAGGACCAAGGTTTAAAACCTCGATGTCACCGGATTAAGCACCAGCTCACCAGCTTGAGCTCGGGGTTGTTGGTTTGAGCATGGGATTGTAGACATGACCCTATGGTCTCTGACTTTAGCCCAAAGGTCACTGGCTTGAAGCCCAAGGTCACTGGCTTGAGCAAGGGGTCACTGGCTCAGTTACAGCGCCCCTCCTCCAGTCAAGGCACATAAGAGAAAGCAATTAATGAAGAACTAAGGTGCCTCAATGAAGAATTGATGCTTCTCATAATTCTCCTTTTCTGTCTATCTTTTCCTCTCTGTCCCTCTTCCTGTCTCTCTTGATAAAAAAAGAAATTAAAAAGAAACTCAAGCTGTCGTTGTTGTCTCTCATCATTCCTAAAATTCAATGAAACACCAAAATTTGATGATTTTGAAAAATACTTCTTTTATCCTGTCTAGTCCGCTGTCCCTTTTCTTACTCGGAATGTATTATTTCTCTCTTGCATCTATAATTTTTTCTCCTGTAATATATAATAAATTGCTAGCAGTAATATATTTTAAAATATCGATTTGATTAAGACCTTTCCCTTGTTGATAAACCCCATTCATCCCTGTTTCTCCCTATTGCTACTCAGAGTATGGTCCATTAGCAAAGAACATTGGGGTTACCTGGGAGATTTTCAAATACACAGGATTTCAGGCCCCATCTCAAGACCTCCAGAATCACAGTGTACGTTTTAACAAAACTTCAAGTGTTGTGCTTGCACATTAAATCTTAAGAAACAGTAGCATAGAAGTTATATTTGCAAATTACTGAGTCCATAGAAATGCCAGGCTTTGCCTAACCACTTTATACACCTTTTCTCTAATCATTGTGTCAGCCCTGTAAAGCAAGTCTTATGCTTCCCAGTCTACTTTCAAAATTCTTAACTGGGTTAATTTGACTCCAAATCCCTTTTACCTGGCGAAGCTTTTATTTTTCCCTTTAATTTTTTTTTTTTTTTGTATTTTTCTGAAGCTGGAAACGGGGAGAGACAGTCAGACAGACTCCCGCATGCGCCCGACCGGGATCCACCCGGCATGCCCACCAAGGGGCGATGCTCTGCCCATCTTGGGGCGTCACTCTGCCACAATCAGAGCCATTCTAGCACCTGAGGCAGAGGCCACAGAGCCATCCTCAGCGCCCAGGCAAACTTTGCTCCAATGGAGCCTTGGCTGCAGGAAGGAAAGAGAGAGACAGAGAGGAAGGAGAGGGGGAGGGGTGGAGAAGCAGATGGGCGCTTCTCCTGATGTATAGCATGCCTATAATAAAACACTCAAGTCTTAAGAATACAGGTTTTTAAATATAGAAACATGTGTCATCTCCCTGTGCGGTCACCACCAGATCAAGAACCCTCTCGCACCGGTGGCTCTGCTCCCTCTGTGGGCAGCTGCAGATACCCCCAGAGGTAATCATTCTGCATTTCAACTTCACATAAACAGAACATACAGTATATGCTCTTTTGTATCTTACTTTTCCAGACAAGTTTTCTGGGAGATTAAACCCCGTTGCTACATATATCAGTTCATTGCTTTTCATTGATGTATACTATTCCATTGTCTGATTATACTCTGTTATATAGATGCTGAATTATTTTCAATTTGGAGATATGATAAATAATACTACTAAAAATATCTTGTACATGTCTCTTGGTGGGCATATGGACTCATATCACTTGAGTATAACCCCAGCAGTGAAACTGTTGTGGAATAGGAAACATACATGTTTAGCTTTACTAGATGCTAAAGATCTAATAAATTCTAAAGAGTTTGCTCCATTATACACTCCCAGCTGAAATGTCTGAGAATTCCGTTTGTGCTTTCTATTATTTACTGTCATGTTGCTAGTCACAGAATTCTTTAATATGGAGGGGAAAGCCATAAAGAATCTTTCCCCCGGACTCATTTGCACCCTCTTCACCTTTGGAGACCATTCAAAGTGATCATATCTTTGCTTATGCTTATGGAGTTCCTTTGCTCATGCACCTGTGTATTGCTCTTACTACACTGTAATATAGCTGTGTCTGCATTTGCCTCTCTTACTAGCTTATGAGCGCTGTGAAGATAGAAATTGTGTTTTACTCATATTTTCCTTCTCAGCACTTGCTATAAGGAGTGATCAGTAAATAACTATTTAATTTACTCTCTATTATAGTACTTATCAATGTCTATAAATAGCAACCACCAGCAAGTGTAATTTACTTCCTATCATACCCTTTAGCGATAAGTAAGTGCCTTAAGCTACTAAGCTGTTTATACACTATATTTATTGAAAGAACTCCGAAAAACAAAACAAAACAAAACTAGATGTTTCTTGAGCTTTAATTTCATTATTATTTTTTTAAAGGCTGAAAAAACTAGATAATGTCTTAGATTCTCTCTATCTTTGGCAATATGTAAGGATATGCTCCTGGTAATGTTTCTAGTGACATTGACATTTATTGGGAAGATGATATCGAGAGGAAACTGTCACTGTGTACTGAGGGAGCCTCATTCTCTACCGCTGTGGATATGGGGAACTCTCAGGGTCATTGCTGGGGCCTGAACTCATCATTTGTGATCTGTACAATGAAGGGAGAGGAGAGAGTTTGGTGAGTAGACGCAGTCACTCTGTATTCTCGTGTGTATCCAGTCCCAGTGTTCCACTTGATACATTTTTAGAGGAATTCTATCAGGAATAAGAAGGTCACAGTTTAACAGGGCTGGGGCCCAGCTTATACGGTGGCCCACCAGTGCGGGCAGCCCGTGGCTGTGGATGAACACCAGAGCTGTTCTCTGCGACTAGCAAGGCCCCGCACTTCAGGCTGGATGAGAGGCCATTGCAAAACTTCAGTGGAGTCCTTCCCTCCCCTGCCTTTTTCATTTGCTCCACCCTTGATCTGTTAAACCAGTGGTGGGATTTAAATAATTTAACAACCGGTTCTCTGCCCTAATGATCGTTTTAAGTATAAAAAAGATATACCGAAAGGTAGGCTATTATTTCATGCATTCAATATTTAAATATGAACAATAAAAGAGGTATATAAAACTAGATTATGTTATAAGAAAGAGTTTTTTTTTTTTTTTTTTTTTTTTTTTTTCTGAAGCTGGAAACGGGGAGAGACAGACTCCTGCATGCGCCCAACCGGGATCCACCCAGCACGCCAACCAGGGGTAACGCTCTGCCCACCAGGGGGCGATGCTCTGCCCCTGGGGGGGGGGTCGCTCTGCCAGGACCAGAGCCACTCTAGCGCCTGGGGCAGAGGCCAAGGAGCCATTCCCAGCGCCCGGGCCATCTTTGCTCCAATGGAGCCTTGGTTGCGGGAGGGGAAGAGAGAGACAGAGAGGAAGGAGGGGGGGGGGGTGGAGAAGCAAATGGGTGCTTCTCCTATGTGCCCTGGCCGGGAATCGAACCTGAGTCCCCTGCACGCCAGGCCGACGCTCTACCGCTGAGCCAACTGGCCAGGGCAAGAAAGAGTTTTAAAATATTAACAAAAAATATTAAATAATACCTGACAAAAAACAATACAAGTTGTCGTCACTCCCTGGTTGTTGGGCACTTTTTCTCTTTATGTTATATGTTTGTTTACCAAAGTAACAAACACAAGGGAATTAAAATGTAGTATTTCATCAAAGGTATAATGAGTTTTATGAAGTGAACAAATAAATATTATAAGCATAGTTCTGTCAAATTCTTTTCATATGTGGACGGAATAACCATTACTATGGGCGCTTAAAATACGCTGTTGTACAGGTGAACGTTAAAAAAGAGTAAGGAATGTAAATTTGTGATTCACACATTGGGCGGCTATCCAGGCACCCACCTTAGAGAGAACCTTGATTACAAGTGCCATTTTAACAACTGGTTCACTGAACTCAACCAAAAATTGGGTATCAGTTCTGCTGAACCGGTGCAAACCAGTTGAATCCCACCACTGTGTTAAAACCACATGTTTACGTATGTTAGCAATCTTTTTTTTTTTTTTTTTTTTTTTTTCATTTTTCTGAAGCTGGAAACAGGGAGAGACAGTCAGACAGACTCCCGCATGCGCCCGACCGGGATCCACCTGGCACGCCCACCAGGGGCGAAGCTCTGCCCACCAGGGGGCGATGCTCTGCCCATCCTGGGCGTCGCCATGTTGCGACCAGAGCCACTCCAGTGCCTGAGGCAGAGGCCACAGAGCCATCCCCAGCGCCCGGGCCATCTTTGCTCCAATGGAGCCTTGGCTGCGGGAGGGGAAGAGAGAGACAGAGAGGAAAGCACGGCGGAGGGGTGGAGAAGCAAATGGGCGCTTCTCCTGTGTGCCCTGGCTGGGAATCGAACCCGGGTCCTCCGCACGCTAGGCCAACGCTCTACCGCTGAGCCAACCGGCCAGGGCAGCAATCTTTGATTGAAATGGAAATACATATAGTTCCTCCTTTCTAATTTTTCTGAAATAAAGTTAGTAAAAAATAAGGGAAGAAATGAGGTGTACAACTTTGAAATTCAAGAACAGTCATATTTGTTTATACCCGAACCAAGTCAGGATTTGGCATATTACACAGAGGAGGTATGTGTGAGTTCCCTGCCCACACCCAGACCTGCTGAGTGTCAATGATGAGTCCAGTCCATCCACTTTGCTCTTCAATGCACTCAGACATCGCACCTTCCACCCCGCTTTCTTGACCCAATGTAGGCAAGCTTTATGTTTACCTCCCTACATTTGGTCTAGTTGAATTCCACCCACTGTCCTTTGCACTAATCCCTTCTGACAGAAAACAAAAGAACATAAAGGATCCCACAAGTTATATGTACATTTTTTATAGAGTTAACTCAATCATCCATACTAATAGGAGGGGGACCATTAGTACAGATAATTCAAAAATGCATTCACTCTTTAGAAATAGATCACATGATTTTTTTTCTTGGAGTCCTGATGATTAAATATGACTCAAGCTAATGTTTTCATTAATTTCATAAAAATTGGTCTGGGAACATCAATCTAGAATTAAACATTTCTACAGGATAAACCTAAACTCACTTTGTAAATGGGTTATTTTTAACCAATAGCAACAACAATATCATTGTACTGTTTATAGATTATTAGATGCTTAGATCTTCCAAAGAGCAAAGACTTTGTTTCTTTGATGATTGTCTTAAAGATAACAAGAATTGTGTTCTTTTGTTAAACTTAAAACTTGTTGGCTGCTCTTCTTCAAAATTTTACTTTTACCATGTCTAAAAGGGCCCCAGATTAAGAACAAAATTCAGAGTGAATTTGATTATCTTTTAGTTATCCTTAGTTTTCTCCAAACAAGACTTTCCTAATGTCAGTTATTTCTAAAATTGTTTTTTTTTGTGTGTAGTTACTAAAGAAAGGTAATTTTCTTATAGAAACACTGAAAAATGCATACAAGTACTGATAATTATAGATAATTTTACACCTTTGGGATTGCCACTGTTAATATTATTAACTGATATCATTCTCATGAGTGTGTTTACATAGGCATGTAGATACTGTATATGTATATTTATAAATATATGTATCTGTTCTATGCATATGTGTCTTTGTGTATATGTCTGCATATTCACACACACAGACATAAATAAATGTATTCTAGAATCACTGTCATTACAGTTTCTTCAGAAATCTTATTTTAAATATGTTTTTAAATTGTATGTGTTCAGCCTGACCTGTGGTGGCGCAGTGGATAAAGCATCGACCTGACCTGGAAATGCTGAGGTTGCCAGTTTGAAACCCTGGGCTTGCCTGGTCAAGGCACATATGGAGTTGATGCTTCCTGCTCATCCCCCTTCTCTCTCTCTGTCTCTCTCTCTCTTCTCTCTCTCCCTCTCTCTCTCCTTTCTAAAATGAATAAATAAAAAAATTGTATGTGTTCATTTTAGAGAGGTGGGGGGAGAGACAGAGAGAGAAGGGCAGAGGGAGGAGCAGGAAGCATCAACTCCCATATGTGCCTTAACCAGGCAAGCCCGGAGTTTCCAATCAGCGACCTCAGTGTTCCAGATCGACACTTTATCCACTGCGCCACCACAGGTCAGGCCTGAAATCTTATTTTTAAAAGATGCATTATATTCCACGTTATGTACAAACTTTCAGATGTTTCCTTATTTTGCCATTAAACTGTATTACAATGAATATATAAATATCTTCATACTTTTGGTGGGTGTTACTTTAAGATAAATTCCCAAAGCATAATTCTTGGATTGAAATATGAACATTTTGCCTTTTATGAGATTTTGTCAAAATTACTGATGAGGAGGTTATGCCCATTAGTCTCTCACTGATGTTGTTGAGCTTGTTTGGACACTGTATCCATACTAATTCTATGTATTTTCAATCCCACTTAAACATTCAAATTTAATCTTTTTTTGTCTGTCTTTCTTTAAGTAATAGACAGGTTATGCCTTCATATATGACTATATTTCTTCGTAAACTATAATTGAGTTCTCTTCCCATCTTTCTCTTTGGTTGTTTATTTTTCTTATGGATTTATGAGGTCTTGATTTTTGTAATAAAAAATCCTTTGTCACTTAAGCTGAGTATATTTTTCCTAGTAGTTTTTCTTTGGAATGTGATTATAACCTTTATTTATCATGTCTAATTTTATATATGTACTTAGATTTAGCCATTTCTCTATTTTATGATATATATTGACTTATGTCTGTATACATATTATTGATTGTGTGTGTGTATACTTTATACAGGCATTGTCTGTGTGTAAATATACACAGCTCAGAAAGTCAGCTTTATTTCAACTTTTAAAGAAAATACATTTTGGTTCTTCCTATAGTTTCATTTTACATTTCATCTTTGCTTCTTCTAGAATTTAATCTGGTGAAAGAAATGATATTGGGATTCAGCTTATTTTTCCAAATGGTCAAATAGTTGTCTTAATACCATTTATTGAGTCATTTGTCTTTGAAATGGCAGCCTAAGTATGTACTGAAATCCCATCTCTCCTTGGTTCTATTTCTACACTCTTTATTTGGTTTCATTGATCAGCCTGTCCATACCTACAGTAGGACGGCACTGTTAATCACATTTTTCAAAGATCCCATGTCATTTTTAGTCTATTTATTCTGTCATTGACTGATACTATTATATCTGTAAATTCCCCATTGTATTTCCAACTGGATTTTATTCATATTTTATCTTTTTGTATGGTCTGACACACACACAAAAAACATCATTGTTATATTTAATCAGGGATTTACATTTATTGATATAAATGACAAACTTTCTTGAAACGTTTTGCTAGAAGTTGAACTGGATAAATTCTAAAATAGTTTTTTCATGTTCTCTTTTGATATTTGTTCCCCAAATATACCTTTTTCTAACTTCGCATTTTTAAACCATTCGTATTTTATTGAAACTAACTCAAATGGATTGCTCTTAACACTTACACAGTAACTTAAATACATTCGTTATCATAATTACTTGCATGTATTTCTGTCATCTTATTCGATATAATGTGTTTGAGTTACACTGCTTTTATTATCATTTGCATTACTGACTATACTTTCATAGTTGTAAGATCTTTCTGGGAAATTTAGAAGGTAAGATAGCCTTTTAAAACTCTATTAATTCTCTTGTGTTTATCATAAAAATTTTCAAAATTATTCTTAAACCTAATATTGTCACAACCCATAGCATAGTAGGATTTTTAGTTTTTGATTACTTTGATGGAAGTCAGAATTGTGTGCAACACCCCTGAGCTTCACCACAATCTTTGTTTTATAAACTCTTCCCTTGTTACTTCCTTTCTTTTTGTTCTCTCTTATTTCCTACCTTATTACCTGTCCCGTTTCCTTCCTATTTTAAATATTTTATTAAAATGCAATATACAGGAATGTACACATACAAAATGTACAGAACTCAATTAAATAACCAAAAGCAAGTAGAAAATCTATACACCCTTATGATAAGCATCCAGCCCAGAAAGAAACAAGCTCATAGTCCAAGCAGTATCTCTTCCCATCACCAAGTTTAATAGGATACTTACTTTTTGTAGTAGTTAACTACCTAGATTTTTTGTCATTTTTATCACTTAAGCACATCTTTCTCAGTATTATAGTTATTTTTCCTGCCATTTATTTATTTATTTATTTATTTATTTATTTATTTATTTATTTTTGCATTTTTCTGAAGCTGGAAACGGAGAGGCAGTCAGACAGACTCCCGCATGCGCCCGACTGGGATCCACCCGGCATGCCCACCAGGGGGCGATGCTCTGCCCATCTGGGGCATCACTCTGTTGCATCCAGAGCCATTCTAGTGCCTGAGGCAGAGGCCACAGAGCCATACCCAGCACCCGGGCCAACTTTGCTCCAATGGAACCTTGGCTGTGGGAGGGGAAGAGAGAGACAGAGAGGAAGGAGAGGGGAAGGGGTGGAGAAGCAGATGGGCGCTTCTCCTGTGTGCCCTGGCCGGGAATCAAACCCGGGACTCCTGCACGCCAGGCCAATGCTCTACCACTGAGCAAACCGGCCAGGGCCATTTTTCCTGCTTTTAAAAGTTGACATAAATTAATTATACAGTATGCATGCTTTTTTACCTTCTTCAGTTTAATATGATATTTATGAGATTCATTTATGTCTTTGCCTGTAACTGTAGTTTTTAGTTTCTGATGAGATTTTACTTTGTTCTTGTATTTTTTCCTTTTTATGTAACTTGTCTTTTCCTTTTGAGATCATTTTTGAGATTTTGCTCTTTATCACTGATGTTGAGCAAGTTGGTTATGATGTACATAAGTATAATTTTCTTTTTCTTTTTGCTTCATGGTCATAAATCTTCTTGGATATACAAGTTCATAGTTTTCATAAAATTTCTAAAAAATTGCAGCCATTATTACTTTAAATATTTTTTCTGTCTTTCCCTTTCATGTCTACTTTCAGACATTTTAATTCATATATATTGGAATTGAAATTACTCTTGAAGTTGTCCCATATCTCACCAATAGTCTTTTATTTTTTCTTAGTCATTTATTCTGTTTCAGTTTCAATAGTTTCTATTGTTACAGCTTCAAATTTACTAAACTTTTCTTTTACAGTGTCTAATCTGCCATTATTTCTATCAAGTAAGATTTTCATATCTGCCCTTGTTTTTCATCTCTAGAAATTCAATTTGGGCCTTTTTATATCTTCCCTGTCTCTAATTAACATGGGAAGTCTTTCTTTTAGCTTCTGGAAGTTGTGGAAACAATAATAATTTTTTAACATAACCTTTTATACTATTATTTTATTTGTACCATTTCTGAATTGATTTATTCTATTGGCCATGCTTTTCTGCTTCTTGTCAAGAATTGGGGAGGGTCTGAGATTTTATCCTGCTTGTAAATTAATAAGTTAGCTAGTCACTATTCCCTAGCTACTGACAGAAGACAGACTCCCAGGCCAGAAATGAAGAACAGTTTATTATTCACAGTAGTAGGAGCATCCAGACTACTTGCACTTGTTCCCTGAGCCTCAGTTCCCATTGGGTGACCAAGTAATACTGGCACACTCAGTGGGTTGTATTATAGGGGGGAAGCTTGATCTCAGAGGATTTCAATATTTTATAATGGACAGTTAGCCTGTCTGTCTCTTGGGGGAGGGGCTCTATTCTTATCTTCCAAGGCTGTCAGCAAGCCTACTCCACAATTGTTCACTATACAAATATTCTTGAAATAAGTGGCCAAAACAAACGTAGTCAGGGTCTTTGCTTGTAAAACATGCAGAAAACCCAGAGATGCATGAAGATTTATGGAGATTTATCATGCAGTACTTCTTTTTATACAAAGTAATTTTGTCAATTACTCTGATGGGTATGTGATATATTTATATTAATATTTTTGAGCTTTATTCTGGGATTTATTTATTTGTTCAGAAACAGTTTGACCTTTTCAAATCCTGCTTTCAACCAAAATCAGGGAGGACAAGAACAGCATTTATTATATTGCTGTTTTTGGTTCAGTACTGAGGCAAAATCCTTCTAAGCCCTCTATAAATTTTTAGGTTTTCTAGTCTGGTCTAGGGGAACAGGCATTCCTCCCAGCCCTGTGGAGGCCTCAAATCCTTTAGTGTTCTTTATGCAGCCTCTCATGCAAGCACTGGTAATTTCTTCTTGTGCATGCACTGGTCAGTCAGTACTCAGCTGAAGACCTAAGGGATTTCCTTAGTAGATCTCTAGAGTCCCCTTGGTGGAGTTCTCTCTCCAGTACTCTACCCTGATTACACTAGATAACTTGGCTTTTCATAAGTCTCTGCTCTGTTTACTCATCTCAAAGGGTCTTTTGGGCTCTGCCTGAGTTCTTCTTCTCTATACTTTGGTCTGGGATGTCTCTCCAAGTATTTGTCTGGGACATCACAGGACTCAGCTCACTTCCTGACTTAGGTATCACAGAAATATTATATTTTAATGTTAACTGGTGTTTTTATTCTCCATGACAATGAAAAAATATTAGCACACTTAATTTACTTCATCCCAATAAATACCATTATTGTAATAGATATATTTTAATTCTAAGTATATCTTATTTAAAATTTTAATTTTGAATTACATTTTAAGTATATCTTGACTCCCAGAATACATTATTTTTATACATTTTTTATTTAGAAATTAAATATAATGGGGTGACACTGATCAATAAAAGGACATAGGTAATACATTATTGTTATCATAACCATCTCTATTGATTTGTGCCATCAATTAATTTAGACTTATTCAATAATTACCATTTACCTTGCTTTTAATTTTTTCCTTCATCTTTGAGCTTCTAACTCAAATCAGTATCATCTTACTTAGAGAATACCAGAATTCTCCAGTGAAGAAATTTTCTTTTATTGGACTGAAACACTCTTACTTGACCTTTATTCTTGAAACATACATTTTCTCTGGATTTAGAATTGTTGGTTGGTAGTTATTCTCTTGTACTGTTCTTTTATTTCCATTATATCTATTGAAAAGTCAGCTGTCAATCCCATAGTTTGAAGATTGCTTTTTAGATGTTTGGTTTATCTTTGATTTTCAGCAGTTTTATTATGATGGTTTTAGTTGGGGATTTATTTTGATTGGAGTTTAAAAGAATTTTGAAATATGTGGCTTGATATCCTTCAACACTGTAGGAAATGTCTCAACATAGTTTCTTCAAATATTGTTTCTGCCCAACTCCCTGTGACAGACCGTTATTTTATCTTCTATATCTTTTCCCTTTCTTTACTGTTTGCCATATTGTGTTTTTCTACTGTTTTTATTTTGGATATATTCTTTTGATATAACTTCAAGTTCACAAGTTCTCTTTCATCTGTGTTGAATATATTGCTAACCACAAATTCTCTCACTGAATTCTTCATTTCAGTTGTGGCATTTTTTACTTTTAGACTTTCTTTTCTCTCTCTTTTCTGTTTTCAAGTTCCAGTTCTCAGCTAAATTTTTCAATCTTGTCTTTATTTTTTTTACATAGCTTTTATGTTTTATACTTTGTGTTTATCACTGATATTTTCAGCCCAGTGGTTTCCCTTTTTTGATGGTTCCTTTGGTTTTCATTTTGCCTTGTTTTCTCATTAATTCTGGCTATTTTTTTGTACATGTGTGTTGTTTATGCAAATGGTTTGAAACTTTTAGCAACCTCTTTTTCAGCTAATAAATATGTTACATTTACTTTTTTTGAGGGCACCGAGAGACTAGCAATCTGATTTGAATTAATTTAATATAAGTCTTCAGATTATTTATTTATTTATTAAAAATTTTTATTTTATTTTATTTTTTTACAGAGAGAGAAAGTCAGAGAGAGGGATAGATAGTAAAGTAAAGAGGGCAGACAGACAGGAACGGAGAGAGATGAGAAGCATCAATCATCAGTTTTTCGTTGGGACTTCTTAGTTGTTCATTGATTGCTTTCTCATATGTGCCTTGACCACAGGCCTTCAGCAGACTGAGTAACCCCTTGCTCAAGCCAGCGACCTTGGGTCCAAGCTGGTGAGCTTTTTTTGGGCTCAAGCCAGATGAGCCCGCGCTCATACCTCGGGGTCTCGAACCTGGGTCTTCCACATCCTAGTCCGACGCTCTATTCACTGCACCACCACCTGGTCAGGCAAGTCTTCAGATTATTTAAAAGTTGGTCAGCAGTCTTTCAGAAGGCTAATCTACTGCTGGTTTGTTCTATCAGCTAGGGAACATAACTCTGGGGTTTCAACCCAAGAATCAAAGGATTTACCAAAGCCCTTTATACTTTTGAACAATGAGACTGAAGATACCTGTTGAAGAATTAGCAAATGCCTTAGGTATAAACAGTTGCCAGTTCTGAACACACATCTCTGCATATTTTCTCCCTTAAGCTAGCCTGACAATACTCTACCTTGTTAGCTCTCTGATTTCTTTAAATAAACTTAGGCTCTCTCTGTCTCTATCTTTCTCTTCTCTCTCCTTCTCTCTCTCTGAGACATTATATATAAATGAGACAATATATAAATAAATAATTAAATAAATAATTATATATATAAAATATATATTTTTTATATATATAATTTTTTCTTACCCCCTAAGTTGTCAGGTTTTCTTCAGTGAGAGTAATGTAGTAATGGTCTAATTTATTTAAAATTTTATTATTGAGAGAAAAATTATCTTCTTTTTATTTTAAAAAATATATACTATAGTTTTCAAAGGTAAAAGGAAACATTTAAGTAAGATATTTTGATACTAGTTAGAAACAATTATGTCAACATTGTCACACATACAATGAGTCTTTTATCATACAGAACTACCTAACCGTGCCTTCCTGAATCTTGAAGTTTTCCTTCCTTTTTATATTTATGGTTTTTGTTCAGGCCTTCTGTAAGTTTATTTAGAATGAATGCTTGGGTGGTATATTTTCTTAATCTTTGTATTCCTGAAAAAAATCTTACTCATAATTTCATGCATGAATACTAATGTCCCTAAATATAGAAACAGTGTTCTTTAGCCCTTTGGGAATGTTAACTCTATTTTCTCCTAGTATTTGAAGTTGTGAATGAAGGTAATCTGATTTTGGTGGTTTTGCTTGTAACCTGATTTTGACTTTCCTATTTGCTTGAAAAGCCTTTCTTTATCATTGATCTCTATAAATTCCATAAGCCTTTGTAGGTTTCTGTTCTCCTTGTATTTGCATTATATTTTCCTATAAATATAATGTGGGCTTTTATATTTTGAATGGAAGAACTGGTTTGCATTAGAAACCTTTATTTTTCTAAGGATTGTTTTATTTCTGTTTGTTTCGTTCTCTCTTCATGGTATTCAAAGGATATGCTATAGATTTACCTCCTGGATCTATTTTCTACGCATCTCACATTTATTCTCCTTGTTATTATGTCTTCATTTCAGTAGTTGTAAACCCAATGCCTGCAGAGTTTAGGCAGGTAACAAAAATAAATAAAGCCAGCCTAGCCTAAATAAAATGCGTGATGAAGATTGTGGACAGCAAATTCCTCTTTGAAACGTGGCTGCTACTAATCACCTGGTATTTAGTTCTAATAAAATGTTACTAGTTTCCATTCTTTCCAGAAAAACTAAAATCTGAGTTTTTAAAAAGGCAATATTCCTCAACAGAAAAAAAAATGAAAAAGGATCTCATAACTTACCATTAGGATGATCTTGATCACACACAGAATGATCTGTTATTTCACTGTCCTTTGTAATATTGTCATTTGCAGAATCTGACATAACAAGTAAAATCTCTAGTCAGCATTTTTATCCAAGACATAGAGCAGTTTCTAGCACAAATATTATAGATTTATATTTGGGGATAGAATTTATTGTTTTTTTTTAATTATTAAAATTATTTTTACCAATAAATAAGCTTTTCTGAAAATACTTCATGAGATGTCTGTCTGCACAAAGTTTGCAAGGCAAAGATGGTAGAAGTGGTTGGGCCATCTTTTTTGCAACAAAAAAGAAAATATAAGCAGGCCTTCTGCATCAGTGATAGTTTTAGAAGAACTGTGCAAAAAAAATATGAAAGGAAAGCAAAATAGAGAAGATGAAAGCAGTATCTAATTTTAATGTTCTTAATGTTTTCATTACTGTAGTTGTTCTTGTATAATAGTCTTTGAAAAAGCCATATATAGACATTTGAAATCCAGTGGTAATTAAATTTATCTTCCTGAGGAACGGTACCAGTAAAATAATAGCCAAGGGGAATGCAAACCTTTTGTTCTGTGCAATTTCATATCACCCTTGTATAGCACATTTAATGTGGGAAGTTTGTCCTTTTTTGGTCATATAATATATACCTAACAGTAGCTAAAAGTTTTCCAATGACTGAGGACACCTGAAAAGTTAGAAAGTGTCCTCTGTTAGATGTTTGAGGACTCTCTGGAGGCTCCTTAAAAAACCATCGTAAAGAACCATGAGTAGGTCAGCAGAAAAATAGAAAATAGGTTTTTTATTTATTCTACAAATATTTATTAAGGGCCATCTTTGTGCCAGACACTGTTACTGACTCGGGGGAGTCTGCAGTAAACAAATTACCAATTTCTGCCCTCACAGAGGTTACAATCTAGTGGAGATTTTTTATGCACTTAAATGGGTAGAAAACTAAAGAAACAGAAAAACTTGAGCTAATCTTTTATGCATGTGGCCATGAAATCTGGGACAGTAGAATGGCACTTGTATAATTTCCAAATGTGTTCTCTACTGAGTTCATATCATGCAGTTGTATTTTAATTCCTTAACAGTTGATTTAGGTAGAATCTAAAGTAGCACATCCCTTGTTTTTCTTTCCCTTTTCCATTCTTCCTCCCCAAACTGGGAGATGACTTTAAATATCATGGCTTATTATGAGAAACTTTGTTTCTCAAACCTACTGCAACCAATATTTGATGGACAAGCGAGACACTTGGTTAGTTAACATATGATTCAAATTTAATAACTCCTGAAGCAAGTATACACCCATAGTGTATGGTTTTAATTAAATGCAAATAATTCCCCCAAGGCAAATGTTTAATTATCTGCACAGCTTCTTATTTCTTTCTGAGACTGACAATAAGTTTCAAAGTCCAAATTTGGAAGCAAAACTAAGTATAGACACATTTTCCAAACTGTTACTGCTCTCACAGCAAGTTGTTTTAAACCACCAGCTCCTATTAAAGTATGCCTTTTTAATTTAGAACCTAACATGTAATTTAAAAAATACTCTTTGAATACTTATTTCCCCCATATTAACATTGAAAATAAGCAATGATTTTTAAAAGTACTAAAAAAAATGTACTATATAGATCAGGCTAAATTTTAGTTTTGAGAGTGTTTTAATTTTACTTGTTTATAGAAAATGATATAATTCAGTATGTAGTCTTGTGTAGATTTTGTACATAATTAAATTTATTCATTTACACTCAACAAAAATTCATTATACAATCTAACTTACATAAAGATTATGCTTGTGCACCAGATACTATAGAAGAAGAAATGTCTTAAAAAGTGATTTATATTGAGCTTACAAATCTATGGTCTGATAATTCACTTATGATAGGTAAATGAATACCTGTTTGTCCCCCAAATCTGTGTCTTTAGCAAATTAATTAACCCTTAAATTTCAATTTCCCTGAGGAGTTGCTGTAACATTTTTAAGGCACTTTATGACCTTATGTGCTCAAATCTATACAGTGAATTTCATTGAATCCAAGACACCATCATTATTTGAAATATTATTTTGTGTAGTATTAGACAATAAATGCAACCAAATGTACTATAACATATTATCAATCCTAAGACGGTGTCTTAATTTTAGAAATAAAATATTTGAAAGACAATGCATCATAGAATATGACAATTGAGTATTTTCTGTGTGTACAGAAATATACCTTGTTATATGCAAAGACAAGGATTTCATTCATACCAACATGACCCATCATCACAGGTAACCAGGTGGACATGGAAGATTTGTGCCACCACAGTTTCTCTATTAAAAGAGCTATTTAAATTTCAAGTCTCATGAACTTAAGCTAAATTTAGATCCTCAATGTTTTAAATTACAAATCCCATTACATTATACTTGCTTGCAGGTTTGAAATGACAGTGGAACTGTTCTGCTTAGGAAGTGATTAAAACTGCACTGTACATGAATACAAAATTATTATTCATAATGGCAATGAAAATATACCCAGTATATATGGTCACTAAAAGATCTTATTGTTTCTATGTAAGTTCTACAAATGACCATGAGAAATGGAGTTGTATATATATACTAAATTCTTGCATCATTTTGGATTCACATTTATTTTGATTTTTAAATTAAATTTATTGGGGTGACATTGGTTAATAAAACTATATAGGTTTCGGGTGAACAATTCTACGACACATCATCTGCATGTGGTATTGTGTGCTCACCTCCCCAAGTCCAGTCTCCTCCCATCACCATCCATTCTCCCTCTACCCTCTTCTGTTTCCCACCTCCTCCCTCCCCTCTGATAATCACCATGTTGTTGTCCATATCTATGAGTTTCTTTTTTCTTAATCCCACATTTTATTTGATTCTAAAAATTATCATGTGGCAATGTTAAAAAAAAGAGTTTTCACCTAATTCTGAGATTCAGTCAATGTTATTTTAATAGCAGAGAACTGAAATTAAATTTATATGTAGATTCTGACTTTCAAAGTCTTTAAGGTCGATGTTCTATTAGTTTTTTTTCAAATGTAAATATTAAATGGAATCGTCAAACCAAAGTTCTAAAGCTTGGTTACTTTTTAAGATTAACAAGAATAAAAAATAAATTCTTCCATAAATTTTTAAAAAATCTTCTCATTTACAAAGTTGGAAAAAATGTTTGCAAAAAAATTAGAATAGGTTAAAATAAAAAGAACATAAAAAATAAATTTCAAAAAGTAGGTTATTTTTAATGCAATTACACAAATTTACACTGAATAGTACATGTGCAGATTTAAATTGTGATGATAAATTATAAAACTATTAAATCTTTAATAAACATAACTGAACTATAAATCAAAATAAAGGCCATTTCTTTAAAAAAATGTTTCTTAGAAGAAAAGTTCTTAACCCTTGGGGATCTTTGAATATATCATAGAGGTCCACAACCCTTTTGAAATAATATGAAAAATGTGTGCCTCTCTTCATTCATATGTTCCATTTTTCTGGAGGAAAAGCTTTCATCAAATTTTCATAGGAAACTATGACCCCCAAAAAGTTAAAAATAACTTCATTCATACCTAAATGCTAATGACACTGCCATCATACAAAAGATTTTTAGTACTATGATTGCAGAACTAGCTACAGAACTTGATGCCCATTCCATTAATTCATCAACAATGACAATTCTTAAATTCTTAAGGTAGATTTGTCTTAAGGAAATAACCAAAAAATATGGAGATGTGTTTAATAAATGAGGAACATAATCCAACGCGCAAGAAACACATTGCATCAAAATTAGAGGTGACTATAATGTAAAAAACTGTATGGATGAGTAACTGTCTCTGAAGACATTTTCAAGCCAGGAGGTGTACAGAAGTCACCTAGTAAGAGAGGTAGCCCCTGGTGACTGTTTAGAGTAGTGGCAGGCAGTCTTGTTGGTGAAAAAGATCTAAACAAAATAAAACACTTATACATAAAATACTCTTTTTCTTTTTCTGCGAGAGAAAGGCAGAGAGACAGAGAGACAAACAGACAGGAAGGGAAAAAGATGAGAAACATCAACTTGTAGTTGCAGCACCTTAGTTGTTCATTGATTGCTTCTCATATGTGCCTTGACCAGGGCTATAGCCAAGCCAGTGACCCTTTGCTCAAGCTGGTGAGCCTGCGCTCAAGCTGGCAAGCCTGCACTCAAGCCAAAGACCTCAGGATTTCAACCCTGGGTCCTCATTGTCCCAGGTCAATGCTCTATCCATGGCAGCACTGCCTGGTCAGGCACTGTAAAATATTCTTGGTCTATAACAAACAAACATCCACAAACAAGTACCTTAGCTTGATGCAAAAGTTGCACAGAAACACAATCACCTGGATTTTCTTTGATTCTTGTAAATAAAAGCAATTATACCAAACAAAACATTTATCCTGGCCTGCTCATTTGAATCAGTGGCTTATTGTGGAAAGTAATTAGAATAAAGTAGTTTTTCTTTATCTGAAAAGTGTGCTTATTCACGATAAACTAGTCTCCACAGCCAGTTCTGGTCCCATTGAACCTCTGCAATGACTATTCTTCTGTACAGGACAAACACACCCTGTAATGCATTCCCAGAGCATTCAGATGGCCATGATCTGAACTGTGCTTGGTCTCATGAAACTGGATATACAAGGCTAAACTATAGTTACCTGAGAAGTAACTGCGTCCAGAAGACAGAACATTGCCTTGAGCATGGGGAGGCCCAATGAGCTATGGCGGCTGGTCATTTATCTTCATTATGCTCTCATTAACCCCCATTAAAAGGTGGCCAATCACTCCCAGAGTTATTGAATCCAGGTACTGAGTCTGGCACACTGCTGGGAAAACTACCATCATACACCACTAACTTTGTTTCTGTTTAAAAATATATTTCAATTTTCAACTGGTAAATGGGTGCAAACCAGTTTATTATTACATTGGGCATGATATTCATCTGTAGGTTGTTAATGAAAAATAGGAGCAAATAAAATCAGTCATATTGGGATGGATGGACACAGGCTTGGGGTTGGGATTCTAAATTTACAACTACAAGCTTTGTAACTCTAGGAAAACCCATTCCCTTTTCATAATCTCAGTTTCTGCACCTAGAAACTGAGGGCATTGAGCCGACAATCTCTCTCAAATTAATGCCAATCTGTTGACCTGGTCAAATTTTCTTTGTTGGGAACAACACTTCTCGGTAAACATTTCCAGGCTTCCCTCATTATCTGCCTACCTCAGTTGGGCAGTCCTCACTCTAAGATTCTTACTACCTATTTACAAAATAAAGGTTAACAGTTGGGGAGGCAGTGCCATGTGACCTCGGTGCCACACTGGCCATCCTTAATTCTGCGACTCACAAAGAATCATCACTGTGTAAAACAGAACAGCTGGATATGAATCTTGGCTGGACCCTGATGGAAAAAGAAAAGCTTAATTACCTTTTCCATCAAGTTAATTTTTCCCCTTTGGCAAAGTAAACAAAGGCAAATCTGCTCTTGTTTTGGTTGTCTCTGACCTGCTATCCTTGACCTCCATCCTGATTCCTTTCTGTTCTTGCCTCCCTCTGCCTTGCTAAGCTTCCCACCACAGGCTCTCCTGGCACTATTAAAAAAAAATCTGATTAGGCCACAGGCATGAAAGCAGGGATGGTTCTAAATATAAGCTGACTTAGAATTCTATTAAAAGTTCATCTATAAATCAGGAAGAATACAAGTGTTTTATTTAAACTTTGGTTTAATTCCATCTGATGATAAAAAGCTTTTGTGATGGTACTACTGAGGGGACCTTCCACAAAGGAGAAATGATGAGGAATTTTTTGCCTCTAACGCTGAGCAGGGTTCCAACCTAGCGGCTGGAAACTACTTCTCAGTTATTTCATTTCAAGGAGAAGTTAAGGAAGTAGAGAGAGTCTGTCTACGGATTTATCAGTGCGTCAGCTGCTGCGCTCTGGTTGTTTTCAATAAAATGCTGGGGGAGTGTATGGCCAGTAGGCATGGCCACCATTACAGCCACTGGCTAATGCAAGTTCTCATTAGATTTGGACAGACGGTAATGAAACAATGGAGCCAAAAACTGGTGGGCCATCATCTTTAATCCTAGCTTGCAATGGCAGGCAAGTAAAAACACACACTGGGCTCCAAAACCCACTCATTCTTTGCTCACAAAGCTACTGACTTATCTGAGTTTCCTAGAATCAAAGTTTCTAGCTCACCAGCCCCATTCACCTCTGTTCTCCATCTCCTTCTTTCTGCACAAACTCTGCACAAACTGGCTTCTCCTTCAGCATTCTGCCATCTTGGCTGCTTCTCCTCTCCTCCACGTGGCCTTTATCTGTTCTCCTCTCTTCTCTCCTTTCTCTAATGCTAATCTCAGGAACTGAGAGAGCAAGTTCCCGGTCTGCCTCACTTTATAATTGTAAAGCCAGTAGCCAGGGCCACCATCACAGCCACCTGGCCCATGCAGGTTCACATTGGATTCGGACAGTCGGTAAAGAAACAACGGAGCCAAAAACTGGCGGGCCATTATCTTTAATCCTAGCTTGCACCTGGCGGGCAAGTAAAAAACACACACTGGGCTCCAAAACCCACTCACATTCAGTGCTCACAAAGCTACTGACTTATCCGAGTTTCCTAGAATCAAAGGTTTCTAGCTCACCAGACTTATTGACCTCTGTTCCCCATCTCCTTCCTTCTCCCTGCACAAACTCTGCACAAACTGGCTTCTCATTCAACACTCCGCCATCTTGGCTGCTTCTCCTGGCCTCCTCCACGTGGCCTTTCTCTGCTCTCCTCTCTGCTCTCCCCTCTAATGATAATCTCAGGAACCAAGAGCACAAGCTCCCATTCTGCCCCCATTTTGTAATGTAGAAACCAAAACCTTTAATCCAATATACAAATTAGGGAAGTCTCTAATACAAAGTCACCTATTTGAGGCATGATGGGATTGTACTACCCCACATCAAAAAGGGTGGGAAAGGCTTAATCCCAAAATGAAGCCCCAAGTTACAAGGATTCTGCCTGCCCACAGCCCGCCCCCAACACACATTAATATCATCTGGGCAACGGCCTCCACGTGGGCAGCACCATCTTTAACAAAGTGAGCATAATATATTTCATCTGCCCAACAACAACTTTTCCACATGCTATTGAATATAATTCTATACTTTTGATGGCTGTTGAGTGATTCATTATGTAAATCTATCATAAGATATTTTACTATAGCTGACAGGGTCAACACAAGAGTTAAAATTTTAGTTTGAGTAATGGGTGGCTTTGGTTATGATTAGTGGGCATAATGGTTAATGCAAGTAAAGGCTTTCTTCCAGGAACTGGGGTACCTGAACGGGCATACAGGACGTAACAAGATTTGCAAGAAATACACTCTTGTGCCCCAGGAGATCTTTAAGTGATCCACTTTTGTGCTCCAGGGGACTGCAAGCAAAGCCTTTGTGCACCAAGGACAAAAACCCCCACTGACTGTGATCCAATTAACTTTGACTATGATCTGATTAACTCTCCCTTGAAATTCCAAAACCCTGACCTACCCTTTTCTTCCTCTTACAAAAAGGTCAGCTGGGGATAGGAGGCTGAGATGATTTGGGAATAAACCTCCTGTCTCCCCAGATTACCAGCCATCGAGATAGAGAGCCCATAAAGATTCAATCCCTATCTCTACTTTTTTGACTGAATTGGTGACAGGCAGCATAAACTTTGATATTTCCAATTTCATTGGTTCTTTTGTTGGACATTCAAATTGAATCCAAGTGTTGGCCATTCAAAGAACCTTCTGTTATTGTTGTGTTGGGTGTTCCAAGGTTGGATTCACTCTTTTCTGTAACTTTTTCTCAGCCCACTTCCATCTCTGAGATCTAGAGAGGACAGACCTCTCTAGAGCTAGAGTAGCTGGAATACAAATAGTCCATGTCAGCTAAATCTTATAGAAGACAGAGCTCAACCCAGAACCCATAAGACTACCCCTGAGGTTGCAGCAGGTGGTTTCAAAGGATAACTTCTGAGTCTCTATGGACATTCTCACCCTAGTTGAGCCAAAAGTACCCAGGAGCCACCCAACTCCTGACTCCTAAGGAGTTCAGGAGATAAAAACCTAGTTTTATCACCTCTCAGGAAGACAATACTGAATGTGCACTCTAAACATCTCTTAGAAGAATGGCATCCCAGTTTCCCTCAGCAATAACCTGTTCATTCATATACTTTCTATTGTTTGTCTTCTCTTCCCTGCCTCATTTCCCCACCCCTTGACTGTGCTTCCTGGAATCACCTCTCAAATACAACAATTGAACCATATCCTCATCTCAGGATTTTCATTTGAAGAGCCCAACCTAACTCAACCAAGATAGTCACTAATTGGTCTCTTGCTACTTAGAAGGAAAAATGTGAATGATTACCCTATCTTCTGACTCTACACCATGCTGCCTTTTATTAGGAAATATTGGGAAAAGTGTCTGATAATAGAGCAGGGGAATTTGGAAGAGAGGTTGCCATCTTTTGCACCATGTAACTCTGAGAGTTGGACCACAGATGACTGGTGAAGGATGAGCCCTGGGCAGTCACATATAGGTTGGCTAATAGACATTAAGGTAGTTTATCATGAGGGTTCTACTTACTGGGTGATAATTAATAGCCTATTATGGTGAAAGGAATCCATTAGCTCCTTTGTCTCAGAGCATTTGGTGGTAACATTTATAAAGAAAGTTTTAAAGTATAGAGTGGTGTAAAGTCAGAAATTCATTGAAAGAAAAGGAAAGAGATGCAAGCCATAGATGAGATAGAACGAAGAACAGAAAGAGTCACTTGGTAGTGCTATAAGAGTAGAAAGAGGAAAAGAAGGTAGTCAAAGTCTTCGACTTTGATGACTGTTAAAGAAGTTCTGAGTTTCTAGAACTGCTTGAACTGCTGTTGCCTTCCAAATAAATGATGGTTTGTGATGCTGATAAAATGATTTCCTCACTCTGCTTTTCTACCAACTGAGCTGACCTCAACGTTTGTCACTTTTGCATGATTTAAAAGAGCTTGACTCACTTTGTGGTTCTTGAAAGTTCATTATTTAATTATAATGTATATACACTTTAAACATTTCTAAAATGTTGTTTTTCTTTATTCTACACATATTATTTTAGGAATTATGGCATTCATTTAGATCCATATTTTTTAAGAAAAAAAATGCACACATTTTTAGTCTTTAAACTATATAGCACCTTCATGAACCTTGTGCACAGATTGAAGAAAAACACTGGACCAAGGAACTTAGAGACTAAGTTAGAAAGGGGAACAGCCTGGCCATGCAGAATAAAACAAGTTCAGTAAATTTCATTTTCAAGAATGAGCCTGGTGGGAAAAAAAAAATCAGGTGACATCTGGTATTACAGGAAATGGGGTGTATAGAGGCATTTTTATGAAGAAGGCAATGTTTTGCCTCATAAACTAAGAAAAAATTGTGTTAAAACAAAGTACTGTATAATAATGTTTATGAAGACATTGGGAGGTATACTAAGGTTAACTTAAAAGTATTAATTTCTATTTCTAGAAAAGTTTTATTTTAATCTACTACTAATTTGGACTAAGTTTAACTGTAAGTTCTAGAAATCACTATTACAGATTTTCCTAATGCAATGGCTGACAGTAACAAGTCTGCTCAGATTGCTGTAACAAGGTAGCATAGATGAGGTGACTTAAACAACAGAAATTTATCTTCTCATAGTTCTGCAGGTAAGAAATTTATGATCGAGATGCTGGCTGACTCGGTTTCTGGTGAGAGCCCTTTCTCTGGCTTTCAGAAGGACACCTTCCTGTGTTCTCCCATGGCCTTTCCTCTGTGTGTATGTATGGAGAAACAGAAACTAAGATCTCTCTCTTCCTTTTCTTAATGAGGCCACTAATCCCATCATAAGGGCCCCATCCACAGAACCTATAGTAACCTTAATTACCTCCCAAAGGCCATCTCCAAATACCATCACATTGGCTAGGGCTCAACATATGAAATTTGTTTGTGTTTTGGGGGAAACAAATATTCTGTCCATAGCACTGATATATGTATTTATGTATATGACCATTGGATGATTTATTTACCTTTTAAAGGTTAGTTTTTCAAGCTAGTTTTCCTGTTGCACATAAGAATAGTCTTGAAATATATTCAGAAATGGGATCTTTCCTAAATAGCAGGTTACCTTTTCCCATTCCAATTTTCTTGAGTCAGCTTCCATCAACCTTTAAACTGCATCAAGTAGTCAGTGTTTGAAGAGCATAGATAAAGACATGGCCAGGTGCACTGGGATGTCCACAGCACTGGGGCAAGGTGCTGGAGCCCACTGGTGTGCCTGGGATGGCAGCGTGGTGTGAGGCGAACAACTCGCAAGAAGGGGAATTAAGTTACTGTTTGCTAAAAACCTTGTAAATATTTCATTCTTAAAAAAAAAAACCTGCAGCAATAACAGAGTATAGTGGTAGCATATTAGTCAGAGGCAGATTTAACGGTGGGCACACTGGACGTATGCCCAGGACCCCAATTTCTGAAGGGCTCTGCAAAACCCCAACTTTACACTTTTTTCTAATGACAAGGGGCCCAATATTCTTCTGTGCCTGGGGCCTCAACCAACTTTAATCTGCTTCTGATATCAGTTCTATTTATAATAAAGGGCTATATTGATAAGTTTCAAAAAATAATATAAGTAGTTTAATAATCAACAATTTCTGATGTTCTAATACTGGTGAAAAGAGTGAGAAGTAGCTTTGTTTTTAGAGACCCAAGGAGTCTGCCATGTGGGGGTGGGATAATCTTCAAACACACATTTGTGGTCACCTCTTCCTTTGTGACCTTACCTGATAAAGCACCATTGCAAATAGAATCAGCACAACTGTTAGGTTAGTAGTGCTTCTGCCTGGGACACTGCCTCCCATTCAGGCCAGCATCACATCCCTGCTCTGCTGCTGCGCTCACACTATTCTACTGCTCCCTGCATCATTGCTGACGTAGCATCTAACAGGGGTGATCAGGGTGACTGGTAGCAGATGACGCTGGTGGCCCAATGGCTGTCTGTTGTGAGATGTAAAGGGACACCAGATAAGACCATGAATTTCAAAATAACTACTCTGTCCTCTCATCATTCCCAGGGGAGCATTTTATTCTTCTGGGGCTTGGAAATTCTTCTGAATCCTTGAAAGGATCCTGCTTGAGTTAATTTTATTGTAATGACTCAATACTCAATGGCTAGAAATGGGTCTGAAGCCAGCTGAGAAAAAGCAAAGAATGACACTGAGCAGAAACCAAGAGGGACAGGAGGACCTTACTTACATAAAAGGCACAATAGAACATCAAAGCAGCTTGCATTTCTCCTCCAACCCTGAGAGGTACTAACTGGGCTCACCTCCAGGGCAATGTCTATTAGTTGTTTAAGAGAGGCAGTTGGGGCAGGGACGGGACTGCTGAATTACAGGCTGTGCTACTGACATTACTAAACACTTTCCCGAAGTATTGCATTCATGCTTTTTGTAAAAAAAATTGAATTCATACCTTTTCATTAAAGATAAACATGCATAAAGAAAAGTAAAGCTAAAATATATTGTATTTATTAACTAAAGCCCACCTGTGGATTTCATTTCTATGCCTAAGTCAACTTTTATTAAAGTAAGATTTCTAAAATTGCAGGTGCACAATTTGATGAATTATCACAAGTTGAACACTTCTATATAACCAGCAAACCAGCACTAGTTCAAGAAACAGAACGTATCCACATCCGTTCCCTCCCTTCCGGGCGCTACCCTCACTCCAAACTTCTGACTTCCAACACCGTGTATCGGTTGTTCTGGTTTCAGACTTTCTATAAACTGAATCACACACAATATGTGCTCTTCCATCTCTGGTTTCTTTTTTTTTTTTCTTTTTTTTGTATTTCTCTGAAGCTGGAAACGGGGAGAGACAGTCAGACAGACTCCCGCATGCGCCCAACCGGGATCCACCCGCACGCCCACCAGGGGCGACGCTCTGCCCACCAGGGGGCGATACTCTGCCCCTCCGGGGCGTCGCTCTGCTGCGACCAGAGCCACTCTAGCACCTGAGGCAGAGGCCAAGGAGCCATCCCCAGCACCCGGGCCATCTTTGCTCCCATGGAGCCTTGGCTGCGGGAGGGGAAGAGAGAGACAGAGAGGAAGGAGGGGGGGGGGGGTGGAGAAGCAAATGGGCGCCTCTCTGAGAAGCAAATGGGCGCTCTACCGCTGAGCCAACCGGCCAGGGCCCCATCTCTGGTTTCTTTTGCTCAACATTACATTGGTGAATTTCTCAGATTGATGCTTGTGCAAATAGATCTTAATTGCATTTTGAACGCTAGCCTTGTCAATAGATCATATCGTGAATCTTATTTGAAGAGTGAAAACAATTCTTTTTTCTTTTTCCAAACAGCTAACATTCGCTGCTTCCCATACTTTGTCTTCAACTTATTATTTTCTTACTACAGAGGTTTTTCAATGTTAGGGTATACAGGAGGGATTTTTTAGCACTAAGAATGCTGGGCCCCTCCCCCAGAGTTTCTGAGTGCGCAGGTTTGGGGTGGGGCCTGCGAATTTGCATTTTGAACAAGTTCACAGAGGATGCTGATTCTGGTGCTCTAGGGACCACTCTGAGAACTACACTGAAGTACCTTGAATCTGTTAACCAAAGCCCATCTGTGTGCATTTCTTTAACCTAAGTCAACTTTGATTTAAAGTAGGATTTTTATTAAAATAAGTGTCCTCAGATAAATTGCTCATGCGTTTTCTGTTGCAGGAAGGACAGCTTCTCCCGTGTGGTGAGGAAGGACCAGGGGCTGAGTCTGTGGGGCACATGACAATGCATAAAGACCTGAGAGCTATTTTCAGAGCATCCATCCCCGCCTTGACATTAGACATACTGGATCTTATAGTTTAAAAATCTGGAAATCCTTGTAGCTCAACATGTATCAAAAACAAACAAACAACCTGACAAAGTATCAAGAAAGGCCCAGGTCATATTGTGCTTGCATCAAATCCTGCAGGCAAGAGCTCCTACGGAATTAAGCCTTACAACTAAAAGTAATAAATCATCACCACAACATATTCCTCTCAAACTAGTCCTAGACACTGGGCGATACATTAGCCCCTCGCCACGTGTGGCCAATGAGTCGTGGCAACAACGGCTGAGTGTCTGAATGACATGTTCTAGAATGGTAAACTATGTGCTGGGACTCACAGACTTAGTACAAAAAAACAAACAAAAAAAGAACGTAAATGATCTCCGCAATAATTTTTATATTGACTATATGTTGGAATTATTATATTTTGGATATATTGGTTCAATGAAATATATTATTAAAATAATTTTGCTTTTTTTTTTCTTTGTTAATGTGGCTTTTAGAAAATTCAATGACAAATCACTCTCATTTATGCTCATTTTTATTTCTGTTGGACACTACTGTTCTAGAGCAGGGGTCGGGAACCTATGGCTTGTGAACCAGATGTTGCTTTTTTGATGGCTGCATCTGGCTCGCAGACAAATTTTTAATTAAAAAAATAATAACGTTAAAAATATAAAACATTCTCATGTATTACAATCCATTCATTTCCTACCGCTCATGTTTATGATTGTGGGTGGCTGGAGCCAATCACAGCTGTCCTTTGGGACAATACCAAATTTTTATTGGATAATGCATAACATACACGGGTCATTGTATGGCTCTCACAGAATTACATTTTAAAATATGTGGCGTTCATAGCTCTCTCAGCCAAAAAGGTTCCTGACCCCTGTTCTAGAGAATTTAGTATTGGCCTGACTTATACAAATAATGAAAGCCTGACTTATACAAATAATTCATTTGAAGGCCAGAGTTATGTGGTTGGGAAATTGCAACTTGCCAAAGGGTGGTTCATCGGAAACTAGAAAATCTAATTGGGCTTATAGGAAGCATCTTCAAATAGTCCTAGGGATGGCTGGGAAGAAACAAAAAAGTTTAATTAGAGATAATCAGAGTATATATTCTGAGAAAGACTTGGAGAAGAAAAGATAATGATAAATTTGTTAAAAACTACCACACTTAAAAAAACTACTAGCATCCAAACACTATCCAATGGTTGAAAATTTTTGCTTTATGTTGATTTGACCCAAATTTCTTAGCCTGGCATTCCGAGTTCTCTATGATCAAGCTTCTAGCTTAGTAACCAATTAGTGAGTGGAGGGATGAATCCATCATTTAAATTCCGTGGATCTATTCATTGTACTTAAAATAGGTTCCTTGATGTCTTACTTCTAAGGTTTCATGGTTGCTCTTCTTTCCAACAAAAATAGCTCCAAATAGCTCCTTTTACTTAATTACATTTCTGCCTCTTTCAGATTCCAGCTCAAATCTCATGTTCACTTCCTACATTATACAGATAATTTCAGGACAGAGATACACCTTGACTCCAAGCTCCCTGAATATGTTTCAGTGTAATCCTTCCTTGGTATTTGTCCTTCTCTCTTTTGTCTTGTACCCTAGCTTTGTGACCTCAGAACACTTACTTAATTGCTCTGTGCTTCACTGTCCTTGTCTATAGAGTGGAAAAATATTGTATTTATGTCATAGGTGAGAGTAGAGTGAGTAAAAACATGTCAAGTTCTAGAACAGAATCTGGTACATAATAAGCACTAGATAAATGCCAGCTGCTATTATTATTGTTGCTGTTGCTGATATTAGCTATGCAACACACATCTACATATTTTGTTTTTCTGTCTAGATTGCTAATTTTTTTGAGAAAAACAATATATTTTTTTCTTCATATCACAGGTCTTATGACAACTTAAAACCCAACAAGTATCTGTTGATAATCATAATAAAACAATCAGGCCCTGGCAGGTTGGCTCAGTGGTAGAGCATCGGCCTGGCGTGCAGGAGTCCCGGGTTTGATTCCTGGCCAGGGCACACAGGAGAAGCACCCATCTTCTTCTCCACCCCTCCCCCTCTCCTTCCTCTCTGTCTCTCTCTTCCCCTTCCGCAGCCAGGGCTCTATTGGAGCAAAGTTGGCCTGGGCGCTGAGGATGGCTCTGTGGCCTCTGCCTCAGGCGCTAGAATGGCTCTGATTGCGGCAGAGCAATGACCCCAGATGGGCAGAGCATTGCCCCCTGGTGGGCATGCAGGGTGGATCCCGGTCGGGCGCATGCAGGAGTCTGTCTGACTGCCTCCCCGTTTCCAACTTCAGAAAAACACAACAAACAAACAAACAAACAAAAAAAACCAATCAGACATTTTTAATGTCATTTTCTGTGATCATGGTATTGCCCCTGCCAGGTAAGTATCGATCAATGGCATCTCTGTAGGCCAGACTGCGCACTAATCCCTATGGACAAAATGATGGGCAATGCAGACACCATCTCCCCACCCCACCATGAAACTTAAGTTACGATAGAGGGAGATGGACAAAAGGTGAGCACGCAAAAGGAAGTACAAGTTTCTAAAGTCAGGTAGCAGTCAGTGTTATGAAGTGATAAAGAGGACGCTGGCATGGAAGTATAGTGGAACAGGGCTCTACCTAAAACCTGAGCAGAGAGGCTGGGTGAGACTGAGGCACAGCGAGGGAGAGGCGTCCTGTGAGATAAAAATGGAGGACGGAAGGGTCTACATGGTGCATCTTACAGGTTACAGTCAGGTCTTCGCATTTCATTTTCAGAAAAATATAAAGGTATTATAAGAATTCAAGAAGGAATAGGCTATGATGTGTTTATTTGACTTTGTCTGGTAATGTCAGTAGACCTTAGGAGCTATCTGTCACCTTTGACTTGACTATTGAGATGAGATCACGTTCAAGTATGGCATTAATATGACCATGAACTTCAACAATATAAGGTTAGCTGATTCATATAGGATTAAAATATATACACTTGACCTTGGATTCATTAAAACCAGCTGCCTGGATAACACATGAGTGTGTGAAATCCTAGACGAAATATAATAAAATATCTGCCACTAGGAAAACCAATAAGCAAATTCATGAACCAGAGCTCTGTTTGAGCCCCCATTGTGACCCCTTCTCATTTATTAGCTTATAGAAAGACTCTGCTGTTCGTGACAGGTGTCATTTTTGAGGGAACCATGCCAAATATGACTCTGAAATAAGGAAGGATGTTAAGAATAAAAACATAAAAATTATAGAGTGAGTCTGGTATAAAACACAGCATGCAAAAATCTAAACATTATCATTTAGTTCTAGGCACTACTTACTTTAAAAAACAGCAGTCAACTTAAAACATACAATTGTCCTTAAAAACATAAATGTAAAACAACAACAAAACCCAAGTATTTATCATTAATTTTTCCCTGTGGGATTAGCTGACATTCCACAAAGACGTCATAATGTGTCTGCTCTGAACACACACACACACACACACACACACACACACACACACACACACACAAAACAAAATGCAGGAATGAGTGGGTTTTATTTATTTATTTATTTAAAAAATGTTGCAAGTGCAAGTCTATTCCCTAGCCCTCACAACTTGTGTAGGCAGCCCTGAGCAAGTTATACAGGTTAGTCTTGGTTGCCTGATTTGTACAGTTTGGTGGAAAATAATACCACCTCTCATCTCTGGAAAATACTGAGTAGCTTTTCAAATCCATTTCCCTTATCTTAGTCTCACAGGAAGGAGGAACTTGCAGAACTGAGGATAACCTCTCTTGCAGTCTGATGGGGCCGTAAGACTGAGTTCTGGCTCCCGGAAAGTAAGGAGAAGTGGGGTGTGCCACTTTTAGGCCAGGCCATAAAAGCCTCCTGTGCAACCCTTTTTCCCTCTTCCCTATCTGCTGACTGGTTGTCAAGACTCAGGGCAACTTTGGGGAACCATGAGTTGAAACTCACAAGCGTCTGTCATCTTGAGTCCCTGAATGACTGCAAGGAAAACGACGACTCATTGTGGACTATATTATGTGAGAAAATAAATTTCTCTTGTGTGAGTCTGACATTTGTTTTATAGCAGCTAGCATTGTCTAACACATGTACCATCTCAAAGAGTCACTGACAAAGGTAAATGAGATATTTGAGCACTATTAACTGTTTTAAAATTGTCATTATTTTTTAATACAACTAACTATAGGATCTGTGAACAAAGTTTTAGTACATGTTCTTTACTACTATTGAAAGGATTTTCAAAATAAAGAAAGAAATTAGCAAAGATGACAAGACATGACAGAAAAGAGACTGGGGGGGGAATATAACAATTATTATTATTTTTTAAAGATTTTATCTATTCATTTTTAGAGAGGGGGGAGAGAGAGAGAAAGAGAGAACAAGGAAGGAGGAACAGGAAGCATCAACTCCCATATGTGCCTTGACCAGGCAAGCCCAGGGTTTCAAACCAGCAACTTCAGCATTCCAGGTTGACGCTTTATCCACTGTGCCACCACAGGTCAGGCGATAATAATTATTGTTTTAATCTCATCTCTGTGTTTTTCTCCTGAAAACCTAGTAAAATACTTATGGAAACAAGAGTCAAATGTAGTTTCCATGGGGTGACTGTCTATGCTGAGGAAGAAGTTGTTTGTGGGTTTCTTGTTTATTTTCCCCCCTCTCAGAAATCCTTTTAGAGATTTGGGGGTCTGATAAAAAGATGGAATCTTTGGAGTAAGAATTGTACTTAAAAACTCAGGGCAAAAAAAAGAAAAACAAACAAACAAAAAAACAACCCAAGGCATATGGTCACCATATGGACTACAGGTGAATTTCTGGTATTATAGTTGCTTAAAAAAAGGAGATTGTTGAGTAATAACTGTGGTTCAGATAGGAGACCCATTAAATAGAAGGAAGGGAAAGGCATTAGTGGAGATGGAAGAATTAATGTTGTAAATTTAGGAGACACTGTCTCATAAATAAAATAGAAATAGTCTGATGTGCTCTCTTAGGTTAACCTTGAAAGAATCTCAGGGGAAGAATTGGTATGGGGCTTTGACCCTGGATATAGAGTGTGGTCAAGATGAGGAAGACATGTCTGTGGAAGGGTTCACTTGAGCGCCCCCTGGTGATTGTGGTGAATATCAGTGTTAGGTAATAAGTAAGCAGCTGTCTATACAAGTCCTCTACTGATCAACAACAGGACTACTGGTTAGAAGGAGCTATAGCACAGAAGGCTCCCATCTGTAGGAGGAGGAAAGATGGTTGTTCATTTCCCTGAAACAGAAAAGAAAGATTCTTAGAAACCCAGTGCCTGGTGCTTGTAGTGGTCTCTTGTCAGCTCTGAGGAAGAGGTCGGCAGAAATGTTTGTCTCGTTAAATGGTTAGGAAAGAGTTATTGAATGAATATTTAGTAATTGATTCTGCTTCAAAATGTGGTTGGCTTAGATAACATTAATAAATGGTTTAGGTAAACCGAAGCAGTTTAATGTCATTTGAAATATGTCTTTTGAAAGTCTTAGATCTTTATGAGTCTTGTAGCATCTGAGAAACATCATAAATCATAGACTAAGCTGGGATAAATGTTGTCTTGTACACGTTTATCTCAGAACAGGGTATGTGTGTGTGTGTGTGTGCACACACATACATGTATATATTTTTTGTTGTATGTACAGTTGTACATGAGTGTAACTATCCCTCTTCCTGAGGAAAATAACCCTTTGCCTTTCCATGTCAATGTGACACATCTGGCACGAAGCAACAGGAACAATTTCTAAATAAAATGGGAAGACAAACTTTTCATTAAATGCCATCAGTGCTTATTAGGAAACCTTGCCTTTGTACTTGATTTAAAAATGTCTGTTTTTTGCCTCTAGCTAGCCAATTAGTCCTTTCTTTTTGGTAAAGAACTCAGCAATTCCAAGACATTCTCCGTCTCTCTATGTCTCAAGAAATATAACTCCCTGGGAACAGCGGTGGGAAGAACAGATGACAGCACACATCATCAGGAATGAGGAAGGACAGCACATTCTACTCATGAAAACCTATTGTCAAAAACTATGATAGACGACAGCCTTTTCTGAAGCTTGAGAGAATGCTTCCTCAATCACACTGTACCTCCATGCAGTCAAGAAACTCAGACCCTGTTTTATAAAGTAATTTTACCATTCCTTATTTTGTATTATAATAGTATGATTTATTGAAATCAAAAATTTAAACTATATTCTTTAATTCTTTCAGATAGGATGTGAAATTGCTTCTTAAACTATATTTTGTTAAGTTAAAAAAATTCAATTTTTGGCCCTGGCCGGTTGGCTCAGCGGTAGAGCATCGGCCTGGCATGCGGGAGTCCCGGGTTCGATTCCCGGCCAGGGCACACAGGAGAGGCGCCCATCTGCTTCTCCACCCCTCCCCCTCTCCTTCCTCTCTGTCTGTCTCTTCCCCTCCCGCAGCCGAGGCTCCATTGGAGCAAAGTTTGCCCAGGCGCTGAGGATGGCTCTGTGGCCTCTGCCTCAGGTGCTAGAATGGCTCTGATTGTGCCAGAGCGATGCCCCAGATGGGCAGAGCATCACCCCCTGGTGGGCATGCCGGGTGGATCCTGGTCGGGCGCATGTGGGAGTCTGTCTGACTGCCTCCCTGTTTCCAACTTAAGAAAAAAAAAATTTCACAATTTTTAAAAAATGTAGCAAAAAAACTAAAAGTAAGGTTTAGTTAATTATGTTGGACACCTTATGCTTCCATCTCCCCTGAGTTTCTCAGTGCAAGTTAGCCTGTTAAAGGCTCTGAGAAGTCTTGTCTTGTAGAGATACTTAACTATGTCTAACTTTGTGATTTCTAAAATTTTTCTTACTGATGAGCTCTTTTATGAAGGAATATTTATTATCATCCTGAGGGATTGATATAAAAGTTTAAACATGGGGCTCTGGCCAGTTGGCTCAGTGGTAGAGTGTCAGCCTGGCATGTGAAAGGCCTAGGTTTGATTCTCAGTCAGGGCATTCTCTCTCTCTCTCTCTCTCTCTCTTTCTCTCTCCCTCTCTCTCTCTTCTCCTTTCTGCAGCCATGGCTCAAATGGTTTGAGCAATTTGGCCCCAGGGCCTGAGGATGGCTCCATGGCCTCGCCTCAGGCACTGAAATAGCTCAGTTGCCGAGCAACAAAGCAGTAGCCCCAGCTGAGCAGAGCATAGCCCTGTAGGGAGCTTGTCAGGTGGATCCCGGTCAGGGTGCATGCGAGAGTCTGCTTCCCTGCCTCCTGCCTCTCATTTAATTAAAAAACAATAAAGTTTAAACATGGGAATATACGAAAAGCATTCCACCATGTTGCTTATAAATTGGAAGTGAATTCTTTCATGTTGCCTTTTTCTAGTGTCTTGGCCTAGTAAAAATATGGTCATGTCCATAATTTTGATTTGTAGATGGAAAAAGAAATCAAGAAAGGTGAAAATGTGCACACCGCCCCCACTCACATTATCTTGTATAATTCCGGTCATTAACATTTTTGTCCAGATAATTTGTGAAGCACAGAAAAGAGAATGAGAAGGAAGAGGGAGGGAGGAAGGGCACAATGGAAGGGTAAAGTTGTGGAAGTGAATCTTCGCATCTTGAATAAAATAGATGTGAAAATAATGGCAGAATGTTAAAGTGGACTACTGAACAGGGTATGTGCCGGGCTCTACAAAGGCACGGAACCTGACCACAGAGAGGTCATGAATAACAGGCAAAGGGTTTTGGGACTCATTTCTAGTGGTGTATATGGTTGGAAATTTCTGTGTACTCATTTCATTGTAGGACCTGGTTAGGGCCAAAGTTGTGATGTGGACCAAGTAGGTTGACTCCCACTCTGGTAGTCTGAGTCTCAATGCCCTGTTTACCTAGCTTGAGCCCCACCTTTCCCATGATGCCCTCCGACAGCTCTATACCTACCTGTGTCTTATCCCCCTGAGGCAAGGAATGTGGAAAGAGGCATTTTGGGGGAGAAAACATGGGTTGTGGGTTCAGGCCAACTGGGTTTCCAAATTTTGGTTCTGCATTTTGGTTTTTTGGATCAGTTACTCAAATTATCTGAGCCTCAGTAATTTGCAAAATTGGGATTATAACACTGACCTTTTAAAAACAATGAAATAATTCTTTATTTACACCATTGAACTGGCAAAAATTAGAAAGAACAATAGTAACATTTGCTGATGAAAATACAGATTGTTAGAGCCTTTTAGGAAAGCAATTTGGCAATATCTGTAAAAAGGCAAAGTTGTCTCACACTCCTGGAGTCTTTCCCATACAAATGAGAGCACTACTTAGAAGGATATACGGACAAGGGACGTTTATTGCATCGTTGTTTGTGTGGCAATAAAGGGGAAAGAAAGTGCTTGCTCATCATAGAAAAATGGTGGAGTAAATTATAGCACCTTTAAGCTATGAGATATCATGAGAACTATAAAATGGATGAATTAGATGCACACAAAATGACTCGAAGAGATATCCATAAAGTTTTGTGTTGTGTAACAAAACAAAATACAGCAAAGTGTACATAATATAATGCAATCTTTATAAAATAAACATCTATATTTAACAATGGCTAAAAATTTTGAGCCTCTTACCTCCTACTGTATTATTATTATTATTATTATTATTATTATTATTGAGAAAGAAAGAGACAGAGAGAAGAACAGAGAGACAGGAAGGAGAGAGATTAGAAGCATCAATTCCTTATTGCAACACCTTAGTTGTTCATTGATTGCTTTCTTATATGTGCCTTAACTGGGGCTCCAGCAGAGCGAGTGACCTCTTGCTCAAGCCAGTGACCTTGGGCTTAAACCAGTGACCTTAGGCTCAAGCCAGTGACCATGGGGTCATGTCTATGATCCCATGCTCAAGCCAGTGACCCTGCGCTCAAGCTGGTGAGCCCACACTCAAGCCAGACGAGCCTGTGCTCAAGCCGACAACCTAGGGGTTTCGAAACTGGGTCCTCTGCATCCCAGTTCAATGCTCTATCCACTGTGCCACCGTCTGGTCAGGCAAGCCTCTTACTGTCTTGAAATGTTCAAATAAATTGATTCGGTTTCATGTCCTGTGACAGAGGTGCTATTATCATTCCTGTTTTACATACAAGAAAGCTAAGGTGCACAAAGACTAAGTAATGTTCCCACAGACACACAGGTGAGGGTAGGCCTGAGATCTAGACTCTGGAAGCTGAAATCAGAGAGTAGGCTCCCACTCACAAATTATATGATCAATTTATATAAAATTTTGTTTGTCTGCATATGCTCAGAAAGTGATGCACGGAAGAATGTGAATGGTGGTTCCCTCAGGATGCTGTGACTGCACGTCTGTTTACTCTAGTCCTTATACTCTTTCTCATTATTTGAGTTTTCTAAATGGAACATATATAATTTAAAGAATCAAAAAGGAATACACTTTATTTATTGTAAAAAAAAAAAGATTTGTATGCATTTCTAATTACTAGAATTTTCTTACAGATCGTGAACATTGACAAAGTTAAAAGGATATTCATGACCAGTATGAAATTTAAAACTGAAACTAAAGAAAGGACTCAAAATGGAGACAGGATGCATAAATTATGGAGGGTCACTCATTGAACTATTCAATTAAATAATACTAGACTATGAAAAGACATGAAAAAAATTCACAATCTATTGTTACATTTATAGGACAGCGACAAAATGGTATCGTGGTAGAATACCCTACAAATTCCACACTCATGTGCGGCAGCCTGGGAAAGGACAGAGAGTTTATGTACCGGCGTTTATTACTGGGGATTGAGATGAGGGGTGATAGTTTTAATTTCTCTTTTTATTTTTAATATAATAAGTGCTTATTGCTTCTAAAATAAAAAAGTATAAGCAATAAAAATGTCAATTGCTTCTCTAGTAAATCAACAAAAAAATTAACAATTTATCCTCAGGAACTGATCATAGATATACACCAAGAGTTATGTGAAATGTATGCACTGTGTTTTCCTACTATTTATAATAGAGAGAAAACCGTAAATAACTAAATAGTTTAACATGGGAACATTGGCGATGTAAATTGTGAAACAACCCTATGATGAAATATTATGCCTCCAATAAAAAATCAGGCCTCTGAGGAATATTTCAAGACTTTGGAAAATATTTATGGTAAAACAAAGTGAAGTCAACAATTTAATCCTTAAAGGGAAAATGGCCATATTTCCTTTTATACTTTTCTGCATTTAAAAATATTTTACAATAAATGTGTATTATAAACAAAAAATAATAATTGTTATATTAAAATGGAATCAAACATTATTGTTAATGAGGATTACATGAGCTCGTGTAAGTATCAGCAGTGGAGCCAACCTTAATAAAGTGGTACTTCTCTCTCCACGCCCTACACACACACCTTCTCTCTCTCCTTCCTGAGTCTCAGGTTACTCTTTCATAAAATGAAAAATGCATTGTACCTACACATAAAGCATTAGGTATAGGAAACACTTCATATATCTTGGTTCTTTCCTATCACTGAACTGCCAGAGGGTAGCAGCTTTCATTCCACACTTCAGACTCTTAAAATCCAAAAGTATGACCCAGGGTGTTACAGTGTATCCAGACACTCTGTCTGTGCAGCTCTAGGACAGGGGACACCTTCTTTCACTGTTGTTGGTAATGTGGAGGACCTTTGGAAAAGAGATCATGGACACCAAGAATAGGAAGAAACATCAGGATAGAGAAGCATGAGAGGAATTTCATGGGTGGGCCAATGTTTTGTTTCTCTCCAAAGATTTAGACAAGAGATAGAGATAATGTTCAGAGCTATCCGGAACCCCGCCCACTGGCCACGCTTGTGGTGATACACAGTTGGGAGCATTTATGCTCATCCCTCCCAAATGCTCAAATCCACTTTCTCATGTGAAACCTCATTCTTTGTCTTTGCAAGACGGATTCTTGCTCCAACTTTCTTCCTATTCTACAAAAACCTCTAGGTGACATGAAACTTAAATTAAGAGTTAAGAGACCCTTTACCAGGTGACATCCCACTTCATAAATACCAAACAGCAAAGACATGACTTCTACAAAGCTCCAAAGGAATACCAGCTCGCTGTGCATGCGCCTGGGTATTAATTGATTTTACTTTTAATATGAATGAGCATATGATTTCATCTCATTGACCTTCAAATTCAAATTGAGTAATTAAATACTAAGACAGGAGTATTGAGATGCATTTAAATTGCAGTTTTGTTTTTTTTCTCTCTCTAAGGTTTCTTGGCCTTGGCTATGAGTGAAGATGCACTATTATGAGTGTTGAGATAATTAGAACAAAGAGCTCTCTTTGAATTAAGAAAATTGACTATATTTCACATAATGATAATAATAATTATAGCAGTTTCGCCCAAAGTTCTTGATCTCTTTATATAAATTTTATTCATGTGTTTATACTTCCCTTTATCTGACTGCCTCCACATTTGGTAACTTAAATAGTTTTACCATTTGTACTCATGAGTTTGTTTAAGGGCAAACCGCCATTAAATCAATGATTAGAGTATTTTTTACGAGGAGAGGAAGAAATCTTTCAATAGATAAGTGAATGCTCTATTTTATAAATAACCTTAGAACTTCTGTCAACCCATAGATAATTTCTCAAGCCAGCTTTACCTTGATACTCAATTCAGTTCAGCCCCAGCTCCTACACCCTCACCAGGCACTTCTCATCAGCATCTCTCCTCCTCACAGCTCATCCTAACTCAACTCCTGCCTGTCTGAGGGCTGGAATGGGTATTAGAAACAGGTGTCTTTGTTCTGCAACTCACAGTCTGGCTCTCCGGACATAAACCAATCAGTGGTACTTCCTTCTGTCAGCAGCCTGCACTGTTGGCAGTTATGTGGAGTAAATGAGTCGTAAACATCATTCTAGGTACTCAGTGGGAAATATGTCTAAAACCTTTGAACAAAATCACTGGCATTGAATACACCCTTGAAGACAAGGCCTCTTGAAATTATTCAATGCTCACATACCTATTTTCATTTTTTTTAAAAAAATCTTATCTCTGGCTCAGGCCAGTGGCTCAGTGGAGAAAGTGTTCTGTTGGCCCAGCATAAGGACATCCAGGGTTCAATTCCTGGTCAGGGCACACAGGGGAAGCGACCATCTGCTCCTCTCCCCCATCCTTTCCTCCTTCTCTCTCTATTCCCCTTCTGCAGCCAGTGGCTTGATTGGTTCAAGTGGCCCTGGGACCTGAGGATAGCTCCCAGGCACTAAAGATAGCTCGGTACTCAAGCATTGGCCCCAGATGAGGTTGCTTGGTGGATCCCAGTTGGAGTGTGTGCAGGAGTCTGCTTCACTGTTTGCCTTTCTCTCACCTTAAAAAAAAAATTTCATCTTCCAAGCAAATCACATTAGCCAGCTCATTTTTCGTTAGCTTGTTTTCACTCCTCTAGAAGACACAGAAGACACTAGTTTTCCATGGAAACCAAAGTCATAACAAATGTAAAGCCAGATGGCCAACAAGCAAAACTGGAAATAACTGATGAGTCTCAAAATCTTTGGGAATTATATTGGAAAGAGAGAGAGAGAATGTAAATGGCAGTTCATTAGATTGGTTGTCCTAAATCCAAGAAGATGCTCAGTCAGGATCAAAGTCTGGAAACAAAGGCAAGAGAGCAAGGGCTCCTTCAGGACCTCTGGTCAGCAAACATGTTCTTCCATTTAAATTGGAGAGTGTGATATGCATTTTAATAAGCAATCTTATAACTGCAGAACTCATAAATAGCCCAGTTGTCACCAAGGTGATCTATTTCTGCATGAAACTAATAATGGTGAATGTTTGAAATGAATCCTCAATCCATATCACTGCCTTTTAATCTCAACATGACCTTTATCTTGGGGGATTTCAATAGCAAATTCATTTCATTTTCCATCTAGCTATGTATCTATCATACATACAAGTCAAGACAGCAGTCCTATAAGCTTTAGACACTTGGTCTAAGCTTTGGACCGATAATCAATTAAAAACAGCAGTACATGTTATTTCAGAAGGACTGATAATCAATTTAAAATAACAGTAGTACATGTTATTTTAGAAGAAACAGGCAAAAATCATATCTATGTTCTATGCTTAGTGGATTACATGTTATTGGGGATTTTAAAACACTTTTCCCTTCAAGGGATTAATGGATATTAACAATTATTTCAGTAAAATCTTTAAAACTTCACATTTAGTCATTACTAGGGAACTGCATTTGTAATATGTGGTAGAAGTCTCTGGAGCTACCACTATTACACGTTTCATGTAGAAAAGAATCCTGGAAGTATTCTGAGAAATTGATTCTGGCATGACAATTAATGTGTGAGATCTTAACAGCATCAAGAAACATCACAAACAGTATGTTTCTAGAAAGATGTGATGATATCTGCAAACCAAACAATGCAACAGGAAAAAAACCTCAGCTTGAAACACTTAAATTAGATTATCTTTCTTGTTTCCTAACCTCTGCCATTCAACTTCATGGCATTTAAGACATGACATTCTATCACAGCTAAAAGATTGGAATGTCCAAAATTATTTACGTAGGAGGAACATTACTTTCTGTCTTTTCACTTTAACTTGGTCAGGTTTATTTCCCTCTCTAAGATGACCTTGAGTTTCCTATCAGAACCTATGTGGATATCAGGCATTATTTGCATATTTTGATATACAAAATAATCAAGAATAGCCTGACTAGGCGGTGGCGCAGTGGATAGAGCATCGGACTGGGATGCAGAGGAACCAGGTTCGAGACCCCAAGGTCGCCAGCTTGAGCGCAGGCTCATCTGGTTTGAGCAAAAGCCCACCAGCTTGAACCCAAGGTCTCTGGCTCCAGCAAGGGGTTACTCGGTCTGCTGAAGGCCCGCGGTCAAGGCACATATGAGAAAGCGATCAATGAACAACTAAGGTGTTGCAACGCGCAATGAAAAACTAATGATTGATGCTTCTCATCTCTCTCTGTTCCTGTCTGTCTGTCCCTGTCTATCCCTCTCTCTGACTCATTCTGTCTCTGTAAAAAAAAAAATAAATAAATAAAATAAATAATTAAAAGGATTAAAATTGTAAAAAAAAATCAGGAATAGATTACCACATAAAATCAGAAATGTCACAACACATATCTGAGTATATGAAAGGAAGTGCTAAAAGATTTATTTAAAAAGTGACAGTGAACAAAAATAAAGGACCTTTGAAAATAACAGTGTAGAGCAGTGTTTTTCAACTCTGGATCCATGCATTAGTGGTAGTCCACCAGAAATTTCATGCCAGTCTGCAAAAGAGCTAGTCACTTTGATGTTGTATAACCTTCATACAACATGAGGGTAGTTACCATATTTCCCCATGTATAAGACACACCCTTTTCTGAAAATTTTGGGGTCTAAAACCTGGGTGCATCTTATACAATGGTTCTAGATTTTCTTTACTTGCATTTCCTGCTTTTTCGTGCAGATGAAGAGTTGTATGAATTTTATGATGAATAAAACTTGATTTCAATAACTTTATTGTAATAATTTTTTTTTTTCAAATTTTGGGCCCCAAAATTAAGGTGCATCTTATACATGGGGAAACACAGTAGCTCTTTTGTGGACCCATGGTTGAAAACCACTGCTGCAGAGGATGCTGTGTTGGGCCACCCAGATCCCTCTTCAGGAATAAGGAACGTATTTTTCTAGCTGGGGGCAGCCCTCTTCCATCTCAAACTCCCTCACTACACAGACACTTCATTTAGAAAAACCCACCTACCAGGCAAACATAAAATGAAATGTGCCATGTAAATAGCTGAGTATTAAAATGTTAAGACAACTTTGATTTTCTAAATACTAATTCAAGGAGTAGCTAGTATCAATTGTCAAGTATGGGTCTATTTTTATATCACTCCAAACTGAAGAAATACATTCTGCGTATCCAAAGGTTCCAAGGCGATCACGTGATTTATCAGATGTTCATTCGTACAAACACAACAGAAAGATTTTTTAGTATTCACCAGTGACAGATATAAAATAATACTGCCTTTTTGAGGTGAAGGGATAAAGAACTACAAATTGGTAGTTTCAAAACAGTCACGGGGATGTAAAGTACAGCCTAGGGAATATAGTCAATGATATTGTAATAACTATGTACGGTGCCAGGAGGGTACTTAAAATATCAAGGAGACCATTCTGTAAAGTATAAGATTGTCTAACCACTATGCTGTACACCTGAAACTAATACAAAATAATAGTAAATGTAAATTGTAATTGAAAAATTAAATATAAAAAACATAGACGCCAAAAACAATAATATTACTGTTTTGTGTGGGAACAGTTAATCAGGAAGGGAAGAGAAGAAAGAACTATTTTATTTTTCTTTAGATAATATATATACATGTGGATATCAGGCATTATATATATATATATATATATATATATATATATATATATCATCCACACATGAATGTCCCCCACCATGTCTCCCTCAAATTTTCTCCTAGAACTTAAATCAAATTTTCTTTGACTTTTTTCTTCTTGTTCTGGAGATACTTGGGCCAGCAACATGTCCTCATAATAACTTGTCCATAGAATGAGGAATGATGCTCTTTGCAAAGATTTCTTTCTAAGTATGCCTTCCAACATTTCTTTCTTATGTCTAGATAATGAAGCTCTCTGGGTGGTGCTTCTCAAATGCCACTCTTTCAAACTATTCCTGATGAGCAGCTATATATCAGCAGAGATGCCTTTTTATATTTGTTTAAACATAATTTCTCCGACCATCCTCTTGTTTCACCAAGTTTCTTTTAAGTGGGACAAATGTAAATGTATGTATGAGTTCCGAAAAGGGCAGATAGGGAATAAAACCGAGTGGGTGGGATATTGGATTGTGTTGGAAATAGAGATGCTTAAAGAGAATTAGGTAGGTTTTGCTCATGACTTCATGTTTCCAAATAAACAAAACCCAAATGGTCTCCTAAGAGTTTGTGATATTTTTTGAGATGTAGTAAGTAGCCTCATACCTTCATCTTCACAGACTTCAGCTGCCTCTTGGGAAGCAGGGCTGTGCACGAGGGCTGCACGCACGCCGTCTGTGAGGAATAGCGGAGAAGCAGTCTCAGGGTTAACGCTGTCAGAGCGGAGCCTCCCTGCCCACTGAACCTCCCTCCCCACTCCGCCACAGGCAGCATGAGCCCGTTCCGTGCTCTAATATACTGAACAGTATCTGAAGGGGTTCAGACAAACACAACAGAAAGATTTTTTAGTACTCACCAGTGACAGATATAAAATAATACTGCCTTTTTAAGGTGAAGGGATTAAGATCTACAAATTGGTAGTTTCAAAATAGTCACGGGGATGTAAAGTACAGCCTAGGGAATATAGTCAATGATATTGTAATAACTATGTTTCATTAATTGTAAACTTTCCTTTTATAATTAATGAAACAGAACCTTTGGTTAAGATAGAACCACAGCCCTGGCTGATAGCTCGTTTGGTTAGAGTGCGGTCACAAAGTACACAGGTTGCCAGTTCGATCCCCGGTCAGGGCACATACAGGAACAGATTGGTGTTCCTGTCTCTCTCTTTTCCCGTTTCTCTCTCACTAAAATCAATCAATAAAATAATAATAATAATAAAGACAGAACTACAAAGTATCTTTTGGTGAAAAGCGCTCTTTGTTGATACTACTGTACTTCAGCAGCTGGCTTTTTCCCCACTTCTAGTAGACTGGCACATTATTTTTCTTAGTAACAGATTGTGAAAGGAAGGACACTCTTGCAAGTTCCTACAAACTGCTTTTCTGTGCGTGTTGTTAGTTCAGTTTTCCTTAGCACAGCACTTCTGCCCCATTATCCAGGCTGTCAGACTGCAGGGACCAGGGCCAATAGCTGTCAGGGCCGACGCCCGGGAGAAGGGGGACCTTTGCAGTAAAGCGTCAAAAGCCCTTTGAGATTTCTCGTCACCCAAGCACAGAGTGGGGAAAGGGAGGCCCTGTCCCCTCATATCAGTAATCAACCACGTCACAGTTTATCTGTCTTCTCAGGGTCACTGGAACCCCTGTGATTCTACTCACGTTTGGCCTCCAGGATAATAGATAATTAACTTGTTGACATTAAAATGGTAAATTTAAGACATAAAGGATTATCAAAAGCATCTGAAATGGTTAATACTGGACAATTGAAAAAGGAATATGTGTTTTGTTTTGTTTTTTCATATAGTAACAGGATCCTAGAACTAACAAGTCAGACATACATGCATGGCAACTAACCCACATTTAATGACAAATCAAACTTTCTAGCATATCTTTTATCCATAATGTATATGACTGTTACTTTTAGGTCATGTCTCTATTGGAACAGAGAATAAAATTTTAGTAGGGAGATAATTGGAGATGATGAATCACTTTCTTTTGTTAAGTGACAATCTCCTATTTAGAAAAAAGGCTGATTAACCCTGATGTCATATCTTCCCATTTCTTCACAGTAAAACTCCTTAAAAGAGTTGCCTAAGTTACTGTTCTATACTTCTTCACTTCACACTCTCTCCATACCCACTCCAAATGGCTTCAATACTCCTCTAAGAAGTATCTTATCAAAGGTGCTGAAGACCTCCCTGCCAAATCCAGTGGCCTTTTCGTTCCTCTTATCTGACTTGACTTCTTAGCACCATTCCTTTACTCTGTCCTTTCAGACACAAATTCTTATTGTGGCTGCTCCTTCTCTCCTGTTGCCACTTCTCTAACTGTGAAGATGTCTTGGGCCCACGGTTTCTTTACTTACACGTTCTCTCTAGTGAATCTTACTCAGTCTCATGCTTTTAAATAGAACTCATATACAGTGACTCTCAAACCTCTATCTCCTATCCATGCCTGCCCCTACACACAGAGTCATGTATCATACCAGTAAGAGTCCTCTCAAACTTACCATGGCCAAAACTCAGCTATTAACTTTCTCAGCAAAAAACTGTGCCCTGTGGCCAGTCCTCTATACATCATATGGGTAAGTGGTAGCATCATCCTCATGGTTACTAAAGCTAAAATCCTAGGACTTATTCTCCTTTCCCCCATTCCTCACCTGCATCCATCAGCATGTCCCGTTTTCCTCTACCTGTGGAACGTGACACAGACTAGTCCGGTTTTGTCTCCATTTCCAGCAGTCACCATCATTGCTCTCCTACCATAGCCTTCTAACTGTTCTTACTTTGGCTCTTTTAACCATTATTAACTATAGGCAAAGCGAGCTTATGTATCTCCACTACTTACAAACTCCCATTGGCTTGTAGTTCTAGGAAAATCAAATCTTATCCACTCAGAAATATTCTGGAACCTACAACCTTGTTCTTCCAGTCTACCAGGTCCAGCCAGTCGACCTTTTTTTCTCCTACAGGCCAAACCCAAACTGGCCTAGAGGCATTTGAGTCCTCTGTTCCCTCCACTTGAATGCACTTTCCTCATCTCATTACTTAAATCTCATTTTAATTATCACTTCCTCTGAGTTATCCCCAAATCTAGTCAATGAAAAGTGGCCTTCACAGTATTCCTTCCACATTATCTCATTTCTCTGCAAGGTGTCTGTCACTATTTACACTATTGTTGGTGTTTAATGTTTATGTTTGGACCCTCCCCACCAGAATATGAGCTTTGAGGAAGCAGGGGTATTATCATTTACCATATATCCCAGTGCTCAGATGGCGCCTGTTCACTCATGCTATATATTGGTTAAATGAGGAAAAAGTATCTACATCTTTGATTTGATTTGATTAAGATTGCAGGATAACTGGTGGGCTGTGCTAACTTGAGCTTGTGTTTTTTTCTTGATGTGAAAGAGGCCTGCAGAATTGTATATAAACAAATGGGACAAATATACAGTGACAGATAAAGATATGACTTTGGGTGAAGGGCACACAATGCAATCAACAGTTCAAATGCTATAGAGATGTTCACCTGAAACCTGTACTCTTATTGGTCAATGTAAACTCATTAAATTTAACTTCTAAATTAAAAAAAAAAAATTGGACTGACCAGGTGGTGGCACAGTGGATAGAGTGTTGGACTAGGACGCAGAGGACACAGGTTCAAAACCCTGAGGTCTGGCCCTGGCCGGTTGGCTCAGTGGTAGAGCATCGGCCTGGTGTGCAGGAGTCCCGGGTTCGATTCCTGGCCAGGGCACACAGGAGAAGCATCCATCTGCTTCTCCACCCCTCCCCCTCTCCTTCCTCTCTGTCTCTCTCTTCTCCTCCCACAGCCAAGGCTCCACTGGAGCGAAGTTTGCCCGGGCACTGAGGATGGCTCTGTGGCCTCTGCCTCAGGCACTAGAATGGCTCTGATTGCGGCAGAGCGACGCCCCAAGATGGGCAGAGCATCACCCCTGGTGGGCGTGCTGGGTGGATCCCGGTCGGGCGCATGCGGGAGTCTGTCTGACTGCTTCCCCATTTCCAGCTTCAGAAAAATACAAAAAAAAAAAAAAAAACAAAAACAAAAACAAAAAACCCTGAGGTCACTGGCATGAGCAAAGGCTCACCAGCTTGAGCATGAGGTTGCTAGCTTGAGCCCAAAGGTTTCTGATTTGAAGTCCAAGGTTGCTGGCTTGGGCCCAAAGTCACTGGCTTGAGCAAGGGGTCACTTGCTCTGCTGTAGCCCCTTCACCCCCAGTCAAGGCACATATGAGAAAGCAATCACTGAACAATTAGGGAACTGCAATGAAGAATTGATGTTTCTCATCTCCCTTCCTGTCTGTCTGTCCCTATCTGTCCCTCTCTCTGAATCTCTGTCAAAAAAGAAATTGAAAATTATATTGAATGAAAAACAAATATTTTCAGTTTTGAAGAATAAGAGCAAGTCAGTGGGGGTTTAATAAGCAGAAACACGTCTTCAGCTTCTCTGCATGTGGACGAGGGAGGCTGTGAGACCAGCAGGGTGGGCAGAGCAATGTATGTCCACACTAGCCAGGGTCGTAGATGAACCCGGCCACTGGGCCTTTGCCCCCACTGGGAAGAGCGAGGGAGGCCCCACAGGTGTGCATTCAGGACTCTTCTTCACATTGAGAAGTTCCCAAGTTGTGGTGTTGACTCCATGGATCCAAGAGGTGGATAGAGGGGTCATACTTTACTTGTCCGCTAACAGGCAAGATGATTCCAAATCCCAAAAGAAACTGTTTTCAATGGATTAAGGAAAAAAGGTGAATAAGTAAAACAGCGATAAATGTGTGTGCCTGTATATATAATATAAACAAGGATTTAAAAAAGCTGTATTAATAAAGATAGTTTGGGACAGAGCATTGAATTCTTAGAATGGCCTGAGCTGTCAGCCATGACTTGACTAATATTTATCAGCCCCAAACAGAAAAAACAGTGACAGCTTTCCATATAAGACTCATCTTCCACGGAGCATAATGCCGTGTGGGTCGGGAGCTGGGTGGGGGCGTGAGTAATCACAGTGTGCCGTGTCAGAATTCATTCCATGGCAGGCTCTGCTTTTCCGCGGAGAATCTGTTGACCCAGTGGCAGCTGAGCGAGGTCTTTGCTGCCTTGCTTCAGTGCTTTCTCTGATTGGCCTTCCCCAATTCCATCTTCCAGGTTAATAATAAAAGCTTCCCATTCTCCCGCAAAAGTTCCAAGGTTAACATTGTCGGAAGTTTTCAGTGAAAAAGTTCTCCCACTACCCGGTCTATTTCCAAGAGTTCAGCTTATGGCCTAGCCTGGCCCACATTAGATAGAGCCCACTATTTCAAAGATGCCCCCCCCCCCATGTGGGGCTCATTAGCATGGGAGAATGACTTGGAAACGAAAGAAAAGAAGGCTAGTTTGATTTGGGCGGCTATGTGGATAGCTACATAAAGGTGCCTATTGTTTTTACAGGAGAGTGTGCCCAAGTACACAAATGGGTAGAAAGGGAAGATAAATAAAAGGTGATGACCATCTCTTTTTGAGTCTAAGGGCTGTTTTATTTTTAGAATGTTCGGTTTATAATCTACAGTTGAAAATCTATACTGCTCACAAAAATTCGGGGATCAGGGAACATGCAGATACTCCAGTACTTTCAGCCTTTTGTATAGTGCATTTTCACCAATGAAATAAAAGTTGGTTTTGCATCTCATTTGCATAATCGAACAACTTTCTTTGACTTGTCATTTGCTTTTTTGATGTTCTTGTGTAATAATAAAAAAAATCAAACGCTTCTTTTTTTCTTTCCTATTGCTTCATATTCATTTTAAAATATTTTCTAATTTTTGTGAGCAGTATATAAACATTGACTTGACACATCTGTTCTCTAGTGAACGGAGGAGAGGTCGTGATGACTTTGGCTCTCACTTGAGCTCTGTGTGGGGCAGGCAGGCTCCATGACGCCCTCTCCTACCACGTCCAGGGGAACGAGCAGACACACGGCTCTTCCTATCGTGGAAGGGAAACCTCTGATTCAGTTCCTTTAGAGATTTCTCATTCCTTTTTTTTTTCTTCCGAACTACATCTGCTCATTTGGACCTGCCCTACATCAGCCAAGCTCTGAGCTGGCTCTGCAACCCCTGTGCACCCCTCTTAGATCACTGCTAAGCAAATTGTTATCATGTGGGAGAAAATGGAACTGGTGAATAAGACATGACCATGTCCCCTGTGAGTCAGTGACTAGGGCTGGCGACTTCCTGAGGGAGACCTGAATGAACGGTGGGGTTAATCTGGGAAAAAGTAAAAGCATTTTCAGAAAATAACACCAAGGAAAGTCATGTTCACCTCTGTGGATGAGGCCTAGGAGACTCCTCAAAAGAAATCTGAGCCCACCTGCTTCTTGACTCGGCCCTTCCACGTCTTCCGCCCTGGGCATTTCCTCCGGACCGTTCTCATCTAACAAAGAAAACCACAGTGGGGGGAAAAATGAAATCAAGTCAATTTGTGAAATATCTCTTTATGGCTAATAGGCAGCATTGAAATTAATTGTAACCAATGTAGCATGACTCCCCATAAAGCAAGGCAGAGATGAATCAGAGGCATGAAACAGAAAAATTAGCCACATAAATAGGAGCATTTAGACTCGTTCCCTAGCACGCGATTGGCTTGATGAAATGTTGAACTGCAGTAAACAAAATTCACTCAGCAGTCCTAGTAACATCTCTCTCCTTGCACAGCATTTCCCAAAATGCAATGCAGATTTTCAAACCGATCTTTCCGCCCTTGATTCAAGCTATGTATACTGTGTGAGAAAACTTGGATAAGTTTCTATGACCTTTATTTTCCTATTTGATGCATGTTGGGAAAAAAAATACTTTTATTGATTGTACACATTAAAATCTAACATATCTATGCTATGAAGTATTTTGTCTTGAGCAAGTTTTGGTCCAATTTACAGTATAGTACATAAACCCTTAAAAAATAAATAACTGGGAAGGTACAGTGGTGATTAGATGCTAAAAACTGGCTAAAAACTGTTTTGGCTTAAAATGTATAATAAATATCTGTGAATTTATGTGTAGGAAAACAAACTTTTCAAAGGCAAATAGAGGCATATTTTATAACTCATTTCCGGGAGGCCTTCCAAATCTCTCTTTGTTTGGAAAAAAAAGGTTTTTTAAATGATAAATTTATATATGACACAGAAGTGGAAGATAAATCATGTAGTTAAAGTACAGCAAACAGAGAAGAAGCTGCCAACATGTATTACTGTGGGTTAAAGATGGTCACGGAGCCTTTGTCTCTCACTCCTTCCTTTGAACCAGAATTGGCTCTGTAACTTGTTTAGACCAATAAAATGTGGAAGTAATGTCCTGGGACCTCCCAGCTAAGGCTTCAGAGACTAGTAGCTTCTACTTTCTCCCTCTGGGAAGCCAGCATCATGCTGTGAAGATGTTTGGGCTAGCCTACCACATGGAGAGAGGCACATGGATACAGAGCGAGCCATGTGGCAGAGTACCAAGGTGCCAGGTCTGTGGGCGAGGCCTTCTTGCACTTTCTAACCTGGCCCAGCTGCCTGCTGAGTGCACCTGAGTGATGGCCTCAGCCACAGACACAAAGAGCAGAAGAACCACCCAGCTGAGCCCTTTTAAAATTCCTGACCCACAACCGGGCCCAGATCACTCTATTCGGTTTTGCTTGAGTGCTTTGATTCATCATCTACTACAACAACCAGCTGTAAATCCAGAGGCACAAGGATGATGAGTGTTCCCTGGAAGAGAACACAGCTAGTAGAGCTAAAGCAAGAACCTCAGAAGCAGTGGGGAAACATTTCCCCAAGCAGCTCTGAAAAATAACCCATCGAAGAGAGCTGCAGATGGGAACACACTCAGAATTGGCCTGGATGAAAGAAAAAGTTTATAACAGCATGACAAAAGTAAATAAATAAATAACTAGTGACACTCAGTGGGGAAGGAATGCTATCAACGCACATGTACGTATGGATAGAATTCCCTCTGCCCTGCACTATGCCATTTGTCCTGGGGGACAACTTAAAACTGTATAACTTTTAGTATGAAAACTGGGGGCAGCTCTGTAGCTATCTAAACCCATGTTCTCAATGGCTTTTTTTTATAAGTACCACATGTGGACCTGACATTTTCTTTCCCTGGTTGTTGGAATGGGCGACAACATTGGCTTTTGCTCTGGGAAGGATATAACCACGGCTGCTGCTCTTGCTCCCTTAACAAGGCCAAACTGGTGAAGGAGCATGTGTTAGAAATGCAGGTCAGTAGTCCCCTCTTCCTCTCATCAGATGGATTCAGTCAAGCAGGAAAAAGTCTGCCAGATTTTCTGTCTCACCCAACAGACAGATCTTTTTATTTATTTATTTATTTATTTATTTATTTATTTATATTTTTTATTTTTCTGAAGTTGGAAACGGGGAGGCAGTCAGACTCCTGCATGCGCTCAACCAAGATCCACCCGACATGCCCACCAGGGGGCGATGCTCTGCCCATCTGGGCCTTTGCTCTGTTGCAACCAGAGCCATCCTAGCGCCTGGGGCAGAGGCCATGGAGCCATCCTCAGCGCCTGGGCCATCTTTGCTCCAATGGAGCCCCGGCTGTGGGAGGGGAAGAGAGAGACAGAGAGAAAGGAGAGGGGAGAGGGGTGGAGAAGCAGATGGGCGCTTCTCCTGTGTGCCCTGGCCAGGAATCGAACCTGGGACTCCTGCACACCAGGCAGCAGACCTTTTAACACAGATTATGATAGGCTTGGCGTGACAGGCTGCCTTTAAAATTAGTCTGGTTACATCTCCTATGGAGTAGGGGTAGAAAGTTTTCTTGTGACAAGAAGAAGATACAAAGGGAAAGAGAAACAACAATTAAGTCACAGGAAGGTGAGAAATTGGTTCCAGCAGTTTTAAATGCATAAAAAGTAAATTCATGGTAAGACTCCTGAGTATAGCTTTAAAATAACAAAACCTAGTATGGTTGTCTTCCGAATCTTCTGTTACCGGGTCTTTAGCTTTATCAAGGCGCATGCAGTCTGGTTCCCTAACACAGCCGCAGGAGGGGTGTGCTTTTGTTTTCCACTCTGAATGTTGGCTGCACTGTGTTCTAGTTACAGCACTTCTGCCTTGGGGCACAGAACATTTACAGCAAAATGGTGGGATCTTGATAACATGATACGAAGCGAAATAAGTAAATCAGAAAAAAACAGAAACAGCATTATTCCATACATAGGTGGGACATAAAAGTGAGACTAAGAGACATTGATAAGAGTGTGGTGGTTACGGGGTGGAGGGGGGGAATGGGAGAGGGAAAGGGGGAGGGGGAGGGGCACAAAGAAAACAAGATAGAAGGTGACAGAGGACAATCTGACTTTGGGTGGTGGGTATGCAACATAATTGAACGACAAGATAACCTGGACTTGTTATCTTTGAATATATGTATCCTGATTTATTGATGTCACCCCATTAAAAAAATAAAATTATTAAAAAAAAAAAGAAAAGAAAAGAAACACTTGGCATGCTTATTACGGAGGACATGCATTCTGGAAGAATGCTGGATTTGTCATCTGAGTAACATGTCCTCAAATGAAAAGGTTCAGGGTATTGCTTTCATCAATTTCCAAAGACATGCATCCGCAATCCAGCAGGGGGAACCAGCGTAGAAGTCTTGCTTTCCAAGCCGGGTTAGTGTGTTCTTGGGCAATCAGATTAGCATTCATTTCGCTCTCTTTTTAAAAGGACAGTTTGGCTGGCTTATAACTTTTCATCCACTTTAAATGTCTCAAATGGGTGAGTTCTTAGCGAAACAGTGGGTTTCTACTGGGAGGGAAAAAGAAATCCCATTACACAGTTACGCGTAAGGATTTGATGAGGACAAGCTTTCCTTTTATCGGCCTTGTCTGTCTAGCTATCTTCACCGGAAGCACATAAACAATAAGAGTTGAGCAGAGTGCAAAATCTAAATACGTGGTTTTTAGAAGGGATTTTAAAGGCTTATAATAAACATGCAGAAATATAGGTAAGTGACACGCTATTTTGTTAGCCTAAAAAATCTCATACAGAACCTAACTTCTCTTAGTTAATACTCCAAAAGTTTGTTTTTTTTACTTCAGATGATAAATTTCTACAGCATTCATGTGGAGTGTCACATAATCCTTTACTTTTCTATGCCCAAAAGCCCAGTGACCTGAAATAATTTTCGTGTTTGCATCATTCTTGTTTCTCCAGTATTAGTATTAGTACCCTGTTCCTCATTGTTTTAACCCAAATATGCCGAGCATATAATATATGCAAGACACTTCAGACATTCTATAGCAATAGAAATAAGAGACTTCTGCTGCAAAGTGGATTCATGTATGTGGAAGGAATGCGCCATTGGTTGGAAGATAAGAATGCAGTCCATGTGCAGTTCTATATGGAAGAATTTTACAAGGACAAAATCTCAATGTCATGGCCACAGATTACTTTCCTGGTATTTGTAGTTCCTTTTGTGAACTGTGCATGGGAATGGGAAGTAAACCAGAGCAAAGAAACCATACCTGCTACTGGAGAAATGCTCTGTTGCTTCCTGCCTGCTGGTGTACTATTGCCATGTCTTGTGAAGGCCCCAAGATCTCTAGACACAAAGCATAGGCAATTCAAATGCTGTGGTTTGCAGATGGGATTATAGATCCCAATTCTTTATTTCCCTGTCATGGATTATACAACTCAGTGTTCTCTCATTTTGGGAAGAGAATGCTTCCCTACTCCATTGATGTTGAACATGATCCCAAGTGACTCGATTTGGCTAATGAAATATTAATGGACATAATGTGAGCAGAGGACTTAAATATACTGCATAATTGACTTGGTGCTTGTGCTCCTGACATTTGCTGAGATAAGAGACGCCCTTCAGCACTGGTTTAAAGAAGATGAGAGACCCTGACCGGTGGTGGCTCAGTGGAGAAAGCGTGGACCTGGAATGTTGAGGGCACTGATTCAAGACCTGGGCTTGCCCGGTCATGAAGTTTATGCTTCCCACTCGTCTCCCCCTCCCCATACTTTCTCTCTCTCAAATCAATAAATACATTTTAAAATCAATAAGTGAAATCTTTTAAAAAGAAGGAGAAGAAGAGAGATATATGGAGCAGACTTGAGCTAAGCCCAGGCACTCACCCCTTGAAAAGAGATGCCCAGCACAACACAACCTGCAGCAGCTAAGCCACAGTCAACTTGCAAACTTGTTACCACGGACAGAAATATTTCTCTTGTAAGGCATTGCATTCTGGGGTGATTTGTTGCCCAGTATCATCGTAAAGTAGCTGATTAATACAAATGCTACATTAATTTTCTTCTCAGTTTGTGGGGTGGGGTGCTCAAAGATATATTTTGAGTTAGCACTTTTTATTTATAAAAAAAATTAGTCTTTCATTTTGTATTTTGCCACCTAGCTACATTTTCATCTTGCGTAGTTCAAAACTCCCTAGGAGACACACATTTGACAAATAAATGCTGCCTATATCAGGGGGCATACTCTCAAAGGGTATGTACTGTCATCCGTGATGCTTCTGTTTTATCTATCAGGGCCGTGTGGGCAGCGGGACACTAATTAATGCCAGCGAACTTTCACTGAATATTGGTTATGTTCTACTCAGTGTCTAAGTGCTCTGCATAGATGATCAAATGTAATTCTCATAGTACCTCTGTGAGGTAGCCATTATTATTATCCATGCTTCATGACTATGGAAACTCAAGTACACGGATGTTAAAGCAATGCGCCTAAGATCCCACAGCGAGCAAGTGCTGGCAGCTGGGTGTCAACTCAGTTAGCTGATGCCGAAATCCACTACTACTTCCTGGGAAAGATAACTGATACTCATGTCTGGGTAAGATATTTAAATTTGGGGTCAGCAAAAAAGTGACAAAATGGCTTTTAGTATAAAAATAGCTGAGAACGAGGCTATAATCTCATACAGATTAACACAGAACTCTAAGAACATGGAGAACTGAGCTGTCTGACACTTAAGCCAAGTGAGTGCAAGGTTCTAACTCCAGACTTGTTGTTTTAATGCTAAAGGACTTTTATTTTGGCATGATTTTAGACAACAGAAAGTTATAAGCAATTTTTTGTTTTTCTAAAACATTTGAGAGCAAGATGGAGACACAATTAGCCCCTGATCATACCCATCAGCCTTGAATACTTTAGCATATATTTTGTACAAACAAGGACATTCTCTCCCGTAACCACAGTGCAACCCTCACGATCAGGAGATTAGCACTGATGGCATTCCTACTGTCTAAACCACAGACCACATTCAAGCTTTGCCAGTTTTCCAATAACATCCTTCATAGCGATTGAGGCTCACGGGCTGCATTTAGTTGTCATGTCTCTAGTCTCCTTTAATCTGATACAGACATGCCTCCCCGGCCCCGGCCCAGCTCCACCTGGTGTTTGCCATCTCCTTTACACTGACTCCTTCAATGTGAACACCATCCTTGCTCAGCTGTACTGAGCCCAGCTCAGCTTTAGGAAAATGGTAAGAGAAAGAAAGAAAGAAAGAAAGAAAGAAAGAAAGAAAGAAAGAAAGAAAGAAAGAAAGAAAGAAAGAAAGAAAGAAAGAAAGAAAGAAAGAAAGAAAGAAAGAAAGAGAAAGGGAGGGAGGGAGGGAGAAAGGAAACAAGGAGGGAGGAAGAGAGGGAGGGAGGGAGGGAGGGAGGAAGGAAGGAAGGAAGGAAGGAAGGAAGGAAGGAAGGAAGGAAGGAAGGAAGGAAGGAAGGAAAGAGGGAGGGAGGGAGGAAGAAAGGGAGGGAGGGTGGGAGGGAGGGAGGGAGGGAAGGAGGAAGGAAGAAAAGAAGGAAGAAAGGAAGGAAGGAAGGAGGGAAGGAAGGAAGGAAGGAAGGAAGGAAGGAAGGAAGGAAAGAGGGAGGGAGGGAGGAAGAAAGGGAGGGAGGGAGGGAGGGAGGGAAGGAGGAAGGAAGAAAAGAAGGAAGGAAGGAAGGAGGGAAGGAAGGAAGGAGGGAAGGAAGGAAGGAAGGAAGGAAAAGAAAGAAAGAAAGAAGGAAGGAAGGAAGGAAGGAAGGAAGGAAGGAAGGAAGGAAGGAAGGAAGGAAGGAAAGAGGGAGGGAAGGAGGAAAGAAGGGAGGGAGGGAGGAAATGAAGGAGGAAGGAAGGAAGAAAGGAAAGAAGGAAGGAAAGAAGGAAGGAAGGAAGGAAGGAAGGAAGGAAGGAAGGAAGGAATATAAAAGGATGGAGGGGGAAGGTTAGTTTCAGATATTTAAACGTTTTGTTTTGGATCTGTCATCAGCAGATTGAGCTATTTTAAATAGATTCATCTTAGAAAGTACATTCCCGACTTTGCTGCCTCATTATTCTAATGCACCACGTGCCTCTTTGAGTGCAGATAAAAAGAGGTGCACGGTCACCATCTAACCTGAGTGATGGTTGCTGCTTCCTAGGGGCCCTCAGGCACCCGGCACTTAGACACTTACACACTTCATCCTCATTACCATGGAATTACAACAGTCTTACTGAGTTAGACTTTTATCTGCATTTCTATAGATGAAGAAATCAAGGTTGTGAGGGGTCAAGTAACTCCCCTGAAGTCCCACAATTAGTTACAGAACTGGGACTTAAATTTAGGTCCAGATATGCCAAAGCCTGAGGACTCTTTTTCTGGGCTTACAGATTCCTGTGACCTCTTCTGACCCTTGAGAGCTGAATGGTCAGTCCTTGGCTGAGCACGATGCCCTTGCTGTTCCTGTAATGTCCTCAGCACCGAGCGCAGTGCCTACAATCCTTCGAGTCCCCACAAGCACTTGTCAGGGGAGTAAAAAAGAATCATCATTTCCTCCCAAGTGGTAATTACTTTTTTGCTTGAACTATATTTTAGTTCCCGATGTAGAAAAAGACCTGGTGTCTACTGAGCCTCTGGTTGAACCTCATTAAGGTGGATTAGATTTTAAATGTCACAGCTCTTTAATCACACATAATGGTTCCTAAAAGTTGAATGTGGTGATGGGTAGAGCCACCAGCTTTCATCCACCAGGTTCAGCCTCCATCCCCTCTCTCCTGGGTTGTGGCAATGGCTCCTAACGTGTTTTTATCCTTCAGCTTTGTCCTCAAAGTCTATTCTCAACCTAGAAGCCAGATTGTTTGCTTTGAAGTGTAATTCCTGCCCTGGCCAGATAGCTCAGTTGGTGAGAGCATCATCCTGAAGTGCAGAAGGTTGACAGTTCGATCTCCGGTCAGGGCACATAAAGGAACAGATCTGGGTTCCTGTCTCTCTCTCTCTCTCTCTCTCTCACTCTCTTTCTTTCTCTCCCTTCCTCTTTCACCAAAATCTAATATATTTTAAAGAAATTTTTTTTTTAAATGTACTTCACATCATCCCCTTTCTTGCTCAAATGCTCTAAGGCATCAGGGCCCTGGGGGACGGAGAGGCCTCCTGTTTTCCAGCCCCGACTTCTCTCTGGCCTCCTCCCGCACACCCTGCGCTGGCCTGCCGACCCGCCAGCCTCTGTGCTGCCTCTCGAGCACACGTCAGCCTCTGCGCTGGCCTGCGGACCCGCCAGCCTCTGTGCTGCCTCTCGAGCACACGCTGGCCTCTGCGCTGGCCTGCGGACCCGCCAGCCTCTGTGCTGCCTCTCGAGCACACGCTGGCCTCTGCGCTGGCCTGCGGACCCGCCAGCCTCTGTGCTGCCTCTCGAGCACACGCCGGCCTCTGCTCTCCGGTCTTTGGATTGCCCATCTTCTGGGCCTGGAGTGCTCTGCTCCGGGTCCTTCAAGTCTTTGAGCGAATGTTCCCTTTTCCAGGAGGTCTCTGCTGGACACTCCATTTAAAACAGTAAAATCTTCCCATCCCCACATACTCCACTCTCTCTCTCTTGATCTGCTTATTTTATTTCTTTTTCAACTATTTATCATCTTAAATATGGTAGGTATATTGTTTGTGTCTATCTGTCCCCACTTGACTGTTGATGCCTCCAAGGCAAGGATCTTTGTCTAGTTACTGATTGATGTCCCCTAAGTACCCAGAAGAAGCACATGGTAGGTGTTCAATAAATATTTGTGAATTGATGAATTATGCTTTCCCCTTGCTTGGGCTTGCATGACTACCTCATAAATTAAAAATATATATATATCATCTAGTCCAAGATGATCAGGAATATACTAATGAAATATAAGGTTACTTGTGAAAAATAAGATTCATACAACATGTGGGACAGACACGGCCCAGGCTCTTGTTAAACAACACCTACCATCATTTGTGTTCTTACTGGAGCAGCTAGCTAGGAGAAGGAACCCCTCCTCCGGCCAGTGGAGATAACTGTGGAACTCGTTGTCATACAGCCTTATAGACTAGAGGCTTAGAAACACATTGGAAGGCAGCAGGACAAGGGCAGTCAGTTTGCGGAAATGTTGAGCCATGCTGTCTTGATAGCTGGTACTAGTTCTACTTGGAATACATTCACATGGTTGTACAAGCATGCTCCATTCACAAAGAGTATGTAAGATCTACGAGTTGGTCTTCAATGATCGACAGAGAAGACAGTCATCTTGGTCCTGTCTTTTTCTGAGAATGTCCCTGCACAGCATGCTTGCCCAGTAGAAGGAAGAGAAAATAATTGAACTTGATGTTTTAGAGCAGCGTTTCTCAACCTGTGGGTCGTGACCCCGGCGGGGGTCAAACGACCAAAACATAGGGGTCGCCTAAAGCCATCGGAAAATACATATTTATTATACAATACATTTTTAAATAAAATATGTATTTCTGATGGCTTTAGGCGACCCCTGTGTTTTGGTTGTTCGACCCCCTCCGGGATTGTGACCCACAGGTTGAGAACCGCTGTTTTAGAGCATGTGTGTGTCTGTCAAGGGAGATCTAAGTGTGACACGTGTTCGAAGAAAGGAAACACATGAGATGGTAATGTGCGACCATCCCCTCTATACATTTCATATGATGGTAGGTAGAGAGCTGAGCGCTCAGCAAGGAACTCAACAAAACCTGCCGAGGGACTGAAGTCTGCAGCATCGCCACACTGCAGGCATAACCCTGGCATACCAAAGCTTGCCGTGGCATATCTTGGTATAAAAATAACACAAGGCAGTGCTCCAGAGAGTTATTTTCAATATCACATATACCTCCTTAATAGATAACATATGGTTCTCCCAGATGGCATGTTAATACAATACTTTTACTCTGACATGGTTGGTTTCTAATCCAAGGATTTCCAAGTACTTTACAAACACTATTCATTAGCACCACCGTCCCTGGGGAAGTTGTGGCACCTCTAGGGACACAACGCATCCTGCCTACAATAAATAACCATTAGAGAATGACAATAATAAGAAATATATTAATGTGGCATATTTTTAAAGATTAGGAAACCAACAAATGGGAATTCAGCAACTTTTCCAAAGACTCTCAGTGACTTCATGGTGTAATGAGGGCTGGAAATCAACTTAGGCTGATGTGTATGGCTACTCTACTCATTGAATTAAGCATAGATTCCACTGGTTTTCAGATGGCTATGCCTAACCCAGTGTCTACGCCATAAGCAGAAATATGATCAGAATAAAGTCCACAGGAGCATGACAACAGGGTGTCTCTGTGCTCTCGCTCTCTTGAACACACCACCTGCGCTTTGCCATTCACTATATAATCCCCTACGTTAAATTTCCTTCTAAAAACTATTTCTCCGTATTGTCAGTTATATTTCTGAATTGAGATAACTGGTCTGCCTGCACATTTGTTTAAAACAGGCACACACTGTGCTCTGTGCAGATGTTAAGTACAAAACAGGCAGGAAGAAACACTTTCACTTTCTTGTTGAAGAATAGAAAGCGGATAAAGATGTCCTCCAAACAGAAGAATCATTTCATGAATAAATTCAAAAGCTCTTAGGTATCTTTGTCATCAATTAATGTTTGCTGAGTACCTACAAAGTTCAAGGTGGTGGAGAGGGAATACATTAGCCTGTTCGGAAGACAAAAGGCTTTCCCTTTGGGAGCTGACAGAACGAAGATGGATGGAGCGGTTTCATGAGATGCATCTACCTGCAGGAGGTGAGACGGAGGCTAAAGACAATTACCCAGCGGAAATTGTAACATGTGATCTCATAGATGTAAATGTGAATAAATGTTAGAGATTTGAGCTGAATTACATGACAGATATTGAAGGCAGTGTTTCAGTGACCCACTCTGTTTTGTCCACGTGGCTCTTGGGGAAACCTGGGCAAAGACGTGCACATGCTGAGTGCGGGTGACCTCAGGGAGGGGTCCGCTCAATCCACGTGTATTTGAAGTGGCAGGCAGCCCCCCATTACCATTTGAAACAGCTGCTAATTCAGTATTAAAACATGCCGTTTCAAGTGATGAAAATAAATATTTTAAGATTCTGATTTGGAATTTTGAAGTATAAGATGAAAACCATGTATGGGCTTCCCACAATTCAATACGGACGTTTTATAACAATGTGCCCTCACACAAACTAGAATTCCTATAAATGCTGAAAATTGACAACCACTCCTAAACTTACTATCAACTATGAAAACAACAGTGCTTTATAATCTATGTCTTTTATTTCTCTCTAAAAGTTGCAGAATTTCAGCACTGGTTTTGTTTAACCAAATGTTTACTTAATAGCTATTTGACATTGTCCCAGAATAAATGTCGACATATCATTCCCTTTATTTCCCCCAAGGGCAGAAACCACACACCTTGAAGCAGAGCGAGCATATGTTTTATTCATGTGACAAGTTGGGCCCAGAAAGCTGTCCTCCCTCTGGTGCAGTACCTTCCTTCTAGAGGCCCATGGAGCAGTGGTTCTCAAACTTCTCCGTGCACCAGCGGCCCTTGGAGGGCTGGTTCAAATGCAGATGTCTGAGTTCTGGTTCAGTGGAGCTGGACGAAGCCTGAGCAGCTGCATCTCTAACGAGTTCCCAGGTGATGCTATTGCTGTAGGTCTGGGCACCACACTTTGAGAACCACTGGTCCAGGCTCTGGATGATGAACTAGTAAGAACAGAAAGTTATCATATGATTTCTTTTCAGTCATTAACTAGGGCTATTAATAGCCCATGCTTAGCTTCATTAATATTATTGTTCATTTTCCATCCCCTTCTAACCCTCTGCAGCCACTAGTTGAGTAATCCCTTCAGATTATAGTACTATTTCTTAGTAGAAAGAACAATGTTAGACTTTCTGTGAAATAAATCTCTAAAATGCACCTTTTCAATTTCACTAAAACTATAATCAAGTCACCTTATCTTAAAACGCATTCATCATGAAACAAAACTTTGCAGAGGTTTCCTGTGTTCTAGCTGCTATGCCAGGTGCTGCAGACAGAGGAACAAAGAGGGAGCCTGCCCCTGCCAGGAGCTCGCTGAGCAGACAGCGGGTGTCAGGCCGTCCAGGTTATGCACAGCACACCCTGTGCTGGGGGAAGCAGGGAAGGCTGCAGGGGCTTGTAGAGGAAGCACCCTGATTCAGCAGAGGAGATAAGGCCCCAACTAAGACCTTTGCCACTGAGCAAGTATTTACTGAGCACCCAGTTTCTATCACGTCTGACTTTTAGAGCAGTGCTGACCACTGTGTTAGTGGCTAGCCCCATGTGGCTGTTGGACACGTGTAATCTGACACTTCCAAACTGAGATGTTCTGTAAATGTCAGATGCACATCAGATTGTGCAGACAGCTCAAAACAATGTCAAATATCTTATTGACAACTTTTATAATGACTTTATGTCAAAATGACAATACTTTGGCTATACTGGGGTAAATAAAACAGAATTAATGCCACCTGTTTCTCTTACTTTTTTTTAACATTGCTTCTCAAAAATTAAAAATCAGTTATGCATTTGTGCCGCATCTTGCATTCTATTGAATGGTGCAGCTCTAGGGATAACTGGTAAGAGACAGAGCACTGGAGCTCAGTCCAGTGGAGCTGGTAGATATTGTACCAGAAGCCCTCACCCCACCCCATTGTGCTTTGGCACTCACCTCTGAGTCCTGTGCACTGCAGTGGCTTCTCCTCAAGAACCCCTGTGGCCCTCTGCATTAAGAATTCTCTAGTCTCAACAGGACGCCTGTCTTGATCAGTCAATCTGGAAACAGTCCTCAACCAATGACGGATGGGAGTAAGTGGATGAACACCCAGCTTTTGTGCCTCTTGAGGGGGACAACACTGAGGCAAGTCCCGCATTGTTTCCTGGAATTCTCCTTCAGGACCTCCTGCCAGCTGCGCACAGGACAATCCACTGTACATGCACCTGTGCTGTTTCCTTCCCTTCCCCGCTTCCCTTCTGATGCTTCTTGAAATCACTCCTCAAACCAGTTGCTTCCCCTCGAATCTCCGACCTAGGACACACTTCCTGGGGATGTGATCTAAGCCACTTTAGAACCATCTACTTTCACAAACATATTATCCCCAAACTTGATACTTGACACTAATGGGGGGAAGTCCAGATTGCCAACAGAACTTCTAACAGAGTCAGCAGAGGGGGTTTCCCATGGAAAGGACATTTGAGATGATGAGTTTAAGGTACTTACTACATGAAATTAATTACTAGAAATTAATGATGCAAAAAAAAGGGGACACATGGATGAGTGTTACTGGTAGAGTGAAGAGCAGGTCCGAAGGTCCCTTTGTAGAAAGAGCAATGGCATCTTTGAAGACTGAGGGGTGAGCAAAGGGAGTGGAGTACAGATGGGAAGGGCCCCGAGGAAATATTTCCTGGCCTAAGCAGGAAATATTCAGAAAAGGAGAGTAGGATGAGTTGGGGGAAAAGGGAATACTCCACAGGCAGGGGAACAAGACCCAGGTGAAAGTGAGCCTTATGTTTGGGGAGTCACGTGACTTGGCACTGCTGGTACACTGGCAGCCAAGAGAGTAGAGCAAGGAGAGAGGCCAGACAAAGACGAAGTGGTTGTATTACAATGGGCTTTGTACTTTTTGGCAAGGAGGCAGACACTTCCATGAAGGGAACTGAAGAGCCATGGCTGCTTTGTGGGGTATAGATAGGGCAGGATGAGGGCAGGAGGGGCAGAAATAAGTGACCCATGTGAAATTCATTAAGATACTCCAGACAAGAGAGGGGATGGAGGTCTGAGTCAAAGGGATGGCAAGTGAAACGAGAGAGAACAAGATGGATTGAGAGGATGTTGATGGAGCAAAATCAACTGGCTTTGGAGAGTGGGTGATGGGAGGTGTGGAGGATGAGGAGCGACGCCAGCCTCCACTGCAAAAGCTCTGAATCATCCCATTTAACACGTGTAACAACTTCATGATAGAGGCACGACAAATATTCCACTTTATAGGTGAAGAAATGATGTTTGGATAGTTTAACTCTTCCGAAGTCCCTATAGCTAGTAGACAGTGAAAACAGGATTTGAGCCCTGGTCATCTGCCTCCAAAGTGACACTTGTTAATTACCATGGTAAGTTTACCCAGAACCCCATCCAAGCATTAACCTGGGAGGTTGAGGAGTGATTATTGAGCCTGGGAATATAGGGGATATGTTGGTTTAAGATACCCGGCAGAGATGTACAGTAGAGATACTTCAGTGGATAGGAAGAGCAGTCAAATAGATGGCGGGGGAAAACAGCCCAGTCCAAATTATTCCAAAATAATATATAGACATTTCTATGAGATTTTTTTAAAAAGTGAAGCATGCTGGACCAGGCTGGTTGGCTCAGCAGTAAAATATCTGCCTGGTGTGTGGATATCCTGGGTTTGATTCCTGATCAGGGCACACAGGAGAAGTGACCAACGGCTTCTCCACTTCACCCACTCCCCTTTCTCTCTCTCTCTCTCTCTTCTCCTCCCGCAGCCATGGCTTTAATGATTTGAGCAACTTGGCCTCCGGTGCTGTATGGCTCCATGGCCTCATCATAGGAGCTAAAATAGCTCAGTTGCCAAGCAATGAAGCAACAGCCCCAGATGGGTAGTGCATCACCTTGTAGGGGCTTCCCGGGTGAATCCCAGTCAGGGTGCATGTGGGAGTCTGTCTCACGGCCTCCTGCCTCTCACTTACTTAAAAAAAAAAGTGAAGTGTGCTAATAATGTTATTTATTTATATATTTATTAATTTATTTATTTATTACATAGTTATGCTATTCACTAAAATTACTAGGTTAGCTTCCTAGTTTTGTGTTCTTTGTTTTCCTTTTGTGATGGTCTGAAATAATTGCTTCCAATATCTGGCTCTGTCACAAACAGGAAAAATATCCTACTCTTAGCCTTCCTGTCCACCCTAAGCAAAAGGAGAACTCTAGCTTCCCTTAGCCCATTTCCACATACACTCTGTGATTTCCAGGCCCATCGTAATCCCTCTTCCTCCTACACTTGTCCTATAGCCACACGATTTCTTTCCCATCAAGCTGCACTTTAAGAAGGCATCAGCCGTCATTTTCAACTTAGTGTAAGTTATTTTTATTTAATGATTAAGCCATCACCTTTCCCAAGACCACTGTAACACTCTAATTACCTAGTATTTCTACTTTAACACTAGTTCTATAATTACACAGTGAGCATCAAGACCTCCTGGTGTTGAATTTAAATACTTCCAAATTTCTAATAGGCCCCTTAAAAAACAAAAAAAACAAACATGTTGGGGCCTTAATTCCCTTTGAACAAATAAAATTATATATATGTTCATTTGTGTTCTCTTCCCTTTAGTGTTCATCTTTCCTCTGTGCCAGGCAACACCTTCAGACATGGACCATCTCTTTGAGATGATAATCACATTCTTAATAGCCTTCTGAAACAATCAGTCAACAGACTCAAGGCCTGGGGTGGCTGATATCATCTTAGACAAGTCAATGTAAGTTTCAGAAGCCACATCAAAAGACAAATAGAAACATCTGTTTCTTCTCTCTCGGTGGCAGAGTGGGCCACAGACAACTAAGTGTTGCCAGTATGTCCCATCCTGTTGACATAAAACAACATGGAATCCCTGGCTGTAGAGTATTTGGCATGTGCTTTGTTCTCTCTGTCAAATTGGTTAGTTAGCAGAACTGCCCTATCTAATCCATTTTTTGGGATAACTCTAAAGAAATTCCAGCTGTCGCCTCTTCACACAGATATGTTTGGTAAAAGCGTCTATCAGAGAGCCTCATGATCAATGGAAAGAGAAGTCTCTGTAAGGGACAGCATACATTCAAAGTGGTCTGCCTGGTGTACATTGTCCCATCTCCCTCTTGGATTCTAGGGACAGTTGTTTAATAAGTCGAGCTCCTTCCCACTGAAGTTATGGAAGCCTGTGATGAGCAAATGAGTGCAGCAGGGAGCCTTAGGCAGACACAGCCCAACGTGGGAAGGGGGGATGGAGGGGCACAACCAACAAGAGCGCCCACAGGAGATACTCCACCATGATAGTGTGAGAAAGGACCGGAGGACTTTCTATCTTCTTGGCAGTTTGCTTATGGGAATAAATTACTCTGTCTCCCCTTGTTCTCATTACAAATGTCAGATAATCCCGGACATGGTGGAACCAATTTCCCTGTTTTACCCAAGAAGATTGATAGCTTCTAGAAGTGTCAAAATGGCCTTGAGGTTTTCATATTTATGCTGTGAATGTTTCCTTCAGAAAACTCTCAAAATAACAGCATTGTAATGAATGCTGCCTTATGACTGCAAATGTCAATCACAAACATGTCAAGTTAGATGAAACATGTTCCTGATCACATGACAATGTTTGGACAAATAATCAGATATAAGCATATATCATTGAACCTTCCAAATGAATGGCAAGTTAATACTTCCCTCAACAACTACCTATTAAGTTTATGAATGGAATAATTTACAAGAACAAGTAATTACAGAAAGTAACATTATGCATTCAAAATGAAAGATGACTCTTCAAAGTTTGTCATATCAAAGCTAATTAAATTATGATTTTTGGCCAGTTTTAATTACAGTAATAATGAGTTCTACAAGTAAGTTTAAGAGGGTTAAACAAAAACTTAAAACTTCAGTTATTATGATTAAAAAACAAAAATATAAACCAGATTTATATTAAGTAACTGCTTTTATCCACAGCCCAAATTCCCCATGTATGGTGTTCACGTAGCACTTTGAGTTAGCAATTTTGTAGTGCTCCAGGTTCAAACATAGTTATCCAAGCTATCTGAAACATTAAATATGATGAAAATCTTTTCATTCCTCCCTACAGTTCATTTTTGCCCCTCCTCGCGTGAATTTACTAATCATATACATGTTAACATATTATCTTGAATTGAGTCATAGACTAAATAATACATTTTTTTTACTAATGCTCTGATAAAATTAAAATGTAGATTTTTAAAAGGAATTTTCACCAAGGATTTTGATTTCAGTCGCTGATGAAGACACAGGGTGCCTTCACTGTCACTCATGAGGCATGCTGATGTTAGAGAACGCGCAGAAGTCAAATCTGACACAAATTCCCTAAACATCACCACTGTCTCCTCCAGCCTATGTGGTGCCCATAGTGAGCGGAGGGAGTTCTTCCTGCCAGTCCATACGTTCCTCACTCCGCTTGTTGGGGAAGGCTATTGTTATTCATGTGATGGATGGAAATGCACAGTGAGCTCTCCGTGAGCCTGTAACCCTGCAGGTCCATACTTCTTTTCTGACAGCACCACATCAGTCATTTTAGTGGCTTCATTTCTGAACCTGTTTCTGTCTCCCTGAAGGAATGAGAGAAATCCTATGCAAAATGTATCTAACCTGAGAAAAAGGACTCTCGGCTCAAGTGAGAGAAAGTATAGCCACGATGAGGATGCTGTTTACCGTGCCTTTGTGATGTGGAGAAGCACGCCTAACTATGTCCCAAGGACACAATCAGCATCTCTCCATGATTATTTCAGGGCAGGGGGCAGTAAGCTCCAGTCCGCAGGCCTGCTTTTGTATGCCATGCATGCTAGGGATGGTTTTTTACATTTTTTATGGGTTGTAATAAAAACAAAGAAAACATATGCGACGGATACCATATGTGGCTTGTGAAGCCAAAATATTTCCCATCTGGTCCTTTCCAGACGTATGCTGACTCCTGTTTTAAGACAACCTGATGAAATTGCAGGAGATGACTCAGCCTACAAAACCGAACATCTGAATGCCTTGTTGAGGGGCGATCATCCATGTGGCATAAGAATTGGCTTAATCCAATTCTTATTGGATTACCTTCCAATATGATCTTCCCCACCTCCTGTCCACCAGAGACCTCCCTTTCTTCAAGCCAGCAAAGTCCTTGTTTCTGACATATTTTCATTGATTCCAAGATTTCATATGGTATTGAAAAGAACGTTTTTCTTAAACATGAGCTTAAGTCAGTAAAAGGATTTATATTTGGGAAGGGTCTCAAAGAATATAAGGGCAGAGGCCTAGCCAAGGTGTAAGAAAGTCTTAGAATACAAAATTAGAAAATGGTTTGGAATTATGGTTGATTTAGAAAAATGTCCACAAAATTTTAGATACTCTTCCCTTTAAGAAGAGGAGCTTACCCACCCTCCCCCTTGAGTGGGTACTGGACTTGGGGACTTGCTTCTAATTAATAGATTATGGCGGAGATGATAGTACATCACTTTAGAGATTAGGTTAGCAAAGGTTGCCACTTCTGTCTGAAATGTGCTCTTATTCTCTTGGGTCACTTACTCTGGAGGAGGCAAGTCAGGAGGATACAGATCAGCCAACAGAGAGAGGCCCACATGGTAAAGAACTGAGTTCTCTGGCCAGCAGTCAGCAAGAATGTTCCCAGAGCCAGCCTCCCTCAAGAAACGGTGTATGGGGAGCCCTGGTTAGGGAGCCCAGTTACAGAGCATCATCCCACTATGCCAAAGTTGTGGGTTCAATTTCTGGTCGGGGTACATTCAAGAATCAACCAATGAATGCACAACTAAGTGGAACAACACACCCATCTATCTCTCTTTTAAAATTCATAAAAAATTAATATGGTATAAAATTTACCTATTTGTTTTTTTTTTTTTTTCTTTTTTGTATTTTTCTGAAGCTGGAAACGGGGAGAGAGAGTCAGACAGACTCCCGCATGCGCCCGACCAGGATCCACCCGGCACGCCCACCAGGGGCGAAGCTCTGCCCACCAGGGGGCGATGCTCTGCCCCTCCGGGATGTCGCTCTGCCGCGACCAGAGCCACTCTAGCGCCTGGGGCAGAGGCCAAGGAGCCATCCCTAGCGCTCGGGCCATCTTTGCTCCAATGGAGCCTTGGCTGCAGGAGGGGAAGAGAGAGACAGAGAGGAAGGAGGGGGTGGGGGTGGAGAAGCAAATAGGCGCTTCTCCTATGTGCCCTGGCCGGGAATCGAACCCGGGTCCCCCGCACGCCAGGCCGACGCTCTACCGCTGAGCCAACCAGCCAGGGCCTATTTGTTTTTTTTATTGTCTCATCACTCTCCACTGATCTCCATACCAGAAGGGATTTTTGTGTTGGTCATTAGTATCTGCTATTAAAGTGCTCCTGACAAATAGCACGCACTTGATAAATGCATGGATGTTCTTGACTGGTAGGGTACACAGTATCCTCTCTCTTTCTCTCTTTCTCTTTCATATCAATAATAATAAAAAAAGAAATGGTAGGTCAAAATGTGGTGAAGATATGGGGACATTGAGCTAAATAGACACTGCAAATATCATGTTTATCCACCTTCAAGCAGCTGTGGGTATGAAGGACCCACCATGACTTAAATCAATTTCAATGGATTTATGTCCTTTTCCTTTTCCGGTCTGCTTTTATCTTCATAGATTGCAGCTCATCATGATCCAGCCCAGTCTATCAAATCCTTCCTATTTTGTGGAAACTGATTTTTGAGTTTCTAAGTCCAGAACAATGTCTTTTCTTCCAAGAAACCCCACTGCTGCCCACAGAGAGTTCCCCTCCAGCAACAGAAGCTGTTCGCTGCGGCACTCTCCTCGCTCCACACTTCCCTCCCTCTTCTGCTGCTTCTCCAGCCCGCCCCTGTCCCCAGGTCCCTGCCCTGGGCACGTTTTATCACTGCCGGTGGACAGCCTGCCTCCCTCCCACCCCACACCCTGCACCTTTGCCTTGAAAAGCCGTGGAAACGAAACGTCACTCCTGGTCTCACACGTGCAGAGGGGGAACTGAAACCGATGTAGGAAGAATTCCAGAAACAATCTCCTTTGACACTTGGTATTTAAATGTGTGAAGGTAGGTTTTGTCACCGTTGGTTTTCCACATATTGAACACATAATATTGTGATATAATAAAAGATATATCAGTTTTTATCCTCAGTTCCTGGCAGAAAGCTCTTAAAACCCTGTTATTTCCTGAGTGATAGAGATGATAGAGCATCTTTTGTTGTGTGTGTATGTGTGTATGTATGTATGTGCATATATATATATATATATATATATATATATATATATATATGCCCTTCTCAACAATACCTGAGTTTATGCTAATGAGGTGACTATGGGTGGGCTCCCAGGCAGTGTCAGGATGGGGGCTAGTTGATCAACCATGTGATTAGAGGGTTGGCATTTTCAGCCCCAGCCCTGATCTTTCTGGAGAGAGAGGGGCTGGAGCTTGAGTTTCATCACTAATGGCCAATGATTTAATCAAAATCTATGTAACAGAACCTTCATAAAAACCTTACATTAGAGAGTCTGAAGACCTTCTAGGATGGTGAACATCTCCACATGCTGGGGGGTCTTACTCCAACTCCTCAGAAGCTCCTGCTTTTGGGACCTTCTGGACTTCTTCCTATGTACTTTTTCATCTGGCTGGCCATTTGCATTCTTTATAATAAACCATTAATGGTATATAAACTCTTTTCTCTGAGTTCTTTGAACTGTTCTAGCAAATTCTAGAACCCCAGGAGGGGGCATGAAGACCCCCTTACTTTTTTATTTTTTTTATTTTTCTGAAGCTGGAAACGGGGAGGCAGTAAGACAGACTCCTGCATGTGCCCGACCAGATCCACTCAGCACGCCCACCAGGGGGCGATGCTCTGCCCATCTGGGGCATCGCTCTGTCACGACCAGAGCCACTCTAGCGCCTGGGGCAGAGGCCAAGGAGCCATCCCCAGCGCCTGGGCCATCTTTTGCTCCAATGTAGCCTCGGCTGCAGGAGGGGAAGAGAGAGGCAGAGAGGAAGGAGAGGGGGAGGGGTGGAGAAGCAGATGGGCGCCTCTCCTGTGTGCCCTGGCCGGGAATTGAACCTGGGACTTCCACATGCCAGGCCGACGCTCTACCACTGAGCCAACCGGCCAGGGCGACCCCCTTACTTTATAGCTAGTTTGTTGCAGGTATGAGTGGCCTGGACTTACAACTAGCCTCTAAAATGGACGTGGTCTTGAGGTTTGAGCCCTTAACCTATGGGGTCTGACATTAACTCTGGGCATTTGATGTCAGAATTAAATTATAGGACACTCAGTTGGTTGTGTTAGACTATAGAGAATTGTTGGGGCAAGGCACAACCCCACACAGTCACTGTCAGAAGTATTATGAGTAGAAAGAGACTATAGTAGCAGAAGTACTTAGGTATGGTGCTAAATGCTTTATATGAGTTATGTCACTTTATCCTCAAACATCTTTGCTTCTTTTTTTTTTTTTCTGAAGTGAGAAGCTAGAAGACAGAGAGACAGACTCTCACATGCGCTCAACCGGGATCTACCCGGCATGCCCACCAGGGGAGGTTGTTCTGCCCATCTGGGGCATTGCTCCGTTGCAACCAGAGCCATTCTAGTGCTTGAGGCGGAGGCCATGGAGCCATCCTCAGCTCCCCCAGGGCCAACTTTGCTCTGATGGAACCTTGGCTGCAGGAGGGGAAGAGAGAGACAGAGAGGAAGGAGAGGGGGAGGGGTGAAGCAGATGGGCACTTCTCCTGTGTGCCCTGGCCAGGAATTGAACCTGAGACTTCCACACACTGAGCCCAATGCTCTACCACCTGAGCCAGCTGACCAGGGCCTTTACTTCATTTTTTAGATACGACAGTTGAGGCTTCTAAATTCCCACGGATAACGTAAGGGTTTATCCCTGGTCTTACTACCCTAAGATGATGTCCATATTCTGATTCCCACCTCCTTGGCAACATAAAAAAAAAAAAAAAAAAAAAAAAGATACCCTAACAAAGTCATTGCTGGTTAGCATTGGCCAGAAATGACCTGCAAAGATCTTTGTTAATAAGGAAAACAGAAATGGGGTAGATTAGCTGTTGTCAAATAATCACAGGTCTAACAGTCTCTGCCCAGAAAAGGGGAGATTTCAAAACCTAAATTATATACCAGGCCAGCAATCCCAGCAAAGAGGGATTAATAGGCTTCCTGTAACAGTAACTACCACATTTTGCTTTCAGGGACAATGCTTTATTACCATGTTCACTGCTCTTTTAGTCCCTAAAGAACTCTTTCAACAATAATTTATCTTAATTTAACTTTTATTTTTTTTTCCAGGAAAGCAAGCAATGCACTTCATTCAAGAGAAATGATTTCCAGTCACGGTAAATTCCCTTTGTTTGTTCAGTTATTCATTTGTTCCTTCATTTGGGCCACCTACAAATATTTACTGAGGTCCATGCACTAAAAAATGCCATTTCTCTAAAACACTAAGCCCTTCCACTTCTAGAGGTAAATGTATGGGAGACTTTATGACTGCATTTGTGCTCAGTCTATTTTTTATAACACGCTGTCTGCTTGGACCAGAGTTGAAGTTTCATAGTAAAAATCTATTACATTGAGATGAAAAAGTGGCCAACAGCCAGTAATAATTGACAGTCTTTCAACATAAAGAGCAAAGAGCGTTCTATAAAAAGTAGAAAAGAAAGGCACAAACAAACAAGGACACTCCAAACTTATGTATGTTATAATTTTCAGGAAGCTGGCTTTTTTATTTCTTTTCCCGGCTGCAACTTCACTGTTAGCTCATAAGTGTTTATGGGTCTTTTGGCTGCAACCTGTTGGAGAAATAATGGCCGATTTAGTGCAGGGGGCACAGCAGAGAGATGGCCAGGAGTCCTTCTACACAGGGGAGGTAACATTATCCATCTCTTAAGGGAAAGAATATGCATGGCAGAGAAAAAAATCATTTGACCACACTTTTCCCAATGTACCAGCAAGACTTCCTCCCTGACCTAGATGAGATTTTACTGGACTGAGTCAGTTTTCAATTCTACATACAGGCTCTTTAAAACGGTATTTAGATTTCTGGATTTTTTTCCTGTGGAAGAGAAAAATGGCTATCTGTTGCCTAGAATAAGTAATAATAATGCCTATCATTTTTGAGTACCTACTAAATATTCACATGTCATATTTTAGGCTTGTACTTTTATATATTTTACTTCTAATCCTTGCCCAAATCCAAAAAGTAAGGATTATTATTTCTACTTTACAGATGAGAACACTGAGGCTAAGAGGGACTTATGGAAGTCTACAGGTCAGGAAATGGCAGAGCTGGGGTTCAAACCCAGACCTGGCTGCCACTGTCACCCGTGCCCTTTCTTCCATGACACAGGCATGTGCCTCTGCAGCTGAATGCAGACCAGGAAATCTTTTTCAACTTATTGTATGAAAATACACTTGGCATATAATTAAAGTTTAGGAAGAATCTGTTTGAATTAGAATTAAATCTTTAGGCATAAATTTACTGTAACATCATCATTATCCTTTGTTTCTGGACTTTGTTGACACTCCCTGTCCCAGTAAACATCCTCTTTGCACACCAGTGACCTCTTCTAAAGCACATTTTGGTAGATGAGAGATGTGATACTGTAATTGGGTTTTACAGTTTAGTAACTTCTGTGGTCAATGAGCTACTGCTTCAAAACTGTCCTTACAAAACTCTGTATTTAGAAACCTAACACTGCACAATACCAATGAATAAATTGAAAAGTAAAACTTGAGGCGTCAGCCTCCTAAGATCAAATCATGTCTGAAACCCATAAACTGGCTCTTCACATTAATTCTAAGACCTCTTTTCCTAAACTGCATCCTGAGGAAACCTTAACCTGTATAAACAACGCTGAAGGACACGAGGTTTGGAAACACGGAGCTGGTGAAGATTAGAAAGCTAAGCAGATGATTGAGGCAGGACAGTAAGAAGCTGGGAAAACTTTTTGGCAAGTAGAAGGGGTTAACTTGAGACAGACAGCTGAACAAACTGGCCAAGCAATTTACAGCCAGATGCAGAGCGTCACCTCCTACAAAATAACATCTAGGCCTTGGTTGTGTTTTGGCTTAAGGCCCATGTAGGCAACAACCCCCCCCCCCCCACCTCTACCGTGGCTTATGGTGCCCTTTTCTGGGGCCCTGGGCCCTGGTGGGGGGTCACATCTGGAAAAGCTGATGAATATTTCCCCTAAGGCCATCCCTAAACTCGAAGTCTTTAAAAAAGAAACCTCAAAACAATGGACCAGCTAGCGTTCTCCAGCTTGGGAGCACGCCCTCTCCTTTCCCTTCCCTTCTTCCGCCCCTTCCATTCCGCCCCTCCCCCAAGTGTGCATCTCCCCAATTCTAAGGGTCCTCACAAGACTTGCCACCCGGTTACAGCGGGCAGGACAGCCCGTCCTGGGCTAACCTCCCGGACCTGTCTCCAAGACCCCTTCTCTCCTCTCTCATTCCTTCCTCATAAAGTTTTAGAGAGCCAAGGCAGCCAGCTGCCCACGCTCTCCTGTAGCTTCTTCTATTCTAGACGCTTCCTTGTTTCACTGGCTCCAGCTTGAAGAAACTTACTCCTTTTATTTATTTAGTTATTTTTAAGATTTTTACTTATTGACTTTAGAGTGGGGCGGGGGGAAGAGGGAGAAGCGTCAACTCATTACTTCTCATATGTGCCTTGATTTGGCAAGCCTGGGGTTTTGAACCAGTGACCTCAGTGTTCTGGGTATACACATTATCTAATGCACCACCACAGGTGAGGCAGTAAGCTTTCTCTTAAGATAACATGAACTCGTGCTGTGAAATTTTTCCTGCACCAAGAACCCACGCATTACCGGCTGGCCCCAGACAGACCCTGTCCAGAGACAATGATGAAGTCAACTTGTCCTAATTGAATGAGTGGTAGATAAGGAAGTTTGCAGCAGTTGGACACCCACAGGGAAGCCACTCTCTGTGGTCATCAATATACAAACATCAGACTTCTAAGGACAAGGTTAATGAGCACAAGCCAGAGAATTTTCCAGGGTCAACAGAAACTCAAATTTCACCTCTCTTGGGGCTGCCATTGAAAACACAGCCACTCATAAACACAACTGTTGGCATTCTTTGACACACTATCAAACAACTTGGAAATGAGGAAGGGTGTTTTAAAAAGTGAACATGCAAATTTTAGAAGTCTCATGCCACATTGCCTTCCAATGCACTCTCTTTTAGACCAAGAGTACAGTCTGCTCTCTCTAAGGCTCATTCTTTTTTTTTTTTTTTTTTTTGTATTTTTCTGAAGCTGGAAACGGGGAGAGACAGTCAGACAGACTCCCGCATGCGCCTGACCGGGATCCACCCGGCACACCCACCAGGGCATCGCTCTGCCGTGACCAGAGCCGCTCTAGCGCCTGGGGCAGAGGCCAAGGAGCCATCCCCAGCGCCCGGGCCATCTTTGCTCCAATGGAGCTCTGGCTGCAGGAGGGGAAGAGAGAGACAGAGAGGAAGGAGGGGGGGGGGCGGAGAAGCAAATGGGCGCTTCTCCTATGTGCCCTGGCCGGGAATCGAACCCGGGTCCCCCGCACGCCAGGCCGACGCTCTACCGCTGAGCCAACCGGCCAAGGCTAAGGCTCATTCTTGTTAGTTACACAGTCTCTTCCTACAAGTCTGCCTCCTGTGGACACATTCTGGCCATCACTGACACTCAGGCAATGCCTTTCTTCTTTTTGCCTTTATTCTCCTTCTGAAGTTTTATCAACTGTCTCACCACATTGAGATTGAAATGGAAGGTCCTTATTCTGATTAAACTTAATTTAAATTCCTGCTTCAAAAGTCATCGTTCTTGAGCTATGCACCTGGGAGTTTGGAGTCAATGTATAAAAAGTCGGACTTTCCCCAAGCCCCTCATGCTGGCAGATGGAGAGACTACATTGAGCTAGAGAGACACATGAAGGGTCCTACTTACTCCAGTTTCCTAATGTTGAGTCTTTCCAGCCCCAGGCTCAGACAAGTGAGTCAACATCTGGATGATTCCACTTCCCAAATTCTGAGCTACTCTAGTTAACTAATGCTGATTGTAGCAGAAACAAGTTATCCTTCCTGAGCCTGCCCACCTTGCAGATTTGTAGGCAATATAAAAGTTGTCATCATTTTAAGCTAATATATATTAGGACATTAGCTGAGTAGCCATAATACTTGGAAAAGACATTATTCCCTCTTTTTAGTGAACACTATTGAATTTGGGGAGTAAAATATTCAAGAGCCTGCCTGTCAGGGTGACTGGGTGTTAGTAAAACTGAGAAAGACAAACTTCAGCATTCAGGGCTTAAGAGCCATGGCTTACTATCTAAATGCAAATCCCAGGCAAAGGTAATAAAAAGGCAACCAGAAGGTAAGAAATAAGAGACATGAAGAAAACCAAATATCCACTATCACAGTGCATTTTTAAAGAGTAAATAGCGTTGCTAAGAAGGGAATATAAGAAGAGTGAGATTACAAAAAGGAGAGAGAAAAGAGTAAAGATAGGATGTGATTGAAGTGACACTGTGACTTGGAGTCTCGGTCACAGAAGACAACAGGAATTCCCACTAGAAAGAGACTAGTCACAGTGTCAAGCAGGAAGCAGTGGCACATTCTAAAGGATATGAAGAACTTAATGGAGGGCTATTTAAAAGATGTTTGTAGAATCCAGAGATGCAGCGGAGGACAGCGCAGCCCCTAGGGCCAGCAGCGGAGCGGAGGGAGCCATCATCACTCCCAGACTTACGAGGAAAAGAGTTTACCTGGAACCAAGCAAATAGCTGGAGATGGAAGGGCCACCTGCAAGTGCTGTGCTTGTGTGGAGGAACACAGCTACTTCTGCCTGGCAGCAAGGGCCCAGGAATAAATGCCCTAGTGTTTTCCCCCCCACCCTCCAACCTCCTGCAAACACTTTCCATTGGTCTAGCTAGCCCATGTCCACCAATAAGGGGCAGACATTTCTCCTCGGCAGGACAAAACAAAAACAAAAACCTTCCAAAAGGCCACAGTATATAAATCGATACACAGCATACTTGTGGTATTAAATGTTCATGGTAGGTGAAGAGAATTAGGGCATAATGCCTCAGACAGCTCTTTTAAGAGAGGATGATAATGAAAATAGTTTGAGAAACACTGGTAACCAACCCAAGCTCCAGGGTGAGGGGCTCCAATCCATGTTTCCCCTTGGTGACAGAGCACACAGGGCTTATTAAAATTCTTCCTGATTGTCACCCTTCAGCTCTCTGAGTCTGTGCACAGGAACAGATGGTGGTTATAACAGTTAATCCAGGGAAACCAATTATCCATCAGAACAACTAATGAGAAAATTTAGCAAAATGATTGCAATCGTGGCAAACCTAACCATCGATGTAGATATTACCATTATTTTAGGTGCATTTTACTATTTACAAAAATATGAGTAATATACACCTAGATAATTCAAGGTGTATATTAACCCTTTGCTAATTTGGTAAACAAGCAAAACAATTTTTTTTCCTCCTTCTTTTTCCAAGGGAGAGGAAGAGAGATAGAGAGACAGACTTCTGCATGTGTGCCGACCAGGATCCATCCAGCAAACCCCATCTGGGGCCAATGCTCTGCCCATCTGTGGCCATGCTTTGCAACTACGCTACTTTTAGTGCCTAAGGTGGAGGCTCCTCAGAGCCATCCTCAGAGCCCAGCGCCAATACACTCAACCCAGTCAAGCCATGGCTGTGGGAGGAGAAGAGAGACAGAGAAAGAGAAAAGGGGGAGAGATTGGAGTGGAGAATCAGATGGTTGCTTCTCCTGTGTGCCCTGACTGAATTAAACCTGGGACATTCACAGGCTAGGCTGATGCTCTACCGCTGAGCCAAGCAGCCAGGCAACAAGTAAAATTTGATAGCAAGGCTGAACCAAAACTTTTATTTTATTTTTTTCTTTTTTCTTTATTTTTTTTTAATTTTTTTTATTTTCTGAAGCTGGAAACGGGGAGAGACAGTCAGACAGACTCCCGCATGCGCCCGACCGGGATCCACCCGGCACGCCCACCAGGGGCAGCGCTCTGCCCACCAGGGGGCGATGCTCTGCCCCTCCGGGGCGTCGCTCTGCCGCGACCAGAGCCACTCTAGCGCCTGGAGCAGAGGCCAAGGAGCCATCCCCAGCACCCGGGCCATCTTTGCTCCAATGGAGCCTTGGCTGCGGGAGGGGAAGAGAGAGACAGAGAGGAAGGAGGGGGGTGGAGAAGCAAATGGGCGCTTCTTCTATGTACCCTAGCCGGGAATCAAACCCGGGTCCCCCGCACGCCAGGCCGACGCTCTACCACTGAGCCAACCGGCCAGGGCCTGAACCAAAACTTTTAGAAATTCTAAACACCAAATAGATTTTGTTTCTTGTCCCCATCAGCATATCAAAATTATATATATAATTTTAACTCGGCCCAGTCTTTAGATATGCTTTAAAAGAAGCCTTCTCTTCTAATGATCTGATTGTAGTAGTCTGGATAATTAGTCAAAGCTGATCTCTCATTTGTATCTGATGGCTCTGCTTTATCAATATTTAAAGCATGGGTTTTAGTCTCTATGTTGGGTAATATAGTCGCTTTGACTACGAAGAGTGGTAATGTGCATCTTCTCACCACAAATCTCCATTATAATCCTATGTGCTATTGCCAGGGCTTGTTAAATAGAAACAGTCTTGGTAAAATTTTCTGTCAGGTCTATGTTTTGTGATCTAGTTTTAACATATAAAGCATCACTTCAGGTGTCAAATTCAGGGCATACCAGGTAACACTGCGTCACTTCAATGGTGTAAAAGCCGCATGACTGCCGACGCCCAGTAAATAAAGTCCAAACATTTCTGCCTGATTCTCAAAGTCCTTCCTAATATGACCTCCACCCACATCTTCCCTGGACACCTACCTCTCCGTTAGTGGGGCCTTCTGTTTCCTACCTGCATGCCCAAACTATCACTCAGTGTTCTTTCTAAACTCTCCAGGAGATTTGGAAATCAAAACCCCCGAGTTTGAGAAGCACTGGCCTACGGTTGGGTATCACACTACCTTATATCTAGGCCTGCCTCTCAGAATTCCTAGCCATGTGACTTTCTGCAAGTTTGTCACTTCTCTATGCCTCAGTTTCCTTATCTTTAAAGTGGAGATATTCGAGCACATGCTCAAAAGCATTGTTATAAAAATTAAATGAGGCCCTAGCTGGTTGGCTCAGTGGTAGAGTGTCGGCCTGGTGTGCAGGAGTCCCAGGTTTGATTCCTGGCCAGGGCACACAGGAGAAGCACCCATCTGCTTCTCCACCCCTCCCCCTCTCCTTCCTCTCTGTCTCTCTTTTCCTCTCCCGCAGCCAAGGCTCCATTGGAGCAAAGATGGCCCGGGCGCTGAGGATGGCTCTGTGGACTCTGCCCCAGGTGCTAGAGTGGCTCTGGTCACGACAGAGAGACACCCCAATAGGCAGAACATCGCCCCCTGGTGGGCATGCCGGGTGGATCCCGGTCGGGCACATGTGGGAGTCTGTCTGACTGCCTCCCCATTTCCAGCTTCGGAAAAAAGAAAAAAAAAGAAAAAAAATTAAATGAGTTGATAAATGCTTAGAACACTGTCTGGCACAGAAGAGGTGTATCATAAATGTGAGCTGACTGGCCCTGGAGGTGTCTGGTGTTAACACTGCTGTGTGACGTGTCTAATCAACACAGGTGGCAAAGGTGCTGTCGGGGTGGAGAGGACCTGGGGTGATGGATCGCATTCCCAGGAAACAAAATTACGTTCAGCCAGGGTGCTTCAAAGAATACTGTTGCCTGGGTTCTGCTGTCAAAGAGATGGGACTTCATTGGTTTGGGGCGGGACACAGAATTAGGCATTTTTTGCTCCCCAGATGGTTCTAATGTGTAGCCAGGGTTGCTCAGACAACCTGATCAACAGTGACTTAGGCAGCAGATCAACAACTAACCCAGAGGACTTCTGTGTTTGTTTTGTAGCATCATGATCTCCAATCATCTCCTACTTTTTGAAATGCTAGTTGTTACTAACTAATTAGCCACTATCTGTAAGCACTGCTGGACTGCACTCTGAAAAGTTTAACCAAAATCGGGCAATTAATTTTCTTGGCCATATCAATGGACGATCTGTAAGAAGACCATTCTGATGATTAGAGGAAGTCATCAACAAGACCCAGTGTGCTGGGTCTGCACATTTAATTATCAAAATAACCTGGTGATTCTATTTTAGATAATGTCTCTCAATTGCCATCCACACACCTAGAGCCCAGATCTGGTCTCTAAGTACTATTCTCCACTCAAAGGAACCAAAGTTTCTGGAGGAAATGACTGACGTCAGGGCTGGGGCAGGAAAGTAGAAAATGAACGCTAGCCTCTGGTTAGTCGTAAAGGCAAGGACATGCCAAAGGACACAGGAAGCAACCACCTTGAAGTCCTTGACAGTCACGGATGATAATCCATTGAGTAGAATAGAAAACTGTAATGGTACAAGTGGATAAATAACTGGAAAGCTCGCTGAGGAATGGGATATGCCCGCAGCGCAGCATACCTCCCACAAGAGACACAGGACTACAGACGGTGAGGAGCAGCCATCCAGGTGAGGAGCCCTTCACACACCACTGTGATGGAGCACCATCAGTGATGCCCTGGCTTGAAATTAGGGGTAACGCACAGGCATCTTCTGACACATGTCTTCTGTGACCGTTCTGTGAAATTTCATAATCTAAATTCAGTCATGAGATATTATCAGACAAACCCCAACTGGAAATTTTTTTACAACATAACTGGCCTGTCGTCTTCCAAAGGGTGTCAGGGTCAATCAAGTCAAACAAAGGCTGAAGGACTGTTCCAAACTGGAGGAGAGTGGACACCTGACAACAAAATGCATTAGGTGATTTTGCTCTGGGTCGTTTGTTAGGAAGGCTATAACCGGGAGGGCTGGCGGAACGGGGTCTGGGAAGGAGACGGGGCTGTGCATCTGTGTTCATGTCCTGATTTGGATCTTTGTGCTCATGGAAGAGGACTGGCCATGTCTATAGAAAACACACAGTGAAATATTTGGCAGTAAGGGACACCAGGTCTGTGGCTTATTCTCAAATTGTTCTGGAAGAAAACAGTTCTTTTTACTGTACTTATAAATTTGCGGTAAGTTTGAGATGGTTAAAATTTTAAAAAGTACATTAAAAATGATGCTCCAAAAATACATTGCATTTAGTTAAAATTCAGCTTTCTGAATTGGTTGAGGGCTGCGGCTGGGGGCGAGGATTCACATTTTAACATCCACCGCAAGCGGCAGCTTTAGACGGAAGGAATAGCCGTATTCCGGAGAGCAGCAGTTTGCAGCCAGCCATTCAGCCAGTGCCAGGCAAACCTGCCCCACTTCCCGCCCGTGTAGGCACCAGCCCCCGCCCCCACGCCGCAGTCCTTTCCTCCCACGCCTCCAGTCTACTCTCCTTCCGCCTGCAGCGCAGACTGTTAGGGAGCAGTGGGGAGTTCTCAGGGAACAGCGCTGAGGAATGATTCAAGTGGATCTGCGAGCGTTTTTGTCCAGGGAGAATCGAGTTCCCTGGTTTTCTGTGTATCGCTCCTCCAGCAGGGTGATCCCTGGTGGTCAAGTCATTTCCGGAGATTGCCTAGATGGCTGCAGAGTGACAGGCGCTGGGGAGAGCAGGCTTGCTCGAGCGAGGTGTTAGGAGAGGGTGGCCTGCGTCCCAGCGATTCTAGTGGAGGTGGGCCGTTTTAAGACTCTCTCTGGTATAATAGGAAAGCACAATGTTGTTACCCTAGAAAATTGAAATTTTGAAATATAATGGCAAAATCCTAACGTGAAAATCCAATACTGTTAAAACAGCAATGCTTCTGCTTAAAGACAAAACAAAACAAAACCTGTCTCTGCTGAAAAACTCGTATTGAATATAAGCTGTCAAATGTCCTCCTGGCATGGCGGCAGCGCTGAGAAAAAGTCACTCTGGTTTTATCTCTGTGAACCCAGGGATTGAGTCTTCAACCAAAAAGGACAAAGGCATGTGACTGATGCATTCTTGATCCTCAGTTTTGCAAATCAAAACAGACAAATGGTTAAACACATACAGGCTGAGTTACTCTCTGGCACTTAGAAGATTTAAAGAAAGATATTTTTTAAAAATCACGAATAAAAGACCTACTAAACATGCCCTGATGAACTGCTCGTCTTTTGTGCTGTTTCCACTAGCTAACTAAGGGTCACTTTCCATGTAAGTCTTCCGGACAATTCTGGAGATTTTTTTTTTTTTTTCTGTATTTTTCTGAAGTTGGAAACGGGGAGGCAGTCAGACAGACTCCCGCATGCGCCCAACCGGGATCCACCCGGCACGCCCACCAGGGGGCGATGCTCTGCCCATCTGGGGCGTTGCTCTGTTGCAACCAGAGCCACTCTAGCGCCTGAGGCAGAGGCCACAGAGCCATCCTCAGCGCCCGGGCCAACTTTGTTCCAGTGGAGTCTTAGCTGTGGGAGGGGAAGAGAGAGACAGAGAGGAAAGAGAGGGGGAGGGGTGGAGAAGCAGATGGGTGCTTCTCCTGTGTGCCCTGGCCGGGAATTGAACCCAGGACTCCTGCACGCCAGGCTGATGCTCTACCACTGAGCCAACCAGCCAGGGCCCAATTCTGGAGGATTTTTAAAAGAAGTTTCCCCATCTGTAAAATAAGAGTGTTGCCCAGGATACTCTCTGAGGCCTATTTGGCTCTTAAAATTCATGATTCAGAGCTTGTGAATTAAGAATGAAAATATTTACTGGGCATGAAGGAAAAAGCTCATAAAGAATTAATTTCTATGAATTTGATGGTTATGTAAAGTTACAGAATTTGATATCTAGAGGGGACCTCGGGGCCGTTAGGTGAAGGATTTAATCATGTCCCTAAGAAATGGAAATAGAATTCAGGTGTACTGGTGGTACCTAGCTCAGGGCCTTCCCCACCACCTGGTAACTTTCTTTCCCCCTCCCTTCCTATTTTCCTTCTTTTCTTCCCGCTTTCCCTCCTTCCTATCTTTCTTCTCTCCCTCCTGGGTTTGGCCATCATAAATGACAGCAATTCCATATTCATCCACTACCTGGGAAGTTGCTTATTGAAATGAACAAATAACAACAATAATAAACACCTCTTTTTTTGTGAGAGAGACAGAGAGAGGGACAGATAGGGACAGACAGATAGGAAGGGAGAGAGATGAGAAGCATCAACTCTTTGTTGCGGCACCTTAGTTGTTCATTGATTGTTTTCTCATACATGCCTTGATGGGGGAGGGGTGGCTACAGCAGACCAAGTGACCCCTTGCTCAAGCCAGCGACCTTGGGTTCAAGCTGGTGACTGACCCCGCGCTCAAACCAGATGTGCCCACACTCAAGCTGGCGACCTCCAGGTTTCAAACCTGGGTCTTCCGCGTCCCAGTCTGAGGCTCTATCAACTGCCACCACCTGGTCAGGGCATAATAAACACCTCTTGTGGAGATGAGAACATTCTGCACCACACAGTTTCCAGACCATTTAAAATAATCTTTCTGTGAGTTATCTTTGCTAACACGCTGTGTTTTCTCTCTTCTGTTGTTATTTGTGAGACTCTTCCTTATGCCTGAATATTTTGCTTTTGCTTTATTGGAAAGTTAGCCCTAGGTTGGGCTAATATAGGCTTCCTTGGGTGGGCTGAGCAAGGAGCACCCGGACAGATGGGCTGCAGGGTAGGCATGGGAAGAATTCTTTTCCCCAAGAAGCTTGAATTAAGTACAAGCAGGGGACAACTTCTATTCTAGATTCAATAGTTGTAGAGAAAATGAAAAAGGCTTACCCCTGACGCCTCTCTTTCTCCCAGACACCATGTCCAATGTGAGTGACCTCTGCTGACTTTGCCTTTAAATCAGACCAATTCTCACTCTTTCCTTCCCTGCTATTTGGGACAAGTCACCAGTATCTATTGCCCCAATAGAGTTTCTACTTGTTTCTGCCCCGAGCCCCCTGACAGTCCATTTTGTCTTTTCTTTTTTTTTTTTTAGAAGTTGGAAACGGGGAGGTAGTCAGACAGACTCCCGCATGCACCCTACCGGGGTCCACCCAGCACGCCCACCAGAGGGCGATGCCCTGCCCATCTAGGGCATTGCTCTGTTGCAACCAGAGCCATTCTAGTGCCTGGGGCAGAGGCCAAGGAGCCATCCTCAGCGCCCAGGCCAACTTTGCTCCAATGGAGCCCTGACTGCGGGAGGGGAAGAGAGAGACAGAGAGGAAGGAGAGGGCGAGGGGTGGAGAAGCAGATGGGTGCTTCTCCTGTGTGCCCTGGCCAGGAATCAAACCCAGTATTCCTGCACGGCAGGCCGACGCTCTACCACTGAGCCAACTGGCCAGGGCCTGACAGTCCGTTTTGAACCCAACAACCAGAAGATGTCTTTCACAATGTAAGATCATGCCGCTTCTTTGCTGCTTAAAATTTTACATTCTCACTTCACTTGGAAAAAAAGACAAAGTTTTGTCAGGGGCCCCCAGTGCCCTCGTCAGGATTCTCCATGTGGAGTCCCCAGCCCAGGGCATCGGCATTGCCTAGGTCTAGGGGATTATTATTAGAAATGCCCTATCCCAGGCACCCTGGACCTCTTGAAAGAGGGACTGGGTTTCACACGCCCTGTGAGGGTGCTGGTGCACACGCAAGTAGGAGGCCTGCTTCTCTACGGGATCAGTCCTCAATGTCCTGTCCAGTTACTCACATTGACTGCCTTGCTTTTCTTAGAATAAGACAGGCCTCTGTCTCACGAGGGTTTTGGTGTTTGCTATTTCCTCCACTGGAACACTCTTTTTTTCTCCCAGGCAGTTACTCAGGTTACTTTTTATGTTCTTTTTTTTTTTTTACCCTCTCACATTCAACTTAGTATCAGTGAGGTCCAGCATATTTGAAATTCTAACATATCTTTCTCTTAAGTATCCCCTCCCTGCCACCAACCTATACACACATGCACCCCCACACCCCACCGTCTCCTCTTCTCAGCATGATTTTCCTACACAACACTCAGCTTGGGGTCTTGCGTGAAGTTGCCGCCAGGGAGTCAGCCAGCTCTGCAGTCATCCACAGGCTTGCCCGAAGCTGGGCGGTCTGATTCCAGCCAGCATGGCTCGCTCGTATGACTTGCAGATGGGTGCCGGCTGTTGGCAGGAGGCCTCGGTTTCTTGCCAGGTAGAGCTCTCCACAGTGCCGCCGGACTGTCCTCAGGACATGGCCACTACCTGACCCCTGGGCTAGTGATCTAAGAGACAGCCAGGCAAAAGCCACACTCCTTCATCACCCAGACTTATATGATCCAGGATGTTGTATACTATCGTGTGATATTATGACTCAGAACCATCCAGGTAAGACACTCTCAGATTTCTGACCCACAGAAAGTCTGACATCATAAATGCCATTGTTGTTTTAAGCTGTTACATTTTGGAATAAATTTTCAGGCAGCAATAGATAAGTTTTCAGGCATCAGTAAGTAATGCTTCATGTGCCACTATTTACCTTACTATATATTTTATTTAAGTTTTAAAATTCATCAACCCCCACCTTCACATATACCCTAGAATGCCAGCACCAAGAAAGAAGGGTTTCTGTGTGTGTGTTTCCTCAGTGCCTAAAGCAGGGTCTATACTGTCAATCAGCACACATTCACAGGCGCACGGGAAAGCAGTACTGAGAGAAGCTGGACCTGCGGACAGGGAGCGAGACCGGTGTGGCTGGAGGAGGGAAGGAGCCATGGGCATCTCTGTGAGCCTCCACTCCGCGCAACTGCGTGGGACACCACCTGCACTGTATTCCTGGTGAACGGAGACGTCTGAGACCACAGTTCCATGTGAAATTCATGTTGACCTTGCCAGTCCCCTGAATGGGCCACAGTCTGAGAATTGTTCACCCGGGAGAATAAGACCCAGTTTCAGCAGAGAGATCCTTGGTCCAGCATCTTACAGAAGTAGCTCAGAGTCAGAGACTTCAAAAGACCATGGGTGCGGGACAGTGAATGTCTCAGGGATGAGGTCTGCACTGATGGCCAGTGACCAGAGTCCACCTTCCCTCTCACGTCTCTGACCTAACCTGGTGTCTTCTGTAAAGTTTTAGAGGCAGAAAGTAGAGGTTGAGAAACGGCTGAGGGTTGCACAAATATTGGAATACACCAGTAACTAGTTCTTTGGGAAGCTGGACTTGAAGAAAGGAGGACTAAAACCGGGAAGGAGAAGGTAGACTGGGAGAAAGTCCCTTTGGGACAGGAATGAGTGTGGTTGGGGGGAAGGGTGTGCTGAGTGGTCCCGAGGGAGAGAGCAGAGAAAGAAACCTAGTGACATCTGAGATTGTGCAATGCATTTTAAACCTTAGCTTATTTGAAAAATTGTGTTATTCATATTAAAAGGACTTTTAAGCATTAATATACAAGATAGATGAGTTTTTGGTGGGAGTTCTTCCTATTGCAAATTCAATACACTTTGACAGACTGTCAGGTGGTTTTCATATGTTATTTATTATTTTGTTATTGTTATTTAGTGAGAGGAGGGGAGATAGAGAGACAGAGACAGACTCCAGCATGCTCCCCGACTGGGATCCACCTGGCAACCCCTGTCTGGGGCTGATGCTTGAACCCACTGAGCCACTGGCTGCGAGAGGGAAAGAGAGAGAGAAGGGGGAGAGGGAGGGAAAAAATGCAAATGTTGCTTCTCATGTGTGCCCAGACAGGGAATCAGACCCAGGACATCCACATGCTGGGCCAATGCTCTATCTACTGAGCCAAAGACCCATATAATTATCTTGTTTAAATATCCCCACAATCTCACTAGGCAGTGTTTTTCTCTCCATGTAATATGAGGAAACTGAGTTTTAGGTTAGAAAACATGCCCAAGTAGGAAGCATAGCTTGGACGATCAAGAGCTCTGTCCATACTCATGCCAAAAGCAAGCATTTCTAATAATATGCCAAGGACAAGAGGCACAAACAGGGATTAAAAAAATCTGGGTCAAACAGGATCTATGGTTACTCTATCCAGATAAGTTCAGTCCTTTTCACTATGAAATGCCTCCGTACTCACATTCCCTAAGCCCCGCTTCAAATCCCAGAGCTGACACTGAAACAGGTATCCATGGTCAGCTCTGTTTAATGGGTGAATGCAGAGAGCACAACTAAAAATAAAATAGCCCGTTGAGTCCTTCTGCTAATCTGTGGCAGGAGGACGGTTCAGAATGGCCCCGATCAAGCAGAACACAGAGTGTAACTAAAACAAGACGGTGACATAAGGCTTTATTGTATTCTAATTTTCAGTATGTAAATTGACATTTTGCTTAAATTCTTGTTATTTTATGATCTAGATGATAAAATAAACCTTTTCTTCATGAGAAAACTGCTTTTCCCTACTTCCACTTAAAAAAACAGAAAAGCTGGTCAATCACTAAGCTAAGCTTGTTTGAGTGATATCAAAGTCAAAATTATGACTGCCTGATTTTCCCCTTCACTGCACTTGTCACAAAAATTAAATTACAGATCATGCTTATGAATATAATGCATGAACTGTTGTATGGCATTCTGCAAGATAGAATGTCCCTGCTGTCCAGCCACTCATAAAACAGCATGTCACATGATATTTTAATATGCAGAGGAAATAAGAGGGCAGAGAGAAAAGTCCGTCACTCATGGAATACGAGGTGCATGCCACCAATGGTTCCTGTATTCAGAAAAATGTATTTTCGTAAAAACAACCATAAAAATAATAACTAAAATAGCAACTTTAGATCCTTCAAACTCGTATAGTGCTTTCTAGTTCCCCAAATGCTTCCACATATAATTTCATCTGACAAAAGAGATTATTAATATTTTAAAGTGCAGTATCGGCTTGCTTGATTGAGCTTTGAAAGGGCTCCGTTTCCTAAAGAATGAGCATCGCACACGCAGGCTTGTTGAAGATTCTACGTTGAGGCAATTGTAGAGCAAGAGTCAAAAGGCTAGTGCTTTCTGTAAAAATGTGATGGAAAAATAGCATTCACTTCTGAAAGCTGCTGAAGGCTTTGAAGATATATGTATAGAGAAAATTACTGTTCTAAACTTGCTATTGAATTTTAGAAGCACACATTCTCTTTAGTTTTTTAATAAATTTTTTTTTGTTTTGTAAGTATGAAATAACTCTTGCCATATACATTTTCAGACAAATGAAGCCTTCCATGAAGGAATTTTAGGAAATTTAGGTTTACTCCTGAAGAATGGAGGGAAGAGTGTGAGAAAAGCATGTTCTATAAGAAGTGCTAAGTTATTTAATAATGATACTCTTTTAAATTATTTTATTATAAGAAAAAAGCTGTTCTAAATCATTGGGAGTTGAAATGGATGAAATTTGTATTAACCAGGCTTCTTTCAAACAATTCTCTCTATGATTTTGCTGGTCCATAGATAACATTCTTATTTATATCAAATGCTAACCAACTGATTGCAGATCTGAAATTACTAAGCTCTTCATTATAGGGATAGTGTTGCAGTGGATTAATTCGACTATACTGTAGTTCATAAAATTCCAGTCAAAATAATGAGACAAAGCTTTGTCCCAAAGTATACAGTGTAAAAATGCAAGTAAATATATTTAGAAATTGTTGGACTTTTTATTTTGATGTTTAACACTTAGTAAGATACTAAAGTAATAATGATTTCAGTCAAGGCTTCAATGATGGCAACATTTCCTCCTTCAATAGAACCAGTTCTAATTTCCAGAAAAGAGAATGGGGAAAAGGTGAGAGAAGCTGTGTGGTTCTAGAAAAAAGAAGAGTTTCTGACATTAACAAGCTGCACAGACTTGGGCAAGTTAAAGAACCATTTGCAGACTGTACTTAAAAAAAATAACATTCTGTAGAATGAGAAAATTTAACCATATACTCTCAAAATTCTTTTGGATCTAAATATAGTTATTATGGTTTCATAGGATGGAAAATCTAGGTGAGTCTGTGTTCCAACTCCACTCTGTGGTCCTGTCTGACAATATATCTTAAAAGGGAAGCTGAGGTGTCAGTAGTACCTATGAGGGCTGGAAACAGGGCAAGGAACTCAAAGGTATGATGGAGTGTGTTGAAGCCAAGTGATGGAGAGTTAAGCTGAGTGATCTATGAATAAAAATAGCAAAATCCCTGGCCAGTGGCTCAATGGATAGAGCATTGGCTCAGCATATGGATGTTCTAGGTTCAATTCCTGGTCAGGGCACACATGAGAAGAAACCATCTAATTTTTTCTCCCTCTCTCCCCCCCTTTTCTCTCTTTTTCTCTCCCACAGCCAGTGGCTCGATTGGTTCAAACATGGCCCTGGAAACTGAGGATAACTCAGTTGGTCAGAGCGTGGCAGCCTCAGGCACTAAAAATAGCTCAGTACTCGAGCATTGGCCTTAGATGGGGTTGCCAAGTAGATTCCAGTAAAGGTGCATGAGGGAGTCTGTCTCGCTATTTCCCCTCCTCTCACGAAATAAAGAAAAAGAAAGAAAGAGAGAGAGAGAGAGAGAGAGAGAGAGAGAGAGAGGAAGGAAGGAAGGAAGGAAGGAAGGAAGGAAGAAAAGAAGGGAGGAAGACAACAGAAGCTTCTCTTACTTAAAAAGAATTAGAGAGATGACCAAGTTGGAAAAGGATTGATAACCCTTATCCAGGAAGATGGATAGAGAGTGGTCATGATTCACACTGCCCCTCAGCTAGTGATACAATGTGCATTTGCATATCCAGTAGGAAGAATGATTCCAACTCTTTGAATCATGAGAGAAAGTGAAACATGCGCAGTAGTACAGCACAGGCATGCAGGTCATAGTGCCTTTTGTCAAGCTAGAAACCTGACAGATAATGAGCATCCTATCGTGCCGGATTAGGCTCCCTGTCTTGATCTTCTCCCAGCAAGTTTTACTCCTCTGTCTTTGAGGGTTACCTCAGGAACAAATGCACCATTCCCATGCTCCTCTGGCTTGACTGACAGTGACCTTTCACCAAATTTCACAGAGAGAGTGTCCCTGAAACAAATCCATAGTGATCCTATTTTTGTGACATGGCAGATTCTGAGAACATAGATTTGGGCGAGGTGAAGCCATATTATTTAGTCAGATGAGGGCTGTGCCACGATGTTCCTAAACAAAGCAAATCATTGACATAGTAACAGCAGTTTTCATACATGTGAGGGAACAACGAGGAGAAACTCCCTTTTTAGTCAAAGGGGGCAGCAGTTTATGGCCCACCATGTGACGGTTGGACCTGGCGACAGACTCAGCCTTGGAGAACAGCCGTTGAGGTGGGTCGTGCACATCTGATGGGAGCCGCTCAGTGGTGCAGGCCCTCTCCAGGGGAAGGGCAATTGTTGTTTAGCCCCTAATCTACTTTCCAACTGCGGCCTTAAGGGGTTGTCCAGAGAAGACCTAATGACAGCAGGAAGTAGAAGCATTCGCTACCTTCCCAACCAGATTCCAAAGAAGCATAGCACCTTGGATCAGGTAGAGCCTTTGGCCTTCTCCACGGTTCTAAGTGTTCTTCTCCAACTGATTCTAAACTTTCAGGCACATTTCAATGACTTAGGATAATGTGTACCCTATCACGGTCCTGCATAGGATATTAATTACAATAGCCATCACTAATAGAGAGCTGGACTTGTGCTAGGTACTTTACACATACTGTTTCTATTGTGTATTATTACAGTGATGTTTCTCTCCCATTCCTCACCCAGAAGGCAGCGATCATTCCGTTCACTATGACAAGCCTGAGACACAAAACACTTCCATCTGAGTCTCCCTCAGATCCACCTGCCTAGAGAGAGGCGTGTCCTGGTCTGTCTCCATAACAGCTCAGCAGGGCAGCCTCTGGCCAGGTGGCAGATGGGACCAGGGTGCCCGTGCTTGCTGCTGAAGGGACAGAGGTTGTCGTCCATATTCACGAGTGAGAGCCAGCCTTCAGAAGCCCATGTGGGGGCAGGACAACCAGATGCTCTAGTCTAACTTCTGAAATAATAAAGCCAGTGTTTCTTATTTTAAATTTTGTTCCAGCTTCCGCATCTCAGCTGGTCCTGAACCTGATGAGGATGAAGGCAGTGTCATTACTTCTCATTTACGACCCTGACACTCACATAGCTGCTGTGCAGTCATGGGGGTGAGTGGCTCAGAGATTCCCCCTTCAAGAGAAATCCTGCTACTGGGGATGAAGCTGGCTGACAGCTTCCAGCACCCACACATCTGAGAGTCCCTGCAGCATCACAGTCGTGCCAAGACTACTCTCTCCCGAGCTGCTGGCAGCCAGTGAGTGAGCAAGGGAAAGGGAAGCCTAGTGCCCAGCAGCCTGCCCTGTGCACAGCTCGTCTACCGGCCAATCCTTGCTGGGGCCTCCCCAGACCTCTGCCAGCAGTGTGGGCTGAGGCTCCTCCTGTTACCCCTCCTCCCCCCCGCCTCTCCCCACACCTGCTCCCGCTCTCTATCCTGCTCCCGCTCTCTATCCTGCTCCTCTCTACCCCTCACGAGCTTCTTCCTGTAGGTTTCCTGCACTTCTGCTTCATCTTGACATCCTCCTTCTGGAAGACCCAAGCTGACACCGTCATATTATCATTCTCTCCGTTCCACAGTGCAGAAAATAGAAGGCATAAATGCGTTCCCCTTTTAGACATCTATGCATACTCTTTAGAGGATCACTTGAAAACATGCCTCATCTACATTTTAAAAGAAAAACTTGAATATCTTGCCAGTGTTACTAGTGTTGTAACAAAAAGTCATTTCTTTATGAAACTGAGCCCCATTGAACCTGTCTAGTCAGTGCACAAATACAAAGAGATATGGGCTTTTAGAAAATAGAAGAACACTCTAAAACAGGAAACATTTCCATACCCATCCGGCTGAAGCTGGATTCTGAATTCAGAATGTGTTCATGAGGAAAACAAATGATCTCCATAAACCAACAGCCATAGTGCTGCTCATCATGTATGGATGTCAGACTTCAGCCTCACACAATTCCAGAACACTGCCCCACAACTCCACATACTCAGCTATATTGGGTGTGTGAACATCTGTGTGCATAGGTGTGCATTGCACATGAGCATATTTCTCTGTGTTTACAGTGTCTGTCATTTGTGGATATCTGTGTACATATGCAAATGATTATTTACTAATTCATTCGGGAAACTCTTATTGTATTTCAATTATTACGCCTGGCTGAAAGGGAGCATGCTTCACAATGAGAAAATAACTTTTTTAAAAATCTGGTTTTTATCTTAACAAATTAAACTTGAGTTTGATTTTTCACCGTCAAATTCAGGCGAGAGAAAACACATTAGAAAAAGAAAAAGGATTGTTCTGTGATTTTTGAACCCTTAGAAATATCTGAACATGAAAACATACACAGAACTTAAGAAATTAAAGAGAAATTTCTTTCCTTGGCCTAATTTTTTAAAGAAAGGATGAACAGGACTTACCCTCACTGGAGTCTTTGGAACATTCTGGCTTCTTTGCTTTGCTCTTTTTGGGAGGTGGGGAGAGGCCTTTTGGCTCTATCCCTTCTGGAAGCACAAAGATTTAAAAACATTCTTATTTAAATATTTACCTGTAGGATTCAACATTATGTTAAACTTTAAAGACATTTTCTTCTTACTAAATCCACACATACAGTAAGGCCTAACTGCAGATTCATTTGTCATCTTGGTCGAGCTAAATTTTGGCAAACACCTGTGATTTTCCAGTGAAAATAGATTAAACTTAAAGTTCAGGTTTAAACATTTTTATTGACATCATTAATAATTCATACAAATGTGAAGTCTTGAGTGATGTTTCTAAATTAAAATTTCTCCTAAAGAGACTTCAAATTATTTCTTTCCTCAGGAGAACTTGATTTAAAACTTTATGGATCAACTGATAGCTGTCATTTTGCAATTTCATCCTAAAGAAAAACAATTCATGTCTGCAAACTGTTCTGTCCACAGGATGGCACATCTCAAGAAATGCTATTGTTATCTACCCAGGAATCTAATTTAAAAATTGAGATAACCTCAATATTTTTCTTCATTTACTTTTCCAGTATAGCAACCATAAGTTCTATAAGTCCTATAAGCTCTACTCCAAAATATATCTGATATTCATCCACTGTGCTCATCTTCTGCAATTACTATCCTATCCTAAGCCAGCAGCATTCCTTACCTGAGTTGATACAATAACCTTCTTAAATCTATCTTCTAGTTTTCTAATCATCCTACAGCCTATTATTTTCTATGAAACAGGCAGAGTTATTTTCAAAACATAAATCAGATCATGTTGCTCTCTTGTTAAAAAACCATCGCTCTTAGAATATGATCTAAATCCAGGTTCATGACCCAGGACAACATTTCATTTGTGTTCCACTAGCGCTCTAGCTCCATCTCCCACTTGCTCTTGGCCTCAGATTTATTAGCTCACTCTGTGTTTTTCATTCACTCATAGGCTGGTTCCTGCCTCAGGACCTTTGCATGTTCTGCTTTCCTCTACTTCCCCTTACACACACAAACACACACACACACACACACACATTCATATGTCTATGTCTTATTTTTTAATCTCAGATCAAATTCATCTTCCAAGAAAGTCCTCTGACCTTCTCATTTATATACTTCATGCAAGGGAAATCTCTCTCAAACCAATCATTTGTTGTATCTGAAATTATCTGGCCCTCTTGTTTATTTCTTTATTGTGTTTCCCTCCTCTACCCCACACTCAAGAATGTAAGGCTCATGAGAAAAAGAGCGTTTCTCTCTAAGTATTTCTTGTGTCCCTGGTGCTTAGCAGTGCCTTGAGAATTTCATTTTAAATTCTATTTTATTCTTCCTTCACCCAGGTCTTTCTTTAATGCAGAGATATAATGGTACCCGTACCTAATGCTTACTTTTTTAGCAGCTATCACCTTATGCCAGGATTCTAAGATTATACTACAGAGCAATGGTGACTCACTTTTCTTTTCCTATTTATTAAATGAAGAACAAACAAAATAATGCATTTGCTAGATGTGCTGCTAAAAGCATTGACATTGTGGACTACAAAGGTTGTTGGGTATTGTATTAGGCTTTCTGTGGTTGTAAGTCAGTCACAGCTAAGGTCATTACCATAGTCAGGTTGAAAAATTTTATCAGTGAGTACATTAGCAACTCCCCTGAACTTCTGTCACTAGGTGTGAGATTGACAGTGACCCTTCAGAATGGGTTCAGCAAAACAAGAGTTAAAATGTTTGGAATAGCTCACCCAGCACAGATGCTGGGCTCAAAGGGGTTTGTAAAATGGGCAAAGCAACACCACAAGGGCAAAGTCACCCCCAGAGGTAGACTCTAACCCTTCCCTGCCCCTGAAATTCATGGACCAGGGGGCATGTTCCCAATGCTGAGAATTCAATGCCACACCAGTATTTCAAGAAAGTGTGTGTTTGAGAATTAAATTCTTAATTCTTGATTTCTTACCTGAATGATAATTCTTGGGGAACCAGTGAAAGTTAATATTTTCCCACATTTTAATATTTAAAGTATCCCAAAAGTACTAGTACTTTTAAAAAAATTGTAGGGCACTCCTTGTGTGGTCCATGGGCATGAACATATGTAAATTATGAGTGGTCATCTTGTGACATAAGCATAGTATCATTTCATAATGGCCATAGAGTCACTCAGATGAAAGTCGCTGATATGTGTAGTCTCTGTGCTCAGGTTTCTACTTGTGGTTCAGCAGGAACAGCTCAGTCTCCTGGCCTGGGAAGCTAAAAAGCACCCCATGCTTCTCCTTGACAGCATATCACATCATCTGTGCTGTCCCTGTGGAAGCCTGGATTTTTGCCGTGAGCATGGCTTTACCACCTGATGAACTCAACTCTGCTCTTGGCTCTCTGGTGGCTGAAATGGCAGAAGTAGCCCCTGATTTTCGGTCTCTGCCAGCTTAGTTTGGGGCCCATTTCAACAATACATAACCTTGGAAACGGTAGGAAAACATTTTCTATGCTAGAATGAAAGAAACTTTAAAGGACTTAAAAGAAATCATAGGAATAATGCCAGTCTGTTCCTACCACCTCCAATTGGGGCTGAGCCTCACTTTAGGAATGACCTGATTTGACACCATCTGAAGTATTCCTGCCTCTACTTACTAGTAGAGTCTGGAGACAAGAACAGAAAATTAAGAACATGAGTTTTGAGATCCAATTCGCCTAGACTCTGGCTCTGATATTTCAGCAAAAAACTAATCCCTCTTAAGCCTTGATAATAACAGTCTGTTGCCTCCTAGAGTTGTTAAATACCTTTTTATTTATTTTGGAGAGCGAGGAAAGGAGAGAAACATCAGTTTGTTGTTCCACTGATCTATACACTCACTGGTTGATTCCTGTATGTGCCCTGACCAGAGACTGAACCTGCAACCTTAGGGTATCAGGACAATGCTCTAACCAACTGAGCTACCCATCGAAGGCTTGTTACATATCTTAACTGAGTTCCTACATGTTGACTGATTGACATCAAGTACATGCTCCATTAAAATATGACCCAGCAGTAGTATGCTGGGGCTGACTTGAGTCATCTCGCACCAGCTGATTGTACCCATCTCTCCTCAACTCTAACATTCGTGTTTGGTGGATTGAACAATAACCACAGTAAGTGTATTTACACCAAAGAAATCTGCAAACTTCACATTGGGGCTTCTTCCATCCAGAGAGTCAGTTTACCAGCACCCCATTGTTTTGGGCATTAAAATTATTGTTCACTATCACTCACTAGCATTTGTTGGCTGGTTGATTCATCCAATAGCCCTTTAATTACGTCAATTTTATTCTATTGTAAGACAAGAAGAGATGATATAGGGTAGAGGGAGGCAGCAGTTAATGGTCATAGAATGCTGGTTCAGACCATCTTGGAGACCAGCATGCCTAAATGTGAGCTCTAAACTGATGCCAGCCTGTTTACCAATGTCTGGTAAGGCCAGCTGGCACACCATGGAGCCATCGGACATAGAAATCCCCCAGAATTTCAGCAGTCTGATATTAGGAAGTGGAGAGCACCTTCCAAAGCCCATTCTGCCTACTACCGTGAGCCACTGAGTGTGACCTGAACAGCTGTGTCCAGCTGCTGGAGACAAAACCCCAGGAAACCTGGTAGGACTAAAATCAGAAATGATAATCCAATTAATATTCCCAAACCTCAAATGCTGACTCTTAACCTTGTGGGCTCGGCATTAGCATTAATAATGAGTTCCTTAGAATCACTCAGTGGTTTGAATAGCTAGCTACCTCCCATTAAGAAGTCACTCCCTTTGCCTAGAAATGTGTACTTAAGGCACTTAGGCAAATGATCCTTAGCAAGATAAGGCCCATGTGCTGCCTAGCTATAAGGGCAGTGCTCTCCACAGTTGAGGGATTTTCCAAAGATGTTTTATATGAGCAGGTTAAATGAGAAGAGCAAACATTAGCATTAAATTCATGGAAAGCGATCCAAGACAAAGTGACCACTTCAAGTCTTTTTTTCAACACAGATTCTTTTAAATAGTGAGACATCCTACATAAAAGTATAGGAATCGGCATTTTAACTGAAATTTTATCTTGGACTTTATGTTTTATAAAAGGCAAGCAGAGTCCTGTTTTAGCTTGAATTGTCTCTGAAGTAGACACTGAGACAAAGGTCTGAATGCGAGTACTTAGCACGGGAGATTAACCCAGGAAACACAAGAGGGAGTAGGGAAGTGAGACAGAAAAGGGAAGGCAGACAATACCGGGAGTGCTAATGAGCAGGCTCCACCGGAGCCAGCCGGGGCTCCATCCTCCTGGGGACCTCTGGGCCATGGGAGGGAATCTTGTGCCCAACACCACACACTGCCCATGAACACTGGAAACGGGGCTAGTCTGAATCGAGGCGTGAATAAAAATGCCAACAAATTTCAAAAACATAGTATGAAAGAAAGTAAACTAATAATTTGTATATTGTTTACATGTTGAAATTGTAGTGTATTACATACATGGTTGCATAAATATTATTAAAATAGTATTAAATTAAATCCACTTGTCTCCTTTTCCTTTTCCTGATGTGACTACCAGAAAATCTGAAATCCTACATGAGGCTCACATTTGAGGCACACATTCTGTCTCCACTGGACAGTGCTGGCGTAGAACGCGACTCCTCTACCTGCTTCATGCCTGCTCCTGACGTCTAGACCCTCCCTCTGCTTCTCATGCCCACCGGTCCTACTGCCCTGGGAGGCCAAGGGGACCTCAGGAATCAGACATGTTCAGGCCGAAGAAGAGTAGACAGGAACTATGATCATTGTTGCAATAAACTGTTATGAAGAAAAGGAACTGGTATTATTTCTCCCTGAAGATAATGAGAGGTCAGGGGAGGGAGAGAAATTTAATTTCACAAGAAGGACATTAAAATTTTTTTTTAATTTTATTTATTCATTTTAGAGAGGAGAGAGAGAGAGAGAGAGAGAGAGTAGGGGGGAGGAGTAGGAAACATCAACTCCTATGCCTTGACCAGGTAAGCTCAGGTTTTCTCTTTTTTTTTTGTACTTTTTTCTGAAGCTGGAAACGGGGAGAGACAGTCAGACAGACTCCCGCATGCGCCCGACCGGGATCCACCCGGCACGCCCACCAGGGGCGATGCTCTGCCCACCAGGGGGTGATGCTCTGCCCCTCCGCTCTGCCGAAACCAGAGCCACTCTAGCGCCTGGGGCAGAGGCCAAGGAGCCATCCCCAGCCCCCGGGCCATCTTTGCTCCAATGGAGCCTTGGCTGCGGGAGGGGAAGAGAGAGACAGAGAGGAAGGAGGGGGTGGGGGGTGGAGAAGCAAATGGGCGCTTCTCCTATGTGCCCTGGCCGGGAATCGAACCCGGGTCCCCCTCATGCCAGGCCAACGCTCTACCGCTGAGCCAACCGGCCAGGGCAAGCCCAGGTTTTCAAACTGACAACCTCAGCATTCCAGGTTGACACTTTATCCACTGCGCCACCACTGGCCAGGCCAGAAGAAGGACAACTTTAAGCAAACTTCCCCTACTGAGATTTGTTGCCTCAGAATTCAAAGAGTTCCCTATTAATGGAGCTGCTCAGACTAAGGTGGTCAGTGAATTTGTAGGGAGCTCTTACACAAAATTAAGACCTCTAAGGTATCTATTTTAATTTTGAAACCTGTGCCTATTTCATGCCTAGTGTAGTCACCAATGTGAGGAACTTATACTATAGAATTAAGTCCTATCCCCCTCTAAAATCTATTAGATTGGCAGAGAAAACAAACAAACAGTAATTTATTGAGAGTTTATTATAGTCCCAAGAAACATTTCAGGTTTATTATAATTTAATCCCCCAGACAACACTACATTGCTCCTAGAGGTGTAAACTGAGGTCATGGAGAAAAGACTCTTGCCCAAAGTCAAAAAGAGATGGAGCTAGGATTGAATTGAGACCTATTGACTCATACGTTTATTAATAGGCACAGATTGAGCGACTACTGCAGCCCAGAGCCTATGCTTTTAGCCACTAGATTTCTCTCATCAAACACCAGTCTTTCAAAAAGAGTTGGCAAGCATCTTAATTTCTGATAACGAGAGCAATATATCGTATGTACAAAACGTATTTTCTAAAAATGGCCACAGCAGTATTTCAGGTCCTACAGGTTTTGCAGAATCTCATTCCTCTCCATGAAGAGATTGAGACTATATTCTCTTTCCCTAAGCCTGGGTGAGCTGACTGACTGAGGAGTTTGGTAGGAGTGATGCTATAGTACCCCTGAGGCTGAGTCCTGTAAAGGAAGACTCTCTCTGGCTCGCTCAGTCTCTCTAGAAAAAACACTTCAGAACCTGGCAGCCATGCTGTGAGGAAGTTCACACCACAAAAAGAGGACACGCATAGCAGTTTCAGAAAAGTGGTCCAGCTAAGGTTTTAGCTGATAGTCAATATCACCAGCCAGACATGTGAGTGAAGGAATTTTCAGGTGATTTCAGTTCCAAGATGTTGAAGTTTTCTGCTGCAGCTTCAGAGCTTGCGAAGCAGGTTTATCAAGTCACTCCTGCTATATGCTGTCTGAATTCTTGATCCACACAGTATGAATGAGCACAACAAGTAGGTGTTTTAGCCATTAAGTTTTGGGGATAATTTGTTCTACAACTCTATTAACTACAATATCATGTTTCATTTTTACCTTAGCTATCAAGAAGCTCAAAGTCAAGTTTAATGCTTAAATACAGTATGCTAAATGCATAAGAGTTAGCAAAATAACCTTATCTTATGATCTTGAACATTCATTTCTATTTTATTAACTTTATTTTGTCTTATGTTTAAAAAAAGTAAAGTGTGCATAATCAACAGAAGATCTTGCCTCTCCTCTAAGAATAAAATCATAAATGTAATACCTGAATCTTTTTTCATGTCAACATCTTTTTCTTCATTATCACCTATTAAAAAATAGAAAAAGACAAAGAAAAATTTATATATTTATATGAAACCTAGAAACATTTGAATTCTCCAACTTGACTAATAAAAAAATAAAGAAAAATCCTTAGTAGAAAAGAAAGCGAGAAATCATAAATTTTACTCTTACATTATCATGCTAAATTAGGAAGAAAGTATACACATTAGAGCACAATTTAAAACTTAAGGTTTATATTTCTTTTTAAAAAAATTGTAGACCTGGCCAGATAGCTCAGTAGGTTGGAGCATTATCCCAAAGCACAGAGATTGCTGGCTCAATCCCTAGTCAAGGTACATACAGGAATAGATCAATGTTCTTGTTTTTCTCTCTCTCTCTCCCCTTTCTCTCTTTGCTAAGATAAATAAATATTTTTTTTAATTAAATACATTTATAACAAGCTATCTATGCAATAATGTGTTTTAGTTATAAAAATTCTGCATGGTCATTTAAGTCATTTTAATTGCTAAAAAATAAAAACCACAGACTTTAAACATCACATTTTCTGCATTTATTAAAGCTATGCATGCTCATCTCATGTATCTGAGAAGCTTGGGCATCCATTTGGCTGTAGGTCAGCACAGTGACCAATCCCTGCACGGCACCATGAAAAGTGCTAGCTAGATATACATGCATATCTCAGCCTTTTACAATGTGCCTTCACGTCGCCACCAACGGAACCACTACACTTAACTCTTCTCATCTCACCTCCCAGTGCAACCCCCTTTAACTGGATAAGGACGTGGGCTTTCTCCATACTCTAGTCTAGATGACATATTTGCTGTTTTGAACTTTGGCGTTGTCATCTTTTATCCTTAAGTATTCCTCATATCCAGACAGTGCCAAATCCTGTCCATTTCTTAATGTTTCCTTCTCTCTACTCATATACAGCAACCCAAATACAGACTGTCAGTGCCATCTCCCCTACCTGTATGGTGGTTTCCAAAGTGGTCTTCTCTTCTTCCCACCTGACTCCAGTTGCTTTTACAGGTAGCTGCCAAGTCAATCTTACAATACAACTCTGATTTGGTTCACAGCCTTTCAGGGACTTCTCTCTGTCTAGTGAGAAAGTCTAAGCCTAAGCTTTCTGGGGTGAAACTCAAGGCTAAGATGTCTGATTACAACCACTTCTCTCAATTTCGCCATCCCTATTCCACTCCTGCTACCACCTACAAGCATAACAACACTTGACTTTTCTCTGTTTTCTCAAGGGCCCCTTTAGTTTCTTTTACCTGCCTCAGTACTGAAAGCAAGGTCCTGCTCCATTGATTCACACTCAATCTTCAGGGCCAAGTTGAGGTGCCATAACCCAAGGTGCTCAACCCAAGTTTGAATGAATAGTGTTCTCTTTGGCATATCTTATTTTTACTGCTGTCAGCATATGGACTTTGAGGACCTGTGGGTTTAGATATGCATACTGGCTCCCCCTTCCCATTCACTAGGCATGTAATTGTGGAGAAGTTACCTAACTTTCCTGAGTTTTACTTTCATTAGTCATAAAGTGAGATAATAATACTGCCTCCTCATGGAGTTGTAAGAAATCAATGAGATAATAGCACATAAAGCACTAGAACAGGTACTGAAACACTGGTAAGTGCTAAGTATTAGCTATTATTACCATCAAATTCTACAGTTACTTGTTAACATATCTGTCTTCCACATTTTCATCTCTAGATCATAAATTATGCAAAGATAAAGACCATGTCTAATGTTCCTTTATATTCCCTGGCACCTAATATACTTAATTTTATACTCTAGAATCAATAAAAAAAATTTCCACTGAATTAAATTTCTATTTCTATATTACTCCTACATCTAAAGATACCTTGTATCTATGTGATTATTTCAAAACAATAAGGACTCAGTAAAGATTTGCAACTTCCTCCTGGATGTTTTTTATAATGTAGTCATCTTTTAGCTAAATGTATTTAATATGGCACTTTTCTTAGTGTTAATTATGAATAAAGATTAAAGGTATATTAGTAAGTGAAAATGAAAAATGTATTTAGTTGAGGCTTTAAAAAATGTAATTTTAGCTTTTAAAGAAGTAAATTTTCTTCTGTTTAAATATGTTAGAAACATTAGTGATTTTTAATACAATTTCTTTCTTTCATTCTTTCTATGAATGTAATTTTAGGAGGAAGAATATCTTTTCTTAGAAATACCATTTTCTGATGAAATAATTATGAAATGTTACAAAGTAAACTCTTCACAGATTCTTCTCTGAACTTAATATATTTAAATAAAATTGTATTTCTAGAACCACCTAAAGTATCTATGATGACAGAGTGGGGTGAGGAAGAGGCGTTAAGTTTCTAGGAAGAGATAAAAGAAGAGTCCAAGATCTCTTTGCTTTTCACTCATGTAGCCATTAGTCCACCTGACAAACACTCTTTGGTAGCCTATCGTGGACAAGGCTTTGTGTTGGGGATGAACCAGACTCTGAAGCAGGAGTCTAGAAACTTGCCATTAGTAAGGAAACTAGGACATGCAGATAAATTTGAACACATGGTAGAGAGTTGTCAGTGCCATCATACAAGGTGACAGAGAAGGGACAGATGCTTCTAGAGGGCTTCTGGGAAGGGTTCTTAGAAAATGTGACATTAGAGCAGATATTTGAACTTTATAGACTGCACTGATAATATCATCCCCAGAAAAATCCCCTGAATTAAAGGCTCAGACTGGTGTTTTCATTCATTCATTCATTCACTCCACGAATTTGCTCATTTATTCACACAGTAGTTAAGAGTATATGCAGGATTTGCAGACTGGGTTTACTTCCAGTCCAACTACATACAGCTGTGCAATCTGGGGCAAATTGTGTAACCCTACACCTTAGCTTCCTCACCTGGAAGATAAGGATAATGAAAGTACTAATCTTCTAGAGTTGGCAATACATGTACAATGCTTACCAGAATGAGCACTCAAGAAGTACTGGTTATCACTATTAGCGTGTCAGTATATACTATTTTTACTATTTAAACGACCATTTATTGACCAGCACCATGTACTAGAACTGTATAAGTCCCTGAAGTAACGTGCTGACAGTCCATTCCTTCACAGAGCTCCCTGAGAAGTGGGTGATACTGAAATACAGAACAACAACCAGAGGAGGAAGTAACAGATTCTCTGGTGCAGGTAGGAAGAGGTGCTTTTGGAAAACAGACAAGAGGCAGCTAAGAAAGCTGAATCCCGATGGGGGTCAGTTCACTAGGGGAGAAGAAAGGCTGCAGCAGAGCCCAGCAGGTGTGGGGCCCTGCCTACTTCCCTCCGCCTGTGACACTCCAGTGACTGCAAGCCTGACATCCAGGCACAAGCCCCCAGGTCTCTTTGACTGAGGGCTTTCTCTCTGTTGCTTGAGCTACTCAAAAATACCAGGGAATTCACACACACACACACACACACACACACACACACACACACACACACCCTTTCACAAATGAATGACAAGATTTGCATGTAAGTACTCTAGCCCCCTTGATTCCCAGGTGGGCTAATTCAGAAGCATTTCTATACTGTGTCCCAGAGTGTCCCCTTCTCCAACCATGGAAATGAGCCTCAGTGGTCCAATGGTAATGGCTATAACTTAAACTTGCTGCATTCCTTCACTTCCTTGTCTGACTGCCTTGCTCCTTTGAGGGTGTCTCCTGGGACTATCTTCCAAATAAATGAGTCCCACTTGAATTCTCGCTTCAGGTGTGAGACTCAGCCGAAGACAAGAATAACTGTGCTCAGGAGAGGGAAAAGCAGCCAGGAAAACACGTGGATATAAATGGTCAAGATGTTTTTAAGGAAACAAAACGAGCTCTGAATGGCTGAAGAGAGGAGTCGTAGGAGACACGAAGGATAAACTATCTGTTCTGGCTGAGTAATGAAGGATCTTCCATGCTGGGTGTGATGATTAATTTTACATCACAACATGACTGGGTCAGGGTCTGCCCAATAACTTTGCCAAACCTTCTTTTGAGTGTGCCTGTCAGAGACTTTCTGGTTGAAATGAACATTTAATCAGCAGACTGAGTAGAGCAGACCACTATCCCTGATGTGGGTGGACCTCATCCAATCAGTTAACTCTATTTCTTCCTCTAGGAAGAGGACACTCTTCCTGCCAGCCTGCCTTTGTGCTGGGGCATCAGATTCTTCCTGCCTTTGATTCAAACTGAGACATCAGCTCCTCCTGGCTCTCCAGCCTGCAGGCATTTGAACTGAAATTCTGTCATTGTATCTCCCGGTCCTCAGGCTTTCAGACGCCTACTAGAACTACACCGGCACATCTCCTGGGTCTCTACATTGCCTACAGCAGATTTTGGGACTTGTTAGCCTTCATAATTGTATAAACCAATTCTTTATAATGAATCTCTTTCCATAGCTGTATATTTTTCTATGTATCTATGTACATATATGTTATTGGTTCTGTTTCTCTATAGAATCCTGATTCATACTCCAGGTTGAAACATTTACACTATACCCTGAAAATTAAACAACTTTAAACAAAAGAATGACACACCATCTTTTGAGCAATAACATTTTTTTTTTCATGAGAGAACTTTACTAAAATTCTACAAACCCATACTTTAATATTTTGGTATTATTGGTATAAAAATCAAGCACAGAAAATTTTGGGTTTGCAAAGCACCTAATGTGCTATTACTGGTTAATAAAATCCACTTTTGTTCAACATTATTTTATACAATGTGTTCACTTCAGCTACATTTATGCCACACATTTCTAGCTAGAATTTTTTTCCCTAACAAACCCAAGAACCAAAGAGACAATCTATCAAAGAAGATGCTAGTTTATGGAGATAGAAAATGATGCCAATCAAAATTCGGAGCCATTAGGAGACTGACGGAGCCAGTGCCCTTTTCAATGTATCTTCAAGCATCATACTTCTTTGTTAGAGGACAAAAATGAAATAAAAGATCCTTACCCAAAGTGATACAGATACCATTTCAGAATAGAGAGCAATCCGTCAGATGAAATTGTTCTGTGTGTTCAGAAATCCAATTCCAGAAATCCCTTCTCTTCCTAGACAGGGGTCTCTGAAGGGGCCTCTCAGATGCTAATTTCATAATAGATGCTCTTTTTATTCACAACATCACTCTCTGCCAGTTTACCCTGCTGAGTTCTGCACAAAAGGTATAAATATAACTAAAGTTCTTAATTTGATAAAAAAAAAAATCAGTGTGAACACCAACCAGTCTCCCATACCATGGGTCTTGCTGTGATTTGAGATTTGTTTTCCTCCTTTACCTAGAGCAAGCCTGAGAATTGCTGGTCTAAAGATGTACTGATATTTGTGTGCTAGGAGAGAATCTTCTAGAAACAGCAGATGTCCTGCTTTTTGGATATCTGAGCTAAGCTAACTTGTGATGTCTAACCAACATGAATGCTGGTGAGGGGGTGCTGACATCACACAATTCCTGGGACTGAAGAGTAGTTATTCTCTTCATAGGATAGAATATGCTTCTTCTGTGCTTGAAATCTCCCAGCTACCATGTGGCTGGGTGGCACGGTTATCATGGGCCATGCCCAGGACCCTTAGATTGGCTAAGGGCAGTAGTGGGATTCAGCCAGTTCGTACTGGTTCAGCATAACTGATAACCTAATTTTTTGTTGAGTTCGGTTAACTGGTTGTTAAAATGACACTTGTAATCAGGATTCTCTCTAAGGTGGCCGCCTGGGCAGCCACCCAATGTGGAAATCACAAATTTACATTCCTTACTCTTTTTTAACATTCATCTGCACAACAGTGTATTCTAAGCCCCCGTAGTAATGTTCATTTCGTCCATAGGTGAAAAAAATTGCAAGTGAGGATGCCAATCAAGAAGCAATATAGAAATATCTTAAATAACAGTTTCATTGTTTTTTTCAGGTATTATTTAATATTTTTTTTGTTAATATTTTATAATTCCTTCTTATAAAATCTAGTTTTGTGTGCCTTTTTTTACCATTCTTATTTAAGTATCAAATGCATGAAATAATAAACTACCTATCATTATATCTTTTTTTTAATACTTAAAACGGTCATTAAGGCAGAAACTGGTTGTTAAATCATTTGAATCCCACCACTGGCTAAGGGACATGTATGAGAGTATTTTCAAAGGAACCTGTAGGTTGTAGGAAAAAGGAGCATGTTATGAAGGAGAGAAAGTTACCCACATGAGCTATTAGGGCAGCCTCTCTACTTTCAAGAAAATAAAAGGACTGGCACCCAAAATAGATCAGACAATTTCCTTGTCAAATCTCGGGGAGATCCGTGCTGAGGGCAGGCCCACCAACCAAAACAATTATAGTGATCTTGTGGCTTTTATTCCGTGTGCAGCCAAATCGCTGAAGGTTTAGCTTCATACTGCAGGCTTCTTTTGTAGCCCTTATTATGTTTTAAAAAATAATTCATTACCAAAGGCTTCTAGGAGCAATTTGAATTTACAGAGAAAGGAAATATTCGCAAAAATAAAGTGCTCCAAGTATTTTAGGATTTCCATGAAATAGGGAAGGTATTGGTATTCTCATGGTTTCTTAGGAAACTTGACAAAGCAGAAATTCCAAGCAAAGAATGACTGATAATGGAGCAGTCCTCACGGAGCTGGGCTCCTGTCATTAGGATGAAAACCTGGACCCACTGAATCTAACATTTGCTAAATACACTTTCTGAAAGGTAGTTGATAGGGTTAAGATATATTAAAACAAACAAACAAACAAAGCCACATGCCCCAAACTCTTGCTCCAATGGTCTTTGGCCAAGAGGAACACTCAAATCTCATAAATTTATAAATCAGTCAATCAATGAAAGGAACTACTTAGAAAACTGCATGGTTCGGCTGCTTTTGGCTTGGACAATGGGCACATTACAATACCAACTATTGAGATATGGGATTTGAGAGGAGGAGGAGGATGGGTTGGGGGAGATTTTGAGCTTGGTTTTAGATGTGTTGAGTTGGAGATGCCTGAGGGACCCCCAGCTGAAGATAACTTGTGTTAGGGGAGTATATCAGAGAGGAATGGCAGGAAGAGATACGGAAGAGTGATCAACAAGATAAAGGCTGCCCAGTCAAGTAAGTCAGAGGCTGCGAAGGGCAATGTGGAGTCATTTGATCAGATATGCACTGGTTTCAATAACCAAGCTCCACCCATCACAGAGGAATCAATGAGGACAGGGTGGTAGCAAGGTAGAGCGAATCACATGATTGCTGTGGATTATGAGTAAATAGCAACTAAAGGAGATAATTCTTCAAAGGCTTGTGGCCAAGAGTAGAAGAGTTGAGCCCAGACATAAAGTGCAATATCAGTAGGAGGATTTTCATTTACCCTTTTATATTTATACTCTTTTTTTTTTTTAAGTGAGAGGTGGGGAGGCAAAGACAGATTCCTGCATGTACCCTGACTGGAATCCACTTGGCAAACCCCCTTCCAAGCAATGCTCTGCCCATCTGAGCCACTGCTCTGTTGCTCAGCAATCAAGCTATTTTAGCACCTGAGGTGAGGCTTTGGTGTCATCTTCAGCACCCAGGACCAACTTGCTCGAACCAATCAAGACATGGCTACAGGAGGGGGAGAGAGAGAGAGAGAAAGAGGCAGGGTGGAGAAACAGATGGTCACTTCTCCTGTGTGCCCTGACTGGGAATTGAACCTGGGACTTACACATGCCAGGGCCATCCTTACTCTTACTTCTAAGTCTTATTAGGAATTATGCAACTCACATAGTATTCCTCAAAATTTATTATTTTCCCCAGTAGTTGCCTCAAGGTTTTCAACTACAGAACTGAAACCAGTCTATTCAGAATGCTTGAGGGGTTTTCTTAAAGCGCCCAGCAGGGGTCTCTGTTCAGATGCCCAGGGCATCCTCCCGTCCCCAATCAGCATTTTGTCTTGTCTTTGTTCCCACTTCCTGACTAGATGGAACTGCTTGGTCAATGCCCCAGCCCCAGGCCTTTATCTGTTCTGCTTTTTATCAGAATTTGCTGCACACAGTGCACATTCCCACTTTGGAGGGGACAGATCACTTTCTGTCTATACCTGCTGCTTGTTCCTGCATCCAGGTTGCTTGGTTACAGCAACACTTCACTGGATTTTCATTGAAGGCAAAATTTGTTAGTAGGTTTTGAGGCGCAGCAGGCAGAAATGGTTCACACCCATTTCTTAAGAGGGCAGTCAGCTCATTCATGTCACAGTGCAGAGAGCACGTCTTGTATAATTCCACACATCAATGGAATGCACGCATTAGAAGTATACAGATGTGCACAAATATGCTAAGTCCCTGTGAATATTCAGAGTTAAACAAAATTCTGAATTCATTCTTTGTAGTTTTCTATACACTGAAAGTCTCATTGGAAAAAAATGTACAATTCAGACTGGGTAAGCAGTTTATCTTGCATTTCTTATACTTATTTAAGAGCAGTGGCTAATTAGTTTTATTGGTGCTGTTGTAACAAATTTCTACATCTTTAGTGGCTCAACATAACACACATTTTTTATCTGACAGGTCTGAGGGTCAGAAATCTAACATGGTCTAACTGGGTTAAAATCCAAATGCTGGCAAAGGTATGTTCCTTTCTGGAGGGTCTGGGAGAGAATTTGTTTTCTTGCCTTGCTAGTTTCTAGGGACCACCCACATGCCTTAGCCTGTGACCCTATTTTCCATCTTCAAAGCCAGCATGCTGCATCTCTGAATATTCTTCCATAGTTTGTCTCCTCTGACTCTTTTCTGCTCCCTCTTCCAATTTTTAGACTCTGTGATTACATTGGGCCCACCCAGATAATTCAGGATAACATCTGTCTTAAGGTCAACTAATCAGCAACATTAATTTCATCTGCAGTCTTATTTTCCCTTTGCAATGTAACCTAACATATTCACAAACTAAAGCATCTTGGTGGGGAGGGCATTTTTCTTCTCAACACACCTGGTAATCAGGAAGCAAATCGCTTTGCATAAAAAGTGTCTGAGAAGTAGAACTAACAACGATTCCATTTAGAAATAAAGTGATTTCTTATGGGATCAAGTACAGAGGCTGAAAATCAAGGTCCTTTCTGAGTTTTTTGTTTGTAACTTCATCCTCTTAAGAAAAGCGTTTCTTCTTTCTCCCTTTCCTCCCTCCCTCCCTCCCTCCCTCCCTCCCTCCCTTCCTTCCTTCCTTCCTTTCCTCCCTCCCTCCCTCCCTCCCTCCCTCCCTCCCTTCCTTCCTTCCTTCCTTTCCTCCCTCCCTCCCTCCCTCCCTCCTTCTCTCCCTCCCTCCCTATTTTTTACATTTTCTTTCATCTTTTTTGTCTTTATTTCTACCTTTCCTCATTGCTTTTGTTATGAGACAAATGACAAATGAGGAAACTATTTGCAACATGTATTTGAAAGAATTAATAACTTTAATCTACAAAGAGCTCTTACAAATCAATAAGAAAATGATGAAATAGTCAATAAAAATGTGCAAAGGATATATAAACAATTTCACATGAAACACTTGGAGATAGTCAATAAATAACTGAAAAAAGAAGATAAGCCAATATTCATAGTAAAATACACTTTGTTACTCATTAATTGCCCTATAGCATATATAAAAGTGATAACATAGGATGTGCCACATTATGAAGAATGAGGTTTCAAAAGTAAACTCTCATATACTGCTCACGGGACAGTAAGCTCGGAGCAGTTGTGTCTTTCTGAACCCATATGTTGAAATCTTAACCCACAATTAGAGGTGGAATCCTTGAGAGATAACTAGGTCATGAAGGTGAAGCTGTCATGAATGGGATCAGTTCCCTTAAAGAAGGGACCCCAGAAAGATTCCACCACGTGGAGCTAGCTGCAAGGAGAAAGTGACTGTCACCAGAGTTCAGTCCTGCTGGCAGCCTGATCTCAGACTTCCGGTCTCTCGATTCACTTCTCTTAATGCAAATGTTGGTGTTCATATTTTTGACTCTTAACGGTGATGACTGAGGTTATTCAGTACTTGAGATTCACCCATGGTGCTACAAAAACAATAGTCGATTTGAAAATTACCATCAAAAGCATCTTGAAAATGCAAAACTATCTTGCATTTTGAAAAGACAATTCCACTTTTAGAAAAGTATTCTAAAAAATGTGTGCCATAGAAATGAACGTGTGTTAGTGTTCATCTATTTATTTACTTATGTGTTATTTATAAACAAAGAGAATTATTTGCAATAATAGTTCCACAATTCAACAACAGTGTGGTTGTGGGTAAGTATTGGGTCCATTAAAATTATGTTCTGCAAGACTTTAAAATGATAGGAAAAAATGTTCATAATTTGTGTTGCCATACAGCAAGTTATAAGACTGTATTCCTAGTTATTTGCATTTTCCATTTTAAAACACCTGGAGGATAAACAACAAAATCTAATTTATCTCTGGGCCGTAGGACAAGAGATGGTTTGTATTTTCTTCTTTTTGATTATCTATTGCTTTTTTTAAAACTACAAATTTGTACTACTTTGGTAATAAAAGTTATACATTTATATGTTTTTTAAAGATGGTCCTTAAATTGAAATACCTCTTTTAAAAATTGTAACAGGAAATAAACATAAATGTTTTAAAATGTATGATGCTTTGCCTGACCAGATGGTGGCGCAGTGGATAGAGCATCGGACTGGGATGCCGAGGATCCAGGCTCGAGACCCCGAGGTCACCAGCTTGAGCGCAGGCTCATCTGGTTTGAGCAAAAGCTCACCAGCTTGGACCCAAGGTCGTTGGCTCAAGCAAAGGGTTACTCGGTCTGCTGAAGACCCGTGGTCAAGGCACATATGAGAAAGCAATCAATAAACAACTAAGGTGTCGCAATGTGCAACAAAAAACTAGTGATTGATGCTTCTCATCTCTCTCCCTTTCTGTCTGTCTGTCCCTGTCTATCCCTCTCTGACTCTCTCTCTGTCTCTGTAAAAAATAAAATAAAATGTATGATGCTTCATTTACAAACCTCTGTGAGGTTTGTCTTCTTATACATTGTTTTCCATGCTGTTTGAAATTGGCCCATTTCAATGTTTGCACCAGACAAAACTGAAGCCTAGAAAGGTTAAGTAACAGGTTCAAAGTCCCAGAGTTCTAAGGTGGTTGTAAGAGGAATAGGAACTATTTCATGTGCTGACAAATCCAGTGGTTTCCTCTCTACCACAGATGCCTTTGACTGTGTATTGAGTTCTTCATGAGTCATTTGTTACCTGTTTCAGATCTAACCACCCTTGTCACCAATACTGCCTTCAAGCTTTGTCTTCTTATCACTCTGCTGATAAGGCAAGAAGAGAAAAGACAACCTTAGCGGATGGCTGCACCTTGTGCTTCAAACTGGTGACTGCAGAGCAGGTAAGAAGATGAAAAAAAACAGGACACATGTGGATATGCCAGACAGTGGGAGGCACATTAGCTTTCTAAAAGCTCTGGCACTGTTACTGCAAGTATAATGTGTACACACACCAGACACTGCAGGATGCCTCTGTTCACGTTTATGCCAATAAAAGCGGGCGATGAACGTATACCATAGGGTTATTGTTAGAAGACTGGCCTCTAAGTCAGGACTGGTTTAATTCTTTTAAATTGAAGAATTGATTCTTAATTCTCCTCAAATATAGGCTCTATCAATGTCATCATCTCACTCAAGGACCTAACAGCACTAATATTCCTCAGTCAGGGATTCGCAAATTGGATATAAACATCCCGTTTATTTAAAGAATTCCCCCCTTGGAACTGCCCTTCTTCCTCTGTGCCCAGTTCCACAACACCTGGCGTTACCTCTCTGTACCTGCTTACCCTCTGGAGATTACTGAGAGTTACACTGTCCATGAAGTGTAACTCAACCATCCTGGTCCTCATAAGCACCTGCCTCTGGATCCCTTGGTACTCTGACCACACCAGTACTGTACTTGAGTATTTGTTAATGTGGTCTTCCAACTGTTCTGCATAATACTTGCCTCTCAGGAGTATTATCAGAACTACATCTTAAATGCAGCAGTGATCAAAACCTTGGGCACATAGACAGCATACAATAAATCATTTCTTTATTGGTGGACAAAAGATAATGAATGATGGTGGGTGACGAAAACTTACAAAATTAATAAAGGGATAAAGAAGAGGTAATGTGAATATTTTCTTTTGTTAATTTTTAAAGAGTAGATCCAGGTAAATATTTTTTAAAGATGCTCATTTGTTAGAGGATATAATTTTTTAAAAATTTTGGATAAATATTCTTTCTTTGCTGTGGAGGATAAAAAAATATGGAAAAAAAAGGGTTATATCTTCATCTAGCTATAGTAACAAATACCTACACATTGTAAAATAAATTGACTTTTTACATAAGACTGGTTAAGTAATGTTTCAGCTTAAGCTCATAGTACAATTATTTTGTATTTACTATAATAAATATATAATATATATTAAATAAATATAAATATATATTATAAAATAAATAATTATAAAAATTATATATTATAATTATGTAAGACATATAAATATATTAATATAAACATATGAATATATATAAATATTAAAGTATAATATATAAAATAGATATAATTATACTATATATAATTATAAATAAATTATAACAGAATTAAATAAATATAGATATGTTAACTATTAATTAGTTGATAAAAGTATTTTACCTAAACCAAAAAAATTTCTCTATAGGAAAAAATATTGACAAATTTTATTGCTTTCAGGGTTAAAAAATAAAGAGAATATAGATGTATTTTTAATCAAAGGTGTTTCCATTGCCAATGAATCAGTTAAGATTGGATATTGGTAGTGGGTTGAATATTTCCAAAATAAAAACATATTTGTGAACTTACATGGGTTTTTATCAACCAAAGGTCATTAAACCAACGATCAATGATGAAAGTGAAAACTTTAATCCAAAGAAGTAATAAGCTTCAATTGAACTATGTAGAGAAAATAATTGGTGGATTTGTTCTTCCTAGCTCTGTATATTAGGCTTAACCTCCATATTCATTTATTAGGTATATAAAATATACATAAAACTAATCATGTTTTCTGAGAATATACACTAGAGAGTGATGGTTCTAGTAGACCCAGTAGACAAGAGCTTCTTAACCTCTGCACTGTTAACATCTGTAGCTGGATAATTCTTTTTTGGGGTGGCTGTCCTGTGAATTGTAGGATGTTTAGTATCTTTCGTGGCTTCCACCTGCTAGGTGTCACTAGCCCCTCCCTTCATTAGTGTGGAAACCATAAATGCCTCAAATCCCCTGAAAAGAAAAATCACTCCGACTTGAGAACAACTTCAGTAAACAAATGCAGGTTTTCCTTAAAATAAGGGAAGGAGGAAGTTTGACAATGATATCTCTTCAATTTCCAGCATCAGGATTCTTAAGTTTATATCCTTAAGTTTTCTATTAAGATTTAGACTTTAATTTTTTAATTGTTTTCTGCCCTGGCTAGTTGGCTCCATGGTAGCACATCTTCCCTGCCTGTGGAAGTCCTGGGGTCAATTCCCAGTTAGGGCACACAGGAGAAGCTACCATCTACCACCCTTCCTCCCTACTTCCCCTCTTGCAGTCATGGCTCAATGGTTCAAGCAAGTTGGCTTCTGGTGCCAAGGATGGCTCTGTGGACTCCACCTCAGGTGCTAAATATCACTGATTGCCAAATGGAATAATGGCCAAATTGAATAGAGCATCCCCCTTAGGGGGCTTGCTGGGTGGATGCTGGTCAGGGTGCATGCGGGAGTCTGCCTTTCTGCCTCCCCTCCTCTCAATAATAAAAATAAATAAATAAAAATGAAAATTGTTTTCCATATTCCAGATCAATGGAAATTACACACAATAGATCCTACACACTAAAAAATATAAGCTTTTTATGTTAAGAACAAAGAGATTTCTGAATTGGATCATACAAATATTACTTTCTGTCAGCCATGTAATGGTACATTGTAACTATAAATTATTTGCAACCAAAGTGTATGATAGTTTCATAAAGTTGGCACACTAGACCTCCAATTCATACATCTGGAAGGGAGAAGTCAAATGTGCTTCACAAGATATGAAACTGTTGAAGAAAACTGTTGCTGGTTTCTTTCCTTTGAGGTTCCTACTGCATTTCCATCATGGGCCCTGTTAGGGGCTGACTTGTGCCTTTATATATCTATATATGTTGAAGTCCTCTAGAGACTTCAATATATTTAGAGATAGGGTCTTTAAATAGGTAATTAAGTTCAAATGAGGTCATTAGAGTGGGCTCTAATCCGATACAATTGGTTTCCTTATAAGAAGAGGTGATCAGGACACAGACACACACAGAGGGAAGACTTCATGAGGACACAGAAAAAACCTGGCCAGCTACAAGCCAAGGAGAGAGACTTCAGAAGACACTAAACCTGCTGAGACCTAGATCTTGGATTTGTAGCTTACAGGACGGTGAGAAAACACACCAGTTGTCTGAGCCACCCAATCTGTGGTACTTGGTTAGAGCAACCCCAGCCAATTAGGACAGCTCTTTTCCATCTTCCCTCGGGGCCACACCATAAGGTCCTGTCACTTCCTGGTGACCACTTTTCTGCTCACATACAGGGAACAGCACCACACTGAACGGATGATTTGGATGGAATTTAATTTTGAGATCTATACTAAAGAACCAATTTGACTCATAGTGGAAAAAGATTTCACGAGGACACTTACAGGCATAAGAAGAAAGAGAAGCATGGCGGTGTTGAAAAGTAATGAGCAATAGATAAAATTAGGACCGAGACTTTCTCAGTGCTTCAAATGTATCCCCAAAGTTGAAACCATGCTTCCCTGAAGATGCTCTGAAGATATTAACCTACTATCACTTGTTCAAAGACGGACATTATTGTCAATTTTAGAATAGAACTGCACTGCTTTCTAGTTGTATACCTCATTATTCTCAAGTATGCATCATTTTCTATACCTAAAAATTACAAATGATAGCTATTATTCCTATCACTAATATTAAGGAGTAGTTATGCATGTGTTATAGCCTCAATATGATCTTTTCTAGCCTAACTTGTTTTGTTTCTGACTCCTAAATGTGAAATTTAAAGACATGTGATTACCCCGAAACAGAGATTTGGCTTAATATAAAAACAGCATTTCCCCCTTAAACTATTATCATTATTGCATTGAAAAGGATTAAAAAGACTAGTTATAGTTAGAGATACTCTGAATAAGTCAGTCTAGGAAAAATATATGGCAAGTCAGAAAAATTATATTCTAATCAAAGATGGTATGACTATAAATTAACCATAAATTCAAATTATGGACAGATAATGTATATCTTCTATATTAGTAGTCACATATTCCATTAGAGGTTACCCATATTTCATATTGCTTAATTAGAATTTGCAAAACTTTTGCTTAAGCAGTGCAGAAATATTCAATGATTTTGGATGATTTTGACATTTAGTTTAGAGATGCACTTGCTATTATAAATATGCACGGGAAATAATTTCATGAATGTGCCATGATTCAAAGCGTTGATGCGAAACTGAAGATGATTTTATTAGTATTTCACTGGCTCAAGTATTAAAATGCATTTTAGGTTTATTTAGAATAGCATTTTTTCAAATAATCATTTATTTGCATAGTTATTAATATGCTCTAAACCAATAAAATGGTCTCATTTTTAAAAATTGTAGTATGATATTTGGCTGTGCATCATTGGAAATACCTGCTAATGGATAGATTCATTTTAATATCAATGGATTGTACTTCTGGAATTATTTATTATCTTATGTCAGAGTAAAATCACATTTTCATCTTAGAAGACAAAAATAAAAATGTTATTTCAAAATATCTCAAGGAACCCAAAATTTATAAAATCTTATAAAATATGCTGATATTGACAAGACATGAGACTACTTACAACACACACCATGATAAGTCACATTTTTTACCTAAAGAAACTCTTTTAAGACTATTTAAAAATGCAGAGGTGCAGGCAAGGTCAGCTGACTGTGGTTACATAGGAAATAAAGAGAAAGGATAAAACAAGGAGACTGAAACAGAAAAAGTAAGCCATTTGGTTATGGGGAAAATAATTTATTAAATTCAACTCATATCCACAGCTCTCAATTAAATAGTTATTAAGTGTTTTACTGTCTGTAAAATACCTAGTTGCTTAAAATATAAAGAAAGGTGAAAAAAAGAGAATTAGGAGAAGGAAAAGGGGAAACAATATTCTTTGTAACATGGGAGTCTCTTTGGAATTGCAATACATTCTGCTTAGGGTAACATTGTTGGTAATGTCCCAAATTCAATACTCTTAGCAGGTTTTACCTCTCAATTAGAGAGGACTTCCACCTACCCAGAAGGACTCAGTGCACTTTGAATGCTGTTAGCGCAGAGCCAACAGCTCCAGTGGTTGTCACTTCTGTTCTTGACAGCTGCCCACTGACCCTCTGATCTGAGGCATGGTGTCGCTCGCTACGAGGCTCTGGGACACTGCTTAGGAGGTGAATGGGTACCAGCTGCCTCCACTCGCTCCTTCCTACCTGTTCCCACTGACATGAAAAGCCACTTTACACAGACATGACAACCTTAAGAGAAAGCCTTCTGAAAGGCAGTCTCCATCAGTGCTCAGGGTAGCTTGAGATTTCCTGGAAGCCATTCTTCCTGTGATCAAGGACAGCACTTTGGGCATTACGACCCTTATGGCTATGTAAAAATAACAAATCATTAAGCAAGCCGCAGCGCCCATGAACTAGAAGAGGGATAGTGGGAAGAAATATTCAAATTAACCAGATCTAACTAACAGCACATACAAGGAATGTACAGCCATTCCTCAAGGTTCTTTAAAAATAACCCTGAAGTTACACCTACATTCTCAAAAATAAGTGTGAAATAAGATGAAGACTCCTTCCTCAGACTGTCTTAGAAAGTGCTGCTCTCTTCATTGCAATTTGAGCCCAAAAAATTGGGGAGGAAAGGGATGTACTGCAGAAAGTTTAAATTCTGACTACAAACAGAAATGGGCTTCTCACAGTTTCCATCAAAGGTGTTAATATGGTGGATGTAGCCACAGGCCCGGACAACTTATAAGTGTGAAGAAGAAATCACAGATTATGCAATTTAGAGCCAGAGGAAGAGTCATTAGAAGTCATTTGGTCAAGTCTCTGACATCCAATGTGTGGAACTGCGACTCAAGAGATAAATCGATGTTCCCAAGAAAACACAATGTCCTTATGAGACCAAGGGCTTAGATTTCCTATCATCATCTTGAGTTACTCCAAATCATGGTACAAGTTGTCCGAGTGACTGGCACAGGGAAATACACTTGTTACAGTCTTTCAGATGCGAAATGGAAAAGAAATATAAGCGATGCCTCCGCCTCTTCAACCCCCAATTCCAAAGGAAACAAATTGCTTTACTCACCTACAGGGAAAAACTCGCTCATTTTCTTTTTGTAGATTTTGAAGTCGACTTCTAAGAAGACACAGAAGATGATCCGATCCACCTAGAGGCAAACAATAACATTCAAAGTGAAAGGAAATATGGCATTGCTTCCCAGAACATGGTTTGGGAACAAAAATGAAATAAGAAGCCTCCTACAGATTTTTTGTGCTGTACTGCTAATTACATGACAGTATTGAGTGAAGCTCAAGTGTGTGTGTGTGTGTGCGTGTGTACTCTGTATGTAAATAAACCCATAGGCTGTTTGGTGAAAGGATGTTATATAAATCAAATAAGAAATAATAAATGACAATAAACCACTTTGCAGCACACTATAAATAAGATCTGAGATTCCAACAGAATGCCTATACTTTACATCTTATAAAACAGCCACATGAGAGGTGTAGCCAATTGACAATAAAGTATGTCAGTAAGCAAAGCTCTCTGTTCTACTCTTGTTAAACAAATATATTTATCAAACCTGATAGTCTTTAAATACATCCCTGAAAGCTTCTTGCAGTTTAATTTGCATGAAGTCACTTGCTCTTAGCTTAACTTATTCAGAAATGAAGTACAATTAATATGAAACCACTATAATTTTAACCTGGTAACAATTATGGGTTAAGTAAATGCCACCTCAAAAATAAAATGTGCGTGCAGTTCCCTTTTCTGCTTTGAGAGAGTTTGTGCACAGGAGTTTCTTTGAGATGTTCGGAGAGTAATAGGGCAAGCAAAGAACAGAGATGGAGTTCAGGTAATAGCTCACGTATATCTGATATTAAATCTGTGACTCAATTTGGTGCCTTGAAGTAAATACACCATTAGATCCTTTATTGTAACAACATACAGTAAGTTAAAAATTACTCAATCTATCGAAGTACAACTGATAATTGAACAGAACAGTAAGTGAGGCATTTCTCCTGACAGTAAAGAATGGAAGTGGGATGTGCACGAGGCAGGATATGAAAGAACCAAATGAATAACATCCCCCATCCTCCCAGCTCTCCCAGCCTGTGGGGTACAGACTCATGTGAGCCAAGTCCAAAGTTCCCAGTAAAGGGAACTACAGGGGCAGGGTGGGGAGGGAGGGAGGGAGGGACAAGAGGAATCACCAAGGTTCTCTGATGGAAACTCAGACATGTGGCTCCCCAATCCCTGCACAAGTCTACACTGCCTCCTGGGCACTCACGGGACTTCTATGGGGTTATCACCAAAGACCATGCAGCCACAGTAACTGCCCACAAAGGATGGGTAGAAGAGAAAGCAGCTGGCCTTCCAAAATGGAAGAACTGCTGTGCAAGGATCCAGATTTCCTTTTCTCTGTGCTCACTTGAGTATCTGGTGTCCAGTCCTGTCTGCATATCACTAAAATTTTCTTCAAATGCAGAAACTGTCACCAGCAACTTATTCTCTAGATGAACTATAAATTTAGTCACATAAATGATTAACTGTCTGTGCAATACTGAGTGCCAATCTCCACTCTCCTCATGCCTTGTGGCTAAAGATAAAAATCACAATGTTGAGCAATAGAAATGAGTTCTAAAGGGTCATATATTCTATAGTATAATTTATATATAAGGTTGTTGTTTTTTAAAGTGAGAGGAGGGAAGATAGTGAGACAGAATCCCGTGTGCACCCCGATTGGGATCTACCCTGCAACACTCGTCTGGGGCTGATGCTCAAATCAACTGAGCTATCCTCAGCACCTGAGGCTGATGCTCAGACCAACTGAAACAATGGCTGTAGGAGGGGAAAAGGGGAGAGAAGAGGGAGCGGGAGGGAGGAGAGAAGCAGATGATCACTTCTCTTCTCTACCCTGAGTGGGAATTGAACCTGGGATGTCCACATGTTGGGTGGATGCTCTACCCATTGAGCAATCCGGTCAGGGCCTATATATAATATAAGTTTTAAAGCACAAAAACACAGCAGGAAAAAGGACTCATTTATAAGTATGAATGTACAGAAACATACACAGAAATGTCACACACAATCTTCAGGATGATGATGATTTTGGGGGAAGGAGAGAAGGAAAGAGATGGACAAGTAAGTCTTCAACTGGATAGTTAATATCAATATTTATTTAGAAGGGAAAGAGATTTCAGAAAAATATTGCAAATGGGTAATAGCTGTTAACTGTGGTGGTATACACTGTATTTTTCACTCCATAAGATGCACCTGACCATAAGATACACCTAGAGTTTTAGGGAGGAAAATAAGAAAAACAATATTCTGAACCAAACGGTGTGTTAAAATATTTAATAAAATACCATATTTTTCACTCCCTAAGATGCATGGGCATTTCCCCCTCCACTTTTGGGGGAAAAAAGTATGTCTTATGAAGCAAAAAATATGGTACATGGTTATATTTTCATAATTTTTTGTCTCTCTGAACTACTCTACACTGAGAAGTTCTAATGGTCAAATAAGCCTGTCAGACACACTCTGCTCTCCAGTGGCACTGAGCTACTGAAGGGTTCCTGTCAGACACACTGCTCTCCAGCGGCACTGAGCTGCTGAAGGTTTCCAGACTCCGTAGTTATTCCCTCTCTGTACTCGTGGTGGCGGACTTTTTCTCCACGCTCCAAATGGTCAGGTTATTTCTAAAACTACCTAAATGAGATCAAAATCAAAACAAGAAAATCTAACTCAAAGCGGACCTAAGAAGACCAAGTTTCATACTCATTTCCCCCTATTTTTATCATCGGTTGGTATAAATTATGGAATTTTTTAAACACTCAGGTAGGTAGCTTGTATGTTTGTGTATGTGTTGTGAGTGTGTTTGTGCAGAGAAGAGTTTGTGCTAATACTGCTATTGAGCCTACTTTTAAACACCACACCAACTAGATACAGATTTCTTAAATATTGCGAAGAATTATAAAACATTTTCAGCATCTCAGGCTTTGTTACCATGGAAATAGCATGGGTCCAAAATTCAGCAGGCTGATTTATTTTCCCAGTGAGAAGGTGGACGATCAGGAAAAAGGACTTTTATTTTAAACTAACTGAGTGGTGTTAGTTTCAGTGTTGTCTTCAGGCACGACACTAAAAATATCTAGAAGCAAGATGAACCTGAGAATTAACTTCATTTGCCACGTACTTGTTACATATGCACATGTGTACATATTTATACATGTGTGAATAAGTATATTTTCTGTGGTCAAGACCTGCTTTGGTTACAAGCTCTGTGTTCATGACCTCATGTGGGTGTTGATCAAGGCTTGCGGTAGATGGCATTTTCCAAGATGCCCAGTCCCTGAGGCACCTCTGAAATGTCGGTAGGACTCCTCCCATTGACGGTGGCATCTTCATTTCCTCCTCTTGAATCTGGGAGTGTCTGCAGCTCTAGCAGAAATGATAATGAGTCCGTGACATAAAAGGTGATATGGTTTCCGCCTGGTCCTCTTTGAAGGCTCACTCTTACACCCACTCATCACACCAGAAGGAAGAGATACCACCTGAAGGACCTACGTGCAGAAGTCTAACCGCAGTCCTAGCTGAGAGTCAGCACCCTCCAGATGACCCCAGCTCCGGGCTCTTGAGCTACCCCATGTGATGTCACATGGAGCAGAGCTAAGCTCTGCCTGCTGAACTCTGCCCACGTGGCAGATTCATGAGCAAAACCTACAGACACGTTTCCGAAAATCTGATACTCTCTCAATTCTTCCTGTTGCCGTCTGGGGGATTCTTCCTGTTTTAGCTCTGTGACCCTGGACCCTGCTGGAAAGCTCAGACTGAATGGACCAAGTAGAAGCCACAATAGGGTGACAAAAACTATGTAGAAAGTCTAATTGCTACATGACCCAGAGACCAAAGTCTGACTTGTGCAAAGGCCTGGGTGGTCTCTTCTAGCCCCAGATAAATTTCAGCAGAATGTATAAGCCTGCCTAATGATTGAGGTTCAGGAGCATGGTTTTAATTTTTATTTTCTGTTAGGCACAAGAACAGTTTTATAAAACAGTTGTTCTTGAGAGACTATGTTTATTCATTTATTCACTAGATATTAACTGAGCACCTTTGATTTGTTGGATCTAGCTCATGCAGCCTTCTCTCATAAGAAAACTTGAATCCAGCATGGAGCGAAGGCCAAACGATTAGTGAAGAAACTCCAGGCTTCCATCCTCACATCCAGTGTTCTGCCTGTGACATCACCCAGGTCTATACCTGTTGCTAGCTCTATGACATTGGACAAGCCCTCGCTTCTCTCAGCCCCAGTTTTCATGTCTTTATAAAGAGAGGCTTGAATTGTGTCCTCTTTTTATTTTCTTTTGAAAAATCTCAGTTATCGTCTATCTCTGTGGTAGCACTGGACTCCATCAACTTAGATCAGTTGCAATTACATTTCTCTGAATGGCTGTGGCTAAGAGTTGGTCACAGAGGACTTCCCATGAGATGCGGAGGGCAGAAGTGCAGCTGCAGCCGTTGCACTAGGCAGGTGGCTGGAGGGCACCAGGCCCTGGGCATTTGTGTACTTGTTGCTCCTCCCCTGACCTCCTGCCTCTGCAGTTCCTGCTGGTTCTCCTGCCAAGGCTGTCGGAGTCCCGGACTGGGCACCTATGCAGCGCTGCTGCTGGGCGCCAGCTCCTGTGGGGCATTGAGTTTGGGAGCTCCACGCACTGAGAGGCAGAGGTCTGCGGCAGCCTGTCCCTGTGGGGTCCAGTTCGCCCTCATGGTTTTTTCTTTGTCTTTGTTCTTTTCAACTCTGCATCCAGCTTTCCCCTTGACCATCTCCTGACTCCAGAGGCGGCCTTGGTTCCCTGTCCTGCCGACATACTTCAGGCCTGATCCCAGGCAGAGCCATGGCCTCCTGGAGACTTTCTCTCCAGCTCCCTCTCATGGCTCCTGGTGAGGAGCTTTGCTCTGCTTAGCCAACCCTCCCCTCTGCACGGTCACTCTCCCAGGTCCTCCCACAATTGTATAAAATCTAGTCCCTGTAACAAACCCCTTATTCCACATCACCCACAAGCTCCGCTTCCCTTATTAAACCTTGACTGACAAAATCTGTAATACCACCTCATTGAAGATTGTGAGAGGAACACAGTGCAGGGCAAGAAATAATAACTGTGTTCCTTTCTGGAGGCATGTAACCTGTCAAGGCTGCTCAAATTCCAATTATTTCCTTCAAGATGAACTTTTGTTGGTCCTGGTCCATCTCCTTGGTGAACTTCCTACCGTGTGCATCCGTTCTTTTAAGAGTACTTACAATGACTCACACTCATTTTTCATGGACAGGTTGTCAGTGAACTCAGATGGGTCCTCAGGCTAAAACATAGTTGCAAATAATACAAAAGGCAACATCCATGTTTTTTTTATTTATTTACTTTTTTAGATTTTATTTATTCATTTTTATTAGAGAGAGGGGGGAGAGAGAGAGGGAGAGATAGAGAGAGAACAGGGGGAGGAGCAGGAAGCATCAACTCCCATATGTGCCTTGACCAGGCAAGCCCAGGGTTTTGAACCGGCGACCTCAGCATTCCAGGTCGACGCTTTATCCACTGCGCCACCACAGGTCAGGCCAACATCCATGTTTTTAAGAATTAACTGAACTATAGTCCTTATTATATCTTAAATTAGAACCTTAATCGAGCAGTGTTCATTTTCACATTCAGTGCATGGCGTAAGTCCTGACAGATAATATATGCTCGGTAATATATTTGCAGAGTATACGTTCAGGCAAATGCACTTGACTAAAAGTATACAGTGGATATTTTTCAAGGGTGTTTAGTTCCAGAACCAAAAATTAACTTCTTTAGAAAGTAGAGTTTCCTTTATGTTTTCCAGAAGACCCGAGAACAGAATTATAGAGGAGCCTGGGTGCTTTTGCAAAGTCAAAAAGAGCAATACAAAGGACATGAGTCACTTATTGCTACCACCTGTCATCTTAGCCAATGATACTATGCAGAGCACAATGGTTTTTAACCTTAGTACTGATGTTTTCATATAGGTACTTATTATTTTCACAACAGAAATGATGATAGCGCCTGTAAAATAAAGTATATTAAAAGTTCGAAAGCTTTTGCAAAATGAAAGGACAATATTAACTATTGGCACAGATGTAAACTAATAAAACTTTCACATTCTGCTTTTGGGAGTAAAAATTGATGAAACCACTTTAGAAGATTATATGGTGGGATCTACGAAATGAGCTGAATTTGCCTAAGGCTAAAGCTATAGGCAATTTCACTCCTAAGCTTCCTACCAGCCGAATGTTGCCAGGAAGATACCCACCACGATATTCATAGCAGCGTTCCTGCAATACCTTCAAATTGGAAGAGACTTACATGCCTAAAACGGTAGCATAGGGAAATAAACTGTGACCTATTCATACAAGAGTCAGAAAAAGAAAAAATAAAAGAGTACACCCTGAATGATTCCAATTCTATAAAGTTCAGAAACATTAGAGAAATAAGCAAAATCGCCCAAGGTGTTAGGTGTTAGAAGTCAGAATAGCAGTTACTTTGAGGTGACAGTATGCCCGGGAGGCTGGTTTTTTGATCTGGGTGCTGGTTCCACACTGTGTTCAGTCTTTAAAATGTAGCAAGCGGTGTGCTTGGGATCTGTGTTCTTTTCTGTATGTCATACTTCAGTGAGATATTTTTTTAACGTTCAAAGTCCTGCTACAGTTGTCTTGGTCAACAACAAAAATCTATTTTCATTGACTTAGAGGTCAAACAGTCCTTTCACAGATAACCTTCTAAAGGCCATCTCTACCTATAATTCCACTGATGCCAATTGTACCTTCCCATCAAGGCAGAAAGGAGTCAAGATGTATTTCTTTCACCAATATATCCATTCATCCACAGTTGGGGTTTTATGCCCCATAAGCATGATGACATAAGTACTATTAATCTTGTTTAGAATCATAGCCGCCGTCTCTGAGGAAACTCACACAGTGAAGCAAATTTGGAATACCTGCAGCCAACCTCCTTTGGTCATGGCTACCAGTCCTAGGGCAGTTGACACAGCAAAGATTATCCTGTGTTCAGCGATACTGGGGGGAATGAATGAATATTGATGAGTGTAATTTGCTTCTCCAATGACAAATGAAAAACATTAAAAACTCTGGTGTGCATGCCAATAATGTTTGGACTAAGGACTGGCAGAGATCACCCCTGTGTAAGTACCGCCTGATGGGCAGTAGGGGTGAAGTCTTAGCCTTCCCAAAAGTTAAACCAACAGCCTCACCAGCGCAGGCTTGGATATTGGGTATTTGATAAAACAGGGGCTGCTGCTAATGAGTGGATGAAAGTTCCAGGTTTAATTATCAAAGTTGTATATATAAGGACAGGTTTTGAGCGGGGTGGAAGAACAGAACCATTGGAGCTTGCTTGGTGAGAAGAGTAAATCAAGGTTAAACAGAAGAACAAGGACATAAGGTCACCAGTGACTAATTGAAGAACAAAAACAAGAAGCTGGGCTGCCTGGGTCTTCGCCCATCCTCTCCCATCAAGGGCAGTGAAGAAGAGCATCCTGCCCTCCTCCTGGTGTATCAGTTCTCTGTTGCTGTGTACCAAATCACCACAAACATAGTGACTTAAAACAACCCCTGTTTATTAGCTTGTGGTTTTGTAGATTAAAGGTCGGGCATGGTATAACTGGGTTCTCTGTTCAGGGCATCATAAGGGTGAAATCAAGGTTTCAGCTGGACTGAATTCTTGTCAAAGGAGAGAAATCAACAGCTAAGCTTATTTTTCTTGTTGGCAGAATGTAGTTTTTGAGGTTGTAGGAGTGAGGTATTCATTTCCTTGCTGGTTGTCACCTCAGAGTCACTCTCAGTTCTTAGAGGTCACCTGCATTACTTGCCAGATGTCCACTCCACCTTCAAGCCAGCAAAGGCATTTTTAATCCTTCACAATTTTGAATCTCTGGCTTCCTCCATATCTGACCTCTACATGCAGATTTAAAGGACTCCTATGATTAAGTCAGGCCCACCTGTATAGTGTCTCTATCATAAAATCAACTGATTTTGGACTTTAATTACATTTGCAAAATCTCTTCACAGCAGTCCCTAGGTTCAAATTACTCAGCAAATGTGTGTATATACCAGATGTTGGGACTCTTGGGAGAATCTGAGAATCCTACCTGCCACAGTTGGCCATAAAGACCACATGAGATACTTTATGTAAAGTCCTCAGCAAAGGGTTTGACATATAGCAAATGCTACATTAACACTGGTTATTTATTTGTAAAGTTATTATTCATAAGGTAGCTGAAATATAGAGCTCGCATATAGATATAATCATTGTTCACTTGTTCAGCTGGGGAGTTCTTTTTTTCCTACTCTGATATTTTAAACAGGTCAAAAAGAAGTACAGACCAGAGAATGTTGGTAGCACTTTTTTGAAATGATATGCTAAAGGCTCATTTTATTCCAATTTCAACACTGCTGAGGAATTCTTCCTTAAAAGAAACATTTACAAAAATGGCCCATGTCATATATAAGCAGCTTCTTTTTTTGTTTTGTTTTTGGTTTTGTGTTGTGTTGTTTTATTTATTTTGGTCTCACCAAATGAGCCAATGACAGAGAGAGAAGAAAAAGAATGAACTAACAGTTGGGCTGCAGCAATGGACAGGATTTCACAGAACCCTATCAGAGTCTCTGTTCTGATATTTTAATTTCCTTGTCAAATATCACCAATAATCATTCTTCTGGTTCTTAAAGGTATTATGTATGTTCAGATGTGTGCACTCCACCACAGAGGCTAGTATTTAAATCTCCAGGTTACAGGATAGGAAAATTTTTCTCCCCATGTTCCCAGAGATGGTTGGATGAACTGGAGAGCATTTATAATCCATAAATCCACAAAGGGCACTTATGGCATTGTGAAATTGCTTCTGCATGCATAAAAAGAACACTTTATTTTTTTATTTTATTTATTTAATAATTTATTTTTTGCAAACTCAGTTCATCTGTCATTTCTCTGTGGCAGCACGATTCAGAGTCTCCTTGTTTTATTTTGATAAATTGCTCTTTTTGACTTGTCTTCAACTCTATGAGAGAAAAAAAATGGCCATGTAGCCAAAGAACCAGGAGTTACTTTGATTTGAGCTGCAGGCTCACTCATACAAGTTAATTTCCAAGCCTGTTTCTTATCGATCAAAATGGACAACCTAACAAATGACACCTCTGTCGTGGTCTTTAAGCCGGTGTGTATGCTCCGCATGGAACAGACCCAGGCACACACAGGGGCTCGGGACCTGCAGTTCTAAAGGCTGGCTTGGCCCTTGTCACCAGAAAGAAACAACCTTAGGGGGCACTGGGGAAAATGCCAGTGAAAAGTAAAGAACAGATTCCCTTTCCAGAATTGGAAAGGGTGCTGGGATGTGCTACTCCTTCCTGCCCCTCCCTGCGGGGCGAGTGCCGTCAGTCAATCGTCCCGTGGCTGAGCTGCCAGGGGCTGACAGTTCTGAAGAGATATCTCCGGGGGCTGTCTGAAGAAAGGGCACCTCACCCACCTGACCCTCTCATCCAGTGACTGACCCGTGCAGCGGTCTAAAGTCCCAGACCCCTTTCCTCAACTAGATGAAACTCCTTCAAAAAAATCATATGTTGAAGTCCTAATCCCCAGGGTCTCCAATTCAACTGTATTTGGAATTAGGGTGTTTAAAGAGGTGATTAAGTTAAAATGAGATAATGAGGATGGTTCTTAACCCAACATGACTGGTGTCCTCATAAGAAGCGGGTGTTAGGGCACAGACGCACTCAGAGAGAAACCATGTGAGGACGCAGGGAGAAGACAGTCATCAGCAAGCCAAGGACAGAGGCCTCAGAAGAAACCAATCGTGCTGACACCTGGATCTCAGACTTCTGACATCTACAATAGAAAGGTGAGGAAATAATTTCGGTTGTTGAAACCACCCGGTCAGTGGTACTTTGCGCGGCAGCCCAGAAAACCAATATGCCACCCCCAGCCTCAGAGTTCCTGGTGTCCTGGTGTGTCAACTGCTCTCTCTTCCCGCCCTGATGCCCTCATCCCACTCCCCGCCCCCCGGGTGTTGATCTAGAGCGTGATCCAGTGAACCTCCTGTCACAAGTCTCATTCTCAGTCTGCTTCTCAGGAAACTCCCCCTGTGACAACAATATTCTGTTTCTGGCAATCTGAATTATTTCCTTGTTACATCCACTTGCTTCATCATTTCCAGTGATACAATAGGCAACAACCAGTCACACGTGAAGTGCCACTAGCTCTACTACCAGCTCTTTGTAGAGAAACACCCACATTCTGTGCCGGGCTGACTAATGGCTAAGGGGCCAGGATTCACTTTAAAGGAGCATTATAAGTCAACACAAGCTATATGTGTATCCCAGATAAAATGACAGTAGATTCGTAGAGATGGGGGCTCCATGTGATCCTGCCCACTGGGAAGTGAGCTTTATGTGTACTCCATTCTGAAGATGGGAAGTAGGTCCACAGGCCATTGTGCAATGCCAGCCACCCCAAGTCAAGGTGAGGTCTCTTTTAACAGGGCTGTAGCCACCCTGAGCTGAAAGGAAATGCATTTTGGTAGAGGTATTTCTTGTTCCTAATGGCAGGTGTATACTTTTGTATAAGATTATTGGATGTCTTTTGTGTGCAAGGTTAGTTACTTAGAAGGGTTTTAACAAAGCCATAAAGAAGAAAGTGAGTCTGTGTGGTTGGAGGTTGTCACAGGTGCTGTGGTGCCCTGTTCATATTCCCTCATGTCTTAGCAGGACAAGCCAGAGTGCGACCAAGCATCTGCAATCTTTGCCTGAAGGCTTTCTTTTGTACTAAGAGATTCTGATCAATTATCTAGTAAGCTGGGAATTTGGAGAATGTCTGTCCGCACCCTAGCAGCTCTCAGCCAAAGACTAGCAGGTATTGATGTTTAAATACTCCACTTCTTCACTGTTGGGTGAATTCTCCCGAGGGGGAGTGGGGGGGAGATTCAGGTTGCTCAGCTTGCTAACTTGATTGCATGTTCTGTGTTGACCTTCTTTACCCTACTTCTCCCACAAATAATCTAAAAGCACTCTAATCCTTGTCTCAGCCAATCAAAAACTAGTTTAATACAATTCAGCTTCTCACTCCGTTGAGATACAGACCTCCTTGCTACATTTTGCTAACACTCACATGGTGCCCCAGCACCCTCAAACTGACAAGGCAGTGCTACAAGTAGATCTTTCTCTCAAAGTTCCTCACAATCAGCGACTTGAAATTAACCCTTCCATGATGAAGCTATTGTTTATCAAGTCCTCCTGCAGAGCTCCTGTGAACCCAGCTGCGACCTCTTCCTGTATATTTCATACTCTTCCTTCTGAGAACACGCTGTGTCCTTTTTCTTTTATTTGATTAAGAACATCTGCAGAGATGGTTCAGCTACAGGGTTTATAATTATTCTTTTTTTGTCTTTTTCGCCACAGTGATTAAAAATTTCAAGGAAGAATTGTCATTCATTGCTGCTTATGAGGTTGTCCAGGAGGATAGCGCTTTATAAAGCCAACAAATGGCAATCTTAAAAAAAAAAAAATGCCATCATCAGGAGAAATAAAGAACTCCCCTCAAAATGGAAATGCTATGCAAAGTCCCAGGTGGCTCTGAAGCCTGGTTGTTACGCTCAGCAGAACAGTGCCACCACCCACGTGTAAACCGCCTGTCCAGTGTGTCCCCATTTTCTCTACATGCCCATTAGCAACTGAAACGCAAGAACACACAGTTTACAGTTCAAAGGAGGCTTATTCACATATCATCTCAAAGAGCATTTTGTGAGGACAAAAGCTGTTTTTCTTCAAGCTGGTGTTCCTCCTGCTCCTGCAAGGAAGAATCTTTTTGTTGTTCAAGTGGAAACCTCAAGAGAACAATCAATCCTGAGTTATTTTCCATAGGTTCATGCCTCATACAATGAGAAGTAGCACATCCAAGTGGTTCTATCTAAAACGCCCCGTTCGGCTAGACGGCGACGGCAGAGATCTCTGTATGTGTGTGGTACTTGTGTGGGCGGGTGTTTTTGTGCAGCATATAAAAGAGAGGGGTCCATCTGTGTCGCTCCTCACAGCCCTCGCCATCTTCCCTTTCTCTCCTCTAGAACGTACTAACTGCTTCAAGCCCTGGATAGTGACTTTGTATTTTTATTTACTCAGTAGCCAGTTCATATCAACTCTCTCCAAATGCCAGATAAAGGAACACACATGCCCAACTAGATTATAAATCCTCTGGGGAGACACCACCTTTTATGTTAGTTCCCAGAAAATCATGATTTAGTGACACAGAGCATGCGTGTTCGGTATTGGTACAGTTGCATGATTAGGGAGATAGATAAATAGTTATTGTTAAACATAAAGATATATGAACTTCCATAATTCAGTCTTCTAAACTCTACATTTTAAAAGTGAACCCATTCTGAGCATCAGCATCTTCTCAGGGGAAGGAAAGGGATAGGAAAAGACTGATATTATTGAACTCTTCTGTGTTAGACACTGAGGTATGTGGTTTTCTATGTGCAAGCTCAGGTCACCCAGAACCCTAACCGCACAATTACTGTTATTATCCTAATTTTGGTAAAAGTCTTTTTAAATTCTTTTTAAGGAATACAAAAATTTAAAACAAAACAAAGGAATAACCAAACAACCAAAACCAAAACAATAACAACACTCCTTCCCTCCTCCAAAAAGTAAAAGAACAAGACTAGAACACAGAAATACATGTCAACCTCTTTAATCACTGGGACATGTAGGAAAAAAAAAAAGAACAATAAAAACCAGGTATCCACTAAAATTATCTTAATAGAGGGTAATAGAATGGCAGCTTTCTGAAAATAGCCAACAGATGTCCAACTCATTATACTGAGTCTTGTTACATAATGAGTGCTGCTGTAATCCTTTACAAATCTATTTTCTACACTTGATTCTGCGGCAGCATCTGTGATGCTCGATGCTGCAGAGGTTGCTTCCTTACTTTCACTGACAGTTCCCATGCTGGCTCAGGTCAGAATTTAAGAGCAGTAAAAATAAAGACTTTGTTTGCATTTTTATCAGAGAAACAATGCTTTATTCAATCTATGCTGTATCTAATAATGTTCTGTCCGACCATCTTTCAGCAGGAGAGGAAGTGCTCAAATTACAAAAATATGGACATGCAAATGGCATATTTACACAGTTTAGAGAGTAACTATTTAATTACTTAGAGAGACATAATTTTAAAATAACATTGCCAAAATCCACATTAAACTTTCTGCCTGAAGTGTGAACTTGTTCTGTAGAATTTTACTGGATGATTTACTTGGTATAAACAAATCCATTCTCTGTGTCATACTTTGGGAAAGATTGGGAAAGGGAGCCAAAATTGAATTTTGTGAATATTTTAAAAAATTATTTGGAAAGACCCATTGATGATTCGTTGATTGAACAATTTTAACTGGGATTCTATTCTGCTATTGAATTTAATTTCTCAGTTGTGAAACATATACACACATTCTAGGACACAAATTATTTAAAGAGCAATTAATTGCCAGGCTAAGTATATGGGAAACTTCATGTGCAGAAGCCATAAGTTTTTAAAATAAGTTGAAGTCCACTTTGAGAAAAGTCCTGGTTCTCGGGAAATTGTATTGCTGTTTTTCTTTCCCTGATGTTGAGGATGTTGCTGCAATGATATGAGTTCATCATATATATAGTCTGCTCATGTAGTGTCTTGTATGTTCTCTATGTTGGTCAACAGCTCTGACCTTTAACTGCTTCTTCCCCAGCCAGCAGGTGTGAAATGGGTAACAGCACCTTTTAGACTGATGCCACAGGGTTGTACATTCAGTGGGATGATGTGTGTGAAGTAATTATCAGAGTAATATTAAATAAATAGTAGTTCTCACTTGTAACATTTGGTCTGCTTACAAACCTATTATTGAACATCTCCCGGGTATTTAGTGTATACTAAAGTGACAGGCCAAAATAAATTTTGTGAATTCTAACACACTTATCTAATGTAGTACTCACGATGGTCTCTATTCCTGCAGATGCTTATAGCATATTTTTGCCACAAGTAAGATTATCCCTTATCATGTTACCTTCCATGACTCAGCTCCTTGAACAAGAATTATGGCCAGCAGAGAGAGTTATGTGTCTGATACGTCTTCACATTTCCAAAAGTCATATTTCTCAAACTTCAGTAAGCATAAAACTTCCCAGTAAAAATGCTGATTCTTGACTTTACTCACAGACATTGAGATTTGTCAGTTTGGGGCCTGACCTGTGGTGGTGCAGTGGATAAAGCGTAGACCTGGAAATGCTGAGGTCGCTGGTTGGAAACCCTGGGCTTGCCTGGTCAAGGCACATATGGGAGTTGATGCTTCCAGCTCCTCCCCCCTTCTTTCTCGCTGTCTCTCCTCTCCTCTCTCTCTCTCTCTCTCTGTGTGTGTCTCTCCCTCTCCTCTCTAAAATGAATAAATAAAAAATTAAAAAAAAGAAAAGAATCTTTGAGATTTGTCAGTTTGGAGTGGTGCCCAGGAATCAGCATTTTAACAAGCATTCCCTCACCCCTGGGCATTTCTATGCAGGGTATCAGTGGTTATTTACATGGTTTTTACAGGGCCTTTTTATATGAATACCAGTCACTAGCATGAGCTTATCTGAATTCAAGCAGTTACATCCAGATATACCCTGTTCTAAAATGGTCACATTTTGAAATTCCAGGTAGATATGAAATTTGGGAAGACGCTATTTAACCCAGTACACTCCCCACAACTTGACTTTGAGAACTGTTGTTTTACTAGCTGATTAAAGTATAGTCTAAATGAGTGCCATCACATGTGATTTCTCTAACGTTCTAGGTTATTATCAGAATACTAGTTGACGATATTTTCATAAAGTAGTTTTCTTGCAACATACTTTTATGCTTCCTATAAAACCCCTATTGTTCAAATGATATTTCTGTTAAAAAAATATGCTGCTGGCTCATTAACGAGGCATTTTTATACTGCCTTGTAATTTTCCTTATCCTTTTATGCATCACCATGTACCAAACATGGAGCTGACACTCAGCAATATTGCATTTAATGCATACGTTATTTCTGCAAGAAATGGCAGGGATTATGGAGGACACAGGACTCGTAAGAGAGAAATGTTCCTGTTTTCAAGGAGGTTTAACTGTACAGAGAAAGAAGCCTTACACACACACAGACACACACACACACACACACACACGCACACACACACACACACACACACGCACTGCCTGGTGGACAGTGCAGCCTCGGAGCTTGCTTATGAAGCCGCTGCGACCAACGTTACCAGCTGTGTAACGTTGGGCAAGCTACTTAAGCTCACTAAAACTCAGTTTTCACATCCATAGAATGGAGATTATGCTTTGTTCCACCTCACAAGCCTGCTGCAAGGAATAGAAAATGGTCTGTAGTAAGGGCTAATTACACAGCACGTGCCTGATAAGTGTTAGCATTTTCAAAGACCCAGGAGAAGGAGGGATGTTCGATATGCTGAGGATGACATTTTATGTGGTTATCATGTTTTCCACCTGGATTATAAACTTCCTGACTGCAGGGACACTATCTAGTGTCTCTTATTATAACTCTTGGCAGGTCAGCCTCTCATAGGGGATTTGAATAACATCACCAAAGGCCATCCTGGTCAATTGATTCATTGAGTCTGTCAGTCTCTTTGTTGGCAGCACTAGCAAAACTTGTACGTGCTCTAGATTTTGGTTTCTATTTATAGTTTTTATTCTTAATCAATGTAAAATTTTCTCTTCATGCAAGGAAAATAATTGTCACTCAGATATCTGCAGGCAGATGACAGGGGGGAGAAGATCAACTGTTGGTAAGAAAGAATGTCCAGGCCCTGGCTGGTTGGCTCAGTGGTAGAGTATTGGCCTGGCATGGGGATGTCCCAGGTTTAATTCCCAGTCAGGGCACACAGGAAAAGCGCCCATCTGCTTCTCTCCCCTAACACCCGCCTCCCACAGTCATGGCTCGATTGGCTCCAGCGAGTTGGCCTCGGGCACTGAAGATGGCTCCATGACCACTGCCTCAGGTGCTAAAAATGGCTCCGGCTGCAACAGAGCAGCGGTCCCAGATGGGCAAAGCATTGCCCCCTAGTGGGCTTGGTGGGTAGATCCTGGACAGTGTGCATGTGGGAATCTGTCTCTCTGCCTCCCCTCCTCTCACTAAAAAAAAAAAAAAAAAAAAAAAATTAAGAGAGAGAGGGAGAGAATATCCAGATGAAGTGGGTTGTGAGTGGTGGGGTTGAGATTATTCATATAAAGCAAACGTGGAGATGGGTGAATAATGAAAGAGGACCTTTCATATTCTTACTGTAATGCCATGAAACCAAAGTAATCACAGTTGTCTAATTTATATTTCTTATAACATGAAATGCCACAACATTCAAGGCATCCAGGAGCAAAGCAAATTGCAGATACTAACTGTGTATCTTTCATTTTTCTGGGGTGGCCGGACTTCCAGCAGCAGCTTTCTGATCATACACATAATGCTGTGTTATTTTCACTTTGATGTGATTATTATGATATTGACTTTTTAAATGGGCCCATGGTAGAATGTCTACGCATATGCCAAAGAAAATTCTAGCATGACTTTTACATTTGTACTTCAGAAATTATCCTAAATATCCATCCGGAGCCCTGAAGTTAATGGATTTTCAGCCAGTTAATTTGGTCTGCAACATCCAAATACCTCTGCATGAATTCACTTAGGTATCAGTTATTGTGAACAGGCCCATTCATTTAGCAGAAGTCATAATGCTGTTTCATTATGCTGTTTCCAAAGCAAAGAAGCACTGGAGAGAAAATATCCTATAAAATTAACATAACTGTACCAATACACAAACATGAACTGGCGTAAGCCACATGAAAAATGTTACTCTGCTCAAACAGCACATTTAGGAAGAGCCATAATCATACTTTCCCCAAGAAACAAACTAGAGTAGAATGAGCCCCTGCCTTCTTTGAACTTGTTCTAACCCAATCAGTTCCTAAGGATCAGGATGTGGTAATGATAAATGTGTGATAACAATGCCATTTGGCGTCAGCATAAAATTCTGCAAAATGCTTTCATGTCCATTACCTCATTTTACTTTATAATAAAACTTGTAGTCAGAGGAGAGGTATGATAAATTGCCCCATTTCTTTCTTTTAAATGTATTTATTGGCCCTGGCTGGTCGGCTCAGTGGTAGAGCGTCAGCCTGGCATACAGGAGTCCCGGGTTCGATTCCCGGCCAGGGCACACAGGAGAAGCGCCCATCTGCTTCTCCACCCCCCCCCCTCCTTCCTCTCTGTCTCTCTCATCCCCTCCTGCAGCCAAGGCTCCACTGGAGCAAAGTTTGCCCAGGCGCTGAGGATAGCTCTGTGGCCTCTGCCTCAGGCGCTAGAATGGTTCTGATTGCGGCAGAGCAATGCCGCAAGATGGGCAGAGCATCACCCCCTGGTGGGCATGCCGGGTGGATCCCAGTCGGGCGCATGTGGGAGTCTGTCTGACTGCCTTCCCATTTCCAGCTTCAGAAAAATACAAAAAAAATGTATTTATTGAGGTAACATTGGTTATAACTATATACATTTTGGTATACAACATTATAATTTGATACCTGTATACTTTCTTGCATGTATACCACCAAAGTCTATTTTCCTTCCACGACCATCTATTTGACTCTGTTTACCTAACTCACCCTCTCCCACCCTGCTGCCCCCTGGTAACCACTATTCTGTCGTCAGTATCTATGAGTTTTGTTGTTAGTTTGTTACTTGCTTTTTTTGTTTTATATACCACTTTTGTCCTTTTCTGACTTTTTTAATATAATTTTTTTTTTTTTTTTTTTACAGAGACAGAGAGAGAGAGAGTCAGAGAGAGGGATAGATAGGGACAGACAGGAACGGAGAGAAATGAGAAGCATCAATCATTAGTTTTTCATTGTGACACCTTAGTTGTTCATTGATTGCTTTCTCATATGTGCCTTGACCGTGGGGCTACAGCAGACCGAGTAACCCCTTGCTCAAGCCAGGGACCTTGAGTCCAAGCTGGTGAGCTTTGCTCAAACCAGATGAGCTCACGCTCAAGTTGGCAACCTCAGGGTCTTGAACTTGGGTCCTCCGCATCCCAGTCCGACTCTCTATCTGCTGCACCACCACCTGGTCAGGCAATATATAAATATAATTTTATTTACTGATTTTGGCAGGAGAGGAAGGGAGAAACAGGAACATTGATCTGTTCCTGTATGTGCCCTGACCAGGGGTTGAACCAGCAACCTCTGAGCTTCTGGATAATGCTCTAACCAACCAAGCTATCTGGCCAGAGCCCTTTTCTGACTTATTTCACGTAGTATAAGACTCTCAAGATCTGTCCACATTGTTGCAAATGGTAGTTTCATCTTTTATATGGCTGAGTAGTATTCTATCTATCTATCTATCATCTATCTATCTATCTATCTATCTATCTATCTATCTATCTATCTATCTATCACATCTTCTTTATTCATTTCTCATACTAGTTATGAACACTTAAGTTGTTTTCATATCATAGCTATTGTAAACAATGCTGCAATGAACATAGAGGTGCATGTATTTTTACAAATTACTATTTTCATAAACACCCAGAGGAGTAATTTCTGGATCATATGATAGTTCTAATCTTAATTTTTAAAAAGAAATTTCCATACTATGTTCCACAGTAGCTTCATCAATTTATGATCCCACCCATCTTATAAATGGAGTGCAGCAAAAGGAGCTACCCAGTGTCACTGTGTGGTAAGGAAAAAAGCTGACATTAAAATCTAGTTTTCTGATTCCTGTCTCTTTTCCTGATGCTTACCCCGTTAAATAAATCTGCCTCAGAATATACAATCTCTAGTCAAATTCTTCCGGGCAACTGATCTTCATATTCAAAAATAAACGACTTCACACACTAAACAAAGTCAAGTGTTGATTTCTTGAGGAATGAAGTAAACTCCTGGGGCGAAGGAGGTAGAGAGTATTACATGCCCCATATAAGTTCGAGAGTGTAGTCTGCCCAATACTAGTAGCTGAAACTTGTCTATCTCTCTCCCTCTCTATCCATCTATAGCTTTTATGTAAGCATTAAAAGTAACAGTAGAATTTAAAACAAGAATTATTTATGATGTTCAAAATAGCAAGGCGACATATATATATATACATATATATATATATAATTTTTTTTTTTGGAGTGTATTTCCATTATTCCCATTAATGTCAGGATCAAGGGAAATTGAGAAGTAAATCAACGTAGGGGTTCAGAACAATCGTCCCTTAAATGTGCCACTTGGACATGTGGACTATTTTGAGCAGAAGGCAATCAAGACCCAGCACATTAAAGAAAAACTTCCTTGTCCCGTAGCTACCTACAATAATCTCGCTAGTGTGGCCTGGACTAGCTGTGCTCAGCAAGGCCAGGAGACCAAGCCTTCTATGTGTCTGGTTGTCTTTTGCTTTTTTCACCTCCCTGTGAATTGTCGGTCTCCCCTTTGAAGTTCCAGGCTCCTCCCCCATTCTCCTTAGCTCAGAATGGCATATAAGTTTTTTTGTTCGTTCATTTTTTTTTTTGCCTGACTGCCTGGAGGTCTCATATTTTTATGGTGTTCTTGTATGTATATAATTTATTTTTTCTATTGTTAATCTGTCTTAAGTCAATTTGATTATTAGACCAGCCAAAGAACTTAGAAGGATGGAAGGAAATTTTTCTATCCCTATACTAATATTGGCTATTTTCTTCATTGTCTTCCAGAGGTCAAAAAAGAAAAAAATAACATAAATTTATTTTGATTAAAAAAAAACACATTTCTGAACTTTTGGCTCATTAACTCTGGGTCTTAGTTGTTAACAAATCACAGCCTCACTTAGGACCTCTATTTCTCACCTTTGAAGTAAAGAGATTGAAATTAAAAGTTTCCAAAGCTTAATTACTCTCAAATTTTTAAATTCTTGATGCCGTAACTTTCCCATTGCCTCTGCCAGGATATCTTCTGAGCACCCCCAATGAGGGCCAGGCACCTGCATATTCAGCTCTACTGAAATCAGCAATCCCCAATGCCCACCTGGACAGTGGTCCTTAATACTCGGAGGTGGCTTCAAGGAAGAGTCAAATCTTGTTCTGCCTCTCTCTAGAGCTGGATTGTGACACCACGACCCTGGACGTAGAGTCTGATTTAGGACTCCTTATATCATTGGCTCTCCTCTTGGGTCCCTAAGGTCCGGTGCCTTTTCAGGCTCCTCCCTCAACTGAACCCTGCACATCTGCAGAATTCCTGTTAATTCCTCTGTCCTAGATCTTAATTACTCTGTTCTTGATTTCCTAGTTTCTCTCCTTGAATTCAGCCCAAATCCCACTGCATTATGGGAGGAAATGGGGTTAGAGTAGAAGCCCCCTGTTTAATTTCTGCCGTCTCTATTTTCTGGGACTTGAACATGCAGCTGAACACAGTATAAATGACCTCTCCCTTAAAACAAACTTTTACCAGAACCCAGGTAAGCGGCACCAGCCAGGTCTCCCCCGATCATTGTAAGCCTCTGCCTTCATACACGGCCCTCCGCCATCACGAATAGATCCCAACACCTGCATGTATGCTAAAGTCTGATCGTGTCCCAGGGAATCAGCTCTTGATCTTCCCCCGCCTTAGTATTCCTTCTGTTCTCTTGTGTACCTTTTGCTCCACTCACTCTCCTTCCTGTAGCGCAGAGGGGGCCACCCCATGATGGAGGTTGCCGCGTAAACACACAAAAAGCCAGTCAGCCTCACCGGAGTGCTGAGAAGGTAAAATGAGATCACATGGGCAAATGCTGTGACAGACTTAAAAGTGAAATACCAATATGAGGGTTTATGATGCTATGAAAAATATTTCATAAGATTAAAATTTCTATGGAGTTCAGAAATTATTCTGTTAAAAATATATTTTCTTTATGAGGACAAAACAAAGAAAACATTTTCAGATTTAAGTATGTGTGTGGACTCTATTTAATTTTTTATAATGTGAGTATTATTTGACATGTCTGTTCTAAAGTCTTCCATGGTGTGCCTTGAGAGATTGCACAGTACATTGCTTTTTAAAAATCCTGTCCTGGACGTGAGCTACAAAGTATAGAATTGTGACAACAATTCCAGTGCCATGCGGACTTTTCCTGGATGTGGACTTTTTCTGGACTCCTGCTCCTTGTGATAGATCCTAACAGACTGAACTGGGGTTGGGTTGCATTCGCAGGGATTTGGAATGGTGTTGGTGCCAACTTGGACTTGGTGAACATGTTAAGGACACTACTCTTTTATGGATTCTTGTTGTATTGGCCAAGAGTTTGCTTAAAGGCTTTAATCACAGTTAAAAAAAAAAAAAATATATATATATATCTATATATATATACACACACACACACACACACACACACACACACACATACACACACACACACACACCCGGAGAAAGAAGATGTGGCACATATACACTATGGTATACTACTAAGCCATAAGAAATGATGACATCAAATCATCTACAACAAAATGGTGGGATCTTGATAACATTATACGGAGTGAAATAAGTAAATCAGAAAAAACCAAGAACTGCATGATTCCATACATTGGTGAGACATAAAAACAAGACTAAGAGACATGGACAAGAGTGTGGTGGTTATGGGGGGGGGGAGAGGGAGGGGCACAAAGAAAACTAGATAGAAGGTGATGGAGGACAATCTGACTTTGGGTGATGGGTATGCAACATAATTGAATGACAAGATAACCTGGACATGTTTTCTTTGAATATATGTACCCTGATTTATTGATGTCATCCCATTAAAATTAATAAAAATTTATGTATAAAAAAATCCTGTCCTACGTATTGCTCATACTCTCTGGACTAATGAGTCATATAGGAAATAGTCTCAGGGTGGGGGCAAAACTGCAGGAGTAAGGAGCAAAAACATACCGGGCCTAGATCAGAACTACCACAGAATCACTTCCTATGTTCTTCCATCAGCCAAAAAAAGTTACAAGGTTGAGGCAACATCAAGGATTCAGGGCATACTTTTCCCACATTTAGACAATGACAAGGGTGTAGACATAAGAATGGCTGAACATCAGGGTCAGTGATTCAATCACCAAGGTGATTAAAGAGATGTGAACTTGGTCAGTCTGGTTCCATAGCCCTTACTCTCAAGCTCAGTGCTTCACTTCCTGCCAAGTGATGTTTCTGTTTCTTCTCTTCATGGCAAGATATATTGTAAGGAGCCTCTTTTGAATGATGAGAGGTTTAAAAAAATGAGGCCTGCTCTAATATTTGAGATTTAAGATAAAATAAACATTTATTCTCCATGTAGAATGAGAAAAATATTACACATAAACACATCAGGAAATAATTTGGGCAAAAGAAACTACATGTATTTATACCTATAGTCATATTCATAAATACATTTGTATGCATACATATATGCACATGCATGTATATATAAACATAAAGTATACATATTCATCTATATTAGTTGAATAGCCAAAGCAGTTTCTCCAGCTGAATAATCATTTTACTTCCTACAATAACAACTAACTTTTCAGGAAGCATTCTTAGTTTTATAAATTCTTTGTCAAATAAAATCAGACTGCAAGTTCACAATTTTTCAGATGTATTTATTTTAAAGGTTCAATCTGCCTTAAATCAAAGCAGGTTTTAAAGCAGAATGATGCTTATCATTTTTATTTTCATATGCTTCCTTTTGTTTGTGTAGGATCTAAAAACTTATCAAAAGCTAGCTAGGCCCACTGGATTTTATCTCATAGTTATTGTGATGTGGCTAAACTGGCAATCTTTTTTTCATCAAAACACAATTGCCACAGAAATACCTAAGTGGATGAAATACAATTGGTAAAGAATACTGAAACGAAATAAAACCAAAGTCATCTTGCCAATAAAAATCATGGAGTTAAATGGCAGTGACCTGAAAACAGAATTTAAGGATGTGTGTAATCCAGAGAAAGCTCGCTGATGCTGAGTTTTTGCATCACATCTGCTAACGATGTAATTAGGGACTCTACAAGATGAAAATATTAAACATTTCTTGTAGAAAAATAAGAAATGCAAAGATCAGTCTTAGGATAAAAGCAACTGCCGTCTCTTCCTTTGTAATGTGAAATAATTTCTCTGAAACTATTTGGTTGCTTTGTTCACAGTTTGTTTTGTGCCTTATTAGAAAGACTAAGTGTTACTAAATAAAAGTTAAGAACAGGATGTTTCCTAGCCCCATAGAAACAATGAGTATAATATTCTGTGTTGAAAACTATCTAACCTTCGGCCTTGGCTGGTTGGTTCAGCGGTAGAGTGGGTAGAGTGTCTGCCCGGCATGTGGGAGTCCTGGGTTTGATTCCTGGCCAGGGCACTCAGGAGAAGCACCCATCTGCTTCTCCACCCTTCCCCCTCTTCTTCCTCTCTATCTCTCTCTTCCCCTCCCACAGTCAAGGCTCCATTGGAGCAAAGTTGGCCCAGGCGCTGAGGAGGGCTCCATAGCCTCCACCTCAGGTGCTAGAATGGCTCCTATTGCAGCAGAGCAATGCCCCAGATGGGCAGAGCATTGCCTGGTGGGCATACCCCGTGGATCCTGGTTGGGCACATGCAGGAGTCTGTCTGCCTCCTCCTGGCTTCTCACTTCGGAAAAATATATACACACACACACACACACACACACACACACACACACACACACACACACACACAGAAATATTTCTTCAATGCCTGGCTCTTTTTCATGGTAAAACTCTGCCTACAAAAACCTGTAGTCTTAGTATTCTAAAGAGAAGTCCATAGTTTTGGTATTCTAAAGAGAAGTATAGACTAAGTACATTTGTGTGTGGGTAGATAAATCCCCTATGTTTGCAAAGAAAAACAGATAATCTCATTGAACTCAGGTCAAGTCCCCTTATTTTTTTGAGTCTGGTACAGACATCCAGGGGCTCCACCCTTCTGGTTCCCATTTAACAAGGCAATCCTCATAAGCACAATCTCGCTACATATAGCTGGACATTCTACAAAGAAATAGCTGTGGTCTACCTGCTAAATTTCTACCCAATTAGATCCACTTTACTTCCTTGAAAACTGTTGGGATTTACCGTAACTTGGCATTGCTGTTTTCCTGTTCAGCCCAAGGGGGTCACAGTCAGATCACATTAAAGTGGTAAAGTCCACCAGTCACTCTCCTGCCAAAGCTACTATGGATGGTCAGTCCTTTTCAATGCATCATTTATTTCTTGAAAGCAATTTGTAAAATGGATAAAGAAAGCACTGCAAGTCCTGATAACATTACATAACATTACAGAAACTATTTTAAAACCAAAATACATGTTCAGGTGACTAAATGATTTTCTGGCCAACTACATATAACTAACTCAGCCTCAGTAGATTGATGTGGTAAATATTATCTTTCTCTTTGAAAATATCATGTCTCATTTGTGAATAAAAGAGAAAAAATCACCCATAGATAACGACTTATATAATTTAATTCTACATAACTGACTTCCAATTGGTTGTAATGAGATTGCTTTTGCACAAGATAGAGGTTTTAAGGATGGAGAATGTATGTCAATCATAAAGAATTCATTGCCACAAACACTTTCCAATTCTCATTTCATGTGAGTCAATGAGATTCACATCTATATCAATTCCATTTACCCTTCCATACCTAGAGAAAGGAAACAGCTTTGTAATCTCCATAATCCCATTAAAAGGTAATATATTTCTATTATTAGATATCTATTCTGAATTTGGGAATGGCAAAGAAGACTGAGTCGCAACACTGTTTCTTCCACAGAAAATAGAAGAGTCACCCAAATTTCACCATCTCAGAGACAGGAGGAGACTTATGTAAAAATGGTCTCTGTTCCCACCTGTCTGTCTAATGGCCCAGGCTCCTGGGCACTTTTTAGACTCGGTCTGGTGGAACACTGGCACATTGTGAAGGGAAGGGAGAGAAAAGGACATTTGCTGCTTGGGTCTTATCTTTGCGTCATGGAGGGAGCAGTTTTACCTTATTTAATTCTCACAACAGCAGTGCACAGCAGTGCAAGTTAAATATCATTGAACCAGTTGTGTGGAGGAGCAAGCTCAAAGCTCTAGTGCTAATTTACACTTAAGGCAGATCTTGCCTTGAATCATAGCTCAGTATCTTATGAGTTGTTTGAGTTGAAATGAATTCACTGCTTAAAACCTTGATTTCCTGATCATTCTCATAAAGATAATATTTGTCTCCAAGTAAATAAAATAATAATTAATATTAAAAATTAATTCTATCAAAACAGTATTTAATAATAAAACAATATTACCCTTCTTATTTTAATATATTAGCAGCACATAATAATCTGAATGTTATTTCAAATGAATGGAACAATGCTGTTAATATTTTAATATAGTAATATATTAATAACCTTACTATTTATTTATTAATAATTATTTACATAAATATTAAATAGAAGACAAGATTTCAATGGTAGACATTGTTTTCTACTGTCATATTGCATCCCACGGGAAAAAAGTAGAAAGAAGAAATTTTTATTAGTTGTTTATTGTTACATAATAAATAATCCCCAAACTTGGTAGTTTAAAGCAATACTAGTTATATGTTATCTTAGTTCCTATGGGATTTGGAATCGGCTTGGTGGTTCCTCCTGGTGTTACAGTTAGATACTGGGGGTGCAGATGGCTGAGGGACTGACAAGAACCAGAGATTTTGCTTCCAAGATGGCGCTCACATGTCTGACAATTTGGTGTTGGCTCTTGCCAGGAAGCCCCAGTTCCTCTCCACATGAAGTTCCCCACAGGGTTACTTGAATGTCTTACTGGCATGGTGACTGGCTTCTTCCAGAGTGAGAGACTCAAAAGACCAAGCAGAAGCTGCAGTGCCTTTTATGACCTCACCTGAAAGTCACACACTGACAGTTCCATCATATTCAGTCTGCCTTTGATTCAATATGAGAAGTGAGCGTACAAGAGCATGCTTACCAGAAGGTGAGGATCAGTGGGGCCATCTTTGAGGCAGGTTATCACAAAATGTAATTTTTAATTAAGCGAAGATATTTATAAAACTATTCAATTTAATTAATCAGATATTTATTGAGTATCTATTATGTGCCAGCTTTCAGAAATACAAATAATTAGATAAAGTCATAATGGTTGAAGAAATCCTAGTCAAGGAGAAGTTCAATAATAAAAATATAAACTACTTAAAACTGGAAAGACTTGTATGTGATGAGAGTCAAGAAATGCTCACAAGGAGAGCTTGGGGAGCATGAAGGGGAGAGAGATATCTAACCAGGCCGATGGGTAAGACAGCGAAAGCTTTGGGATCTGATCATGGACTTAAGAAATGGAGACATATTTGACAGGTGGTGATGGGATTCGGGTTTTAGCAAAGATATAAATGTTGGAAAATACAGTGTTTGAATAACAGCAAATTGTACTGCACGATTGGCAGTAAGTGGTGATGACAAGAGCCCAACATACCTTTACAGGACACAGGTAAGTTTCTATTTCATAGTCTCATTGAATTGAATGTTCCAAAGAGCCTGATAGATCACCTTATTCCAATCCTGTTATTTTAGTTAAAAAACTCAAAGACCAAAGACTTTGTGAGAATTACTCAAGATCATCTGGAGACAAGGGCACAGGAAATATGGCATGATTTGCTGTACATGCTGGTCTCCCCTGAGTTTGTATCAGACTATGGAACCAGTAATGAGAAGAATGATTGGGTCTAAGGTCATCATCAAGCATTGGCCATGGTTTTAATGAGACAAATCTGTAGAATAGCAACACAGGCACCTGATTGTAATGATGTTAACTTCTTCTTCTTTTTTTTTTTTTCTGAAGCTGGAAATGGGGAGAAACAGTCAGACAGACTCCCGCATACGCCCGACTGGGATCCACCCGGCACGCCCACCAGGGGGCGACGCTCTGCCCACCAGGGGGCAATGCTCTGCCCCTCCGGGGCGTCGCTCTGTTGCGACCAGAGCCATTCTAGCGCCTGGGGCAGAGGCCAAGGAGCCATCCCCAGCGCCCGGGCCATCTCTGCTCCAGTGGAGCCTCAGTTGTGGGAGGGGAAGAGAGAGACAGAGAGGAAGGAGAGGGGGAGCGGTGGAGAAGCAGATGGGTGCTTCTCCTGTGTGCCCTGGCCAGGAATCGAACCCGGGACCTCTGCACCCCAGGCCAACGTTCTACCACTGAGCCAACCGGCCAGGGCTGATGTTAACTTCTTATATTAAAAAAGTAAATTAGCTATTAAAGATGAGTCAGCTCTACTTGGTAGATCAACTGCTTGACTCCTCCAAATTTTTATTTTCTATGAAGGGCAGCAGTTCTATTTTTAGTATGGATCCTTCGCTGCCATGCTCATTCTGTATTCTTGTTTCCCCTTCCTACTCCACAATAAACTCAAAAGACTCAACGACACAGTGACCAACCTCTTTTATTAGGAACAACTGGCGCCAGTATGGGGTTACCCCCTCGGGCACCTTGAGTTCATTTGCCATAGAATTCCACAGATTAAATCAAAATGTCCTTATCTGCCTCCTTGTACACATAAAAACTTTTCATACATAAAAATTGACATGTGTGTTAAACGGCAAAGGCAGTTTAAAACCTTAAGAAAGAGTTACTTAAAGTACAGTCTAGAGCTGAATTGACAAAAGTAAGTCAAAGTGTGTGGAGCATCCAGCTAACACGACCATGGGCTAAGGAATGGGAGTGTCATTTTGGACAGTATTATCATTTGAGGTTTCTATTTTCGACCATCAATTACAGGCAGCAGTAATGACGAATGCTGGAAACAGTTGTACTACAATGTGGAGCTCATTTTAAGTGAATGCATCTCACTATTTTTGTACATTTTGGATTATTGCCTAATATCATTTTACTGGTTCACATTTAATGGTTCCTATGGGGCTGTGCCAAAGAGAAAAACTTTTTATTAAATGCAAAATTATTATATATTCCATGTGTTTTTGTTATAATATCTGGTTTGGTTTTTTGAAAAATCAGAGGAGAAGATTGAAGAGCTGAACATCTTCCCTCCCCCAGAATCTATGACCCTGCTTGTTTCACCTCCTGTGCCGCATCCGGAACCCACAAGGTAAGGCATCCCTGCATTACGGGAAGGTTACAGGTGCTGGCACACATGTGTGTCATCTAGGCCCTTGTTGAATATGCAGATTCCAGGCTCTACTTCCCGAGATCTGACTTAATAGGTGCCATTTGCCTTTCTGCCCTCAGCTCTGTTCCCTGTTCTGCTTTTATCACAGGGAAGGGACCCACACGCCCCTGGACACCCCAGCCCTGGAACTTCCCGTCATTTGGCCAATGAGGGGCACTGACAGAAGACGGGCACTGGAAGAAGGGGAGGAGTTTGGAGTACTCTTTCTACATCCTTTCTGTGTCAGGGACATCGCTGGTGGTGACTGCGCTTCTTCTGGACTTCCAGCTCATGCGGGACGACCCATTCCTTCTTGGTCCCAGCTCTGTCTGATGACTGTGCCTTCCGGACTGGTCAAAAACACCGCCACTTGTGTTGCTTCCCTCCAGGGCTGGTGGTGGCTTCCGGCTGCTGCAAACAGTGAGCTGTCTCACAGTTTTTTATTCGGCTGTGAACAGCTGGCGCCAGCACGTGGTTACTCGCTCCCTCCGCCCTGAAGGCAGGGTCTGGACAGCACGCTGCAGCATCCATGGAGAATCCCCCAGCAGGATTCCCCACAGGAAGCCTCCTCTCTCACCTGCACCCAGCAAGGCCTTCTTCAGAGGCTACACAAACACATGCACATGCGCACGCACACACACACACACACACACACACACACACACACTGCACAAATACACAAATATAAACATTTCCCAGGTAAAAATTAATTAATTGTTAAGAGAGGACTGCTAAAGAAACTAAAATACAGGCCTTTCATTTTTTTAAAAAAGTTTTGATTTTAATTAAATTTAATTAATTAATTTTAATTTTAATTTAATAGAAAACTTTCTATTTACTGATTTTAGTGTGAGAGAAAGGGGGAGAGAGAGAGAAAGAAACACTGATTGATCTGTTTCTGTATGCGCCCTGATTGAACATCGAACCCATGACCTCTGTGCTTCTGGACAACCCTCTAACCAACCGAGCTGTCTGCCAGTGCAATGCAGCCTTTCGTGTCACTTGGCTACTGGCATCAATAGCGTCAGATTGGAATTTTTTTGGCATTCTGAACACTGGGCAATATCAAATCATGCAGCTCCAGCAAAGGACACATGCAGGACATTCCCAGCTCCGGTCTCAGTTTACGGCTTACATGTTAAGTCCAACAAACCCTGAACTAGCGGAGTGACATTTAGATAACATTTTCGGTGAGAGTTTCTTAAACAGCACAAACACGTCCGCACAATAAATCAGGAGTTGAGGATAAGTCACCTGGAGACAGGTTTTATTTTTCTTCAGCCAGATTGCTTCCAGCACAAAGACCTGGGACGTGGGACTGACTTAGCTATCTGGTACCTGGCCTTGTAGGGGCAGAATCGGAGAAGTGCCTGAGTTATAACCACCAGCGCTACTCAAGGGACCCTGTGGCTTGGAGGGAAGAGGCAGAATTCTAGGCACAGTTCAGGTAATGTCGAGAGCTGAGAGGAGAATTTGTGAGGGCAAAATACCAGAGGAATGTGCACGCAAGGCCTCAGAGCTGGGCTAGGGCTGAGGCGGACAGGAGAATAGAGGCAGAGTGGATGGGGCTCACAGCTCAGAGAGACAGGGGAGAGCTGGTGAAGGTCAGTCACCCTGGACTGGGCAGACATTCTCTTAGGAGTAGATCAAGCCAGGGGAGGGGCATGCAAGCTTTATGCTCCTCCCTCCAGACATGGTACTAACCTTCCCGCATTCAGGCTTCTTACAAACAAGCACATCTCTGACTAAGGCAGAGAACAGGACCTCACGGTAGCTGGCTGCATGCAAATTTCACAAACAGCCTGAGAGACTCAAGGCCACTCTTCCCTTGATGTTTGAGTTTGGTCAAGGCACAAAACAGAGCCAGCTTCACAGCCTCTCTTTGCAGGAGGGGTGTGCATGGCCTATGGTCATCAGGATCTAGGAGAGAGCAACCCATAGGTGAAGCTATGGGGCCACAGTCATTTAAATTGAGGGGATATTATTATATATTTTAATGGCTCTCATGGCTATATAGACCTTTGTTTATAGTAGCATCTAATGTTTTCATATTTCGAAAATTCCCATTATGGATTTATGCTGGTTCTAAATAATATGTGCACTTCAAGCCTTGAAATCCAAACACTCTGAAGACCACATACTCCAATAAAGGTCCTGCTTTGAACAGAAAAATGCTCTCTTAGACTATCACACTACAAACATTCCACGAAAGAAATCAACTTTCAAAATACATACATATAGCTATGTATTTATAACATAAACAGATGATAATTATCTCATTTTACATAGTGCTTTGTGGTTTGTAAATGGCTTGGTATACATTATGTTACTTGGTGAAAATTATTTTATTTCCTTTGCATGGTATCACTTTTGAGACAACAGAGGCCTAGAGAATTCCATATCTCACAACAAGTAACAAAGGCCCAGGTCTTCTGCCCCAGAATTGCTTTCTTTTGCCCTGCAGCCCACACACAACAGGGGACCCTCCCAGCATGGTGTGCAATAGCTCCCCCCCCTTTTTTTTTTAATAGCTCCCCTTTTCAGAGTCTCATTCACATTGGGTGCTTCCTCTCCTCGGTGCTGACCTGTGCTCTTCTGTCAAAGGGCTGGATCCGAGAGTTTCAGTGTGTTACAGCTCCTCAGGGCTACATATTATATGAGTGGATGTTATTGGGACAAGGACAAAACTCTGGTCATGGGATTTTATATAGCAACACCAGCCTGGCTATTTAGAAGGCTTTATGGCAGAGTGAAATCTTCCGGGCACGGATCGACCTGCAGAGATATGACGCTTTCAGTTACTGATCCTGGAGAGGTAGTATGTTGTCATGCTCTCCTTGCTCTGTCTCTAAGGGGATTCACATCTATTTAAAAATATTTCACTTGGAATATGGCTGCACTAGGGAGAAACACATAGGTCCATGTTATGATCGCTCTCCATTCTGTCCACTGTGGCAGTGAGTCCCCTACGCCTTGCATGGCTGCCCATCAGCCTCACTCTCAGGTGACCACACACAGGCCCCTTTTCTCGGTGCCCTCAGGTGCATCTCACCTCCCAGTTACCCACACCTGCCTGCGAAGCCCGGAGCTCACTGGGTGTTGGGTGTTCCCTGAGTCTGGGAAGTCTTCTGCTTTTTCCTTCCTCTAAAATTTCTTCCTCCGATTATTTTTCAGGATTAGCTCCTGCATGGGCCCCTCTAGGCTGCATGAGGCACTTCTCTTCTGCATGCTGACATCATCCTTATACAGCTTAGTGTGACATTGACCGTCTTCTTTTGTGTTTTTTACTCGGTCACGTACATCCACTGCCCACCACCTTCCTCCAGAGGAAGCTGGACGTGTGACTGTGAGGAAGTCAACTCCGTCTCTGTATTTCTGGTGCACCACCACTGCTTTTTGAATGAATGGTAAATAAATGGGTGAATGAATAACTTTCTTGGATGTAGATTTTCATTTAAAGAGGATCAAAGATGAGCTCTACACAGTTTGAGCAATTGATTAAAGCTCTGCCCCCCAACCCCAAAACAACCAATTGGAGTCCACTGGAGAAATTCAAACAGCATCGTTAGGACAGGGGTGGGCCAGGTAAGGAATATCCTCATTTAATGTAGCTTATGATTTCCACAACCTGCGTGGATAATGTTTTTTTGTTTGTTGGTGTGTGTGTTTGTTTTACAATTCTGTTTTTTAATCCATGCCTCCCTTAAATTATTGGATTTAGCTTGTAGCTGGGGACTAATATAAATATGAACTGGTAAGGTTACACAGAATATGCTATGTTTTACTGACAAGATGCTTCAATGGACTTCTTGGGATGGAATAAAAGGGGAATATCTTACAGGTAAGAGACACAGTAACTTTTGAGTATAAGACAGAAGGAAACAGGCGTGGTTTTGAGTAGCATAGGCTCAATTCTAGGGATACTTTCTGAGGAAAAGTAAGATCTTTTCCTTTAAATATTTTTCCACTCTGACCTCATATTGAACTTCGGGATTGTTCTTTTATTTGTAATAATCAGATGAATACTAGAACAATTTATGTTACTCAAATATCGCCTTGGGCTCAAGGTAATTTTTTTTATTGAATAATTATTAAATATAATCCTAAAGAATTGCTTTTAAATAACAGCCATGTGAAACATCAACTTCTTAAACTAATATTCATTCTTCTCTAAAAAAATTGTGGTAATTATAAACAACAGAAAGATCATAGCTCATAAGAATATTTCTGTACTTCAGGTAAGTCTGAAATTAAATCATATTGTCCATTCATTCTCATTCATTCATTCAACATATGCTGAAGTGCCTATGAGGTACTAAGCACTTTTTCGATGAAAGCATACACAGAGTACAGCTGAATATAGTCAATATATAAACATGAATGCTCAAGGACTTAATATATTTCATTATATTATAAATTAGAAAACAACTTTAGACAGTACTTTAGAATGTACTCAATGTATCAATGGATACATTGCCACACAAGACAGTAAAAACTATCGTGAAAACCTGTTAGCTTTTCCATGTGGAATTATAAACTCATCTAAAACGAAAAAAGAAAAAACAAACAAACAAAAACAACCTAATCTTAATTTTAACATATGCTCATGGCTTTAAGTTGGAAAAAACTAAATTTCTTTCTCAAGAGAGCTAAAACCAGCATTTGATATCTGGTACTTATAAATTGAAGAGGAACTGAGTTTGAGGGTTTTGAGGGGAGAAAGAGGAGTTTCTGGCACATAGGAGAGGCAGACTTAACTTAGCTAAGTTTCTTCCACTTCAACATTCTTTGTAAACACGTACCACCAAACAGAAACCAAGGCATTGTGAAATGACTCCGATGTGCCCTGCCCTAAGTGTTGCCTATGTTTATTCTATGCGTTTCTAAATAATGCAGAGGCCACAAGACCACTGTTCTAGCCGGGCATTGATATGATAAATGAGAGGGCAGGCGCAGATGGACCACCCAGCTGAAATCCCACTGAGACGCTCCAGAAGCCAGGGCTCAGCAACAATGTCAATCATTCAGACAGATAAGCTTGCTTTACACACTGCTGTGGAGAAGCGCATTTCAGAGCAATGTGTATTGCATTGCTTTAGGCAAAAGCTACTTAGGATAGCCTTGGCCACCAATTAGAATGAAAGGTAGCCAACACACCACTATTTTATTATTGGAGTTAATTATGTGCTGATCATGTTCCTAGATGACTGATTCTATTAATTAATTCTGGACACCTCTTCCAAAACTTTCTCCCACCCAACCCCATTCCCATAAGAAGAAGAGGAAGCCCTGGACGGTTCGCTCAGTGGTAGAGCGTCGGCCTGGTGTGCAGAAGTCCCTGGTTCGATTCCCAGCCAGGGCACACAGGAGAAGCGCCCATCTGCTTCTCCACCCCTCCCCCTCTCCTTCCTCTGTCTCTCTCTTCCCCTCCTGCAGCTGAGGCTCCATTGGAGTAAAGATGGCCCGGGCGCTGGGGATGGCTCCTTGGCCTCTGCCCCAGGTGCTAGAGAGGCTCTGGTTGCAACAGAGCGACGCCCCAGAGGGGCAGAGCATCGCCCCCTGGTGGGCAGAGCGTCGCCCCCTGGTGGGCGTGCCGGGTGGATCCCGGTCGGGCGCATGCGGGAGTCTGTCTGACTGTCTCTCCCTGTTTCCAGCTTCAGAAAAATACAAAAAAAAAAAAAAAAGAAGAGGAAAAGGCAAAGAACAACAGAGAATACTTACTAGTTATTCTTCTTTTAAAAGTACATACATAAACATAGCATCTTTCTCTTTCATTACAGTGACAAGGCTGCCAGGTCGGCCCTAAAAGGCCATTAAAATACCTTAAGACCATTTCTTAAGGTAGATTTTGAAGAATCTTCTTACATTTTTTGTCTTATTTCTTATGAATGCTTGGATTATGCGGAATATTATATTTCTTTATAAGGCAAGTCATAGGAACAAGTATCTTAGCTTTTTAATGATCCTCTCATCTAAGGAATATCCTCTATACAATACTCTCCCTTTATATATATATATAAATAAATATATATATTTATTTATTTTTCTGGAGTGAGAAGTGGCTAAGTAGAGAGACAGACTCCCGCATGTGCCCGACCAGGATCCACCTGGCATGCCCACCAGGGGGCGATGCTCTGCCCATCTCGGGTGTTGCTCCATTGCAACTCGAGCCATTCTATTGCCTGAGGCAGAGGCCATGGAGCCATCCTCAGTGCCTGGGCCAACTTTGCACCAGTGAAGCCTTGGCTATGGAAAGGGAAGAAAGGGATAGAGAGAAAGGAGAGGGAGAAGGGTGGAGAAGCAGATGGGCACTTCTCCTGTGTTCCTAGGCTGAGAAGCAAACTCAGTACTTTCACATGCCGGGCTGACCCTCTACCATTGAGCCAACCTGCCAGGGCCCTACCTTAATATTTTGAAAAAGACCTCTAAAGTCAGTTATAAATCATACATGTAGAGTATAAATCATACATGTCTTTGACATTCTCTGAAATACTGCCATTGTTTTTCTTCTTATCTTTGAAAAATTTTGCTGTAACATTAAGAACTGCAGCAATAAAGATTATATCTGAATTAAAAATGGCTTTCAAGAAATAGCCATCCAAAGGACAAGTTTCACTGTTTTTAAGGGCAATTAGCTCACCATTTGCCACAATTCTGATCTCCATACTCTCATTAGTGATGACCAAGAGAACGTCACTTGTTACCCCTTTAACCACTCACTAGTGCCGGAATATGTTAATGCTGTAGTGTCAGTCAAGTTTTCTATTATTAAATATGTCAAGAATTTTAGAACCATAATCAACATCAGTGGTAGAAATAAATCTATATCATTTCACATTATTTTGTCATTTATATCCTTCCCAAGGTCCATTGCACAGACTATTTTCCCTCTTTATGTTTTATAGAAATACAATTTATAAGATACTGCACTAAATATCATTGTGAAAGGGGAAGGTGAATAAAAGAGTATGTTTTCAGTCATGCCTTTGCTTATGCTTTTTGTAGAAAACAAATCCACTGATTTTGGAATAAGATAATTTGACAGCAATAATGCTGCAAGGAAGGTGAGATTTGTTTCCTGTTCAAAAACATAGAAAACGTGTTGAGTAAGATAATGTTCATTCATACAATGTTTAATTTATAGAGAAAATATACATGTTTATAGCCATGTTTGCATTAGAAAACCTCCAAGTTTTCTATATATAAATATAAATCTCTATCTATACATATATATATACACACACAGATAGAACTTACTATATAGTACATTTTTAATAAATGTTTTTGCTTTCCACCTTTTCCTCCCTCCTTCTATCCTATTTTGTGTTGTCATTGCTGTCCCTTGCAGGGGAATAAGTCAATTTGAAATGAGAATCTGAATAGAATGAATGTCAATACATTTTTCTGTAAGAGTATTGACATGTGTGACTTATGAATACCAAAGTATTTCTTTAAATTAAAAATTGCCAAAATCTATGCAAAACTCTCATTAATTCCAAGCTTTGTTAGTACTATATTTTCTAACAAGCACATATATTTCTGATGGACTGTGTGGTCTTATGATGAATCAAATATTTGGGATTATTTGAGCAGAAATGGACATACTGATATTGTGGCCTTGGAAGAGGAAGAATTTTCGTAAAGGGTGTGAAGTGGTATTTGGGCAGAGGTTTTGAACTCTGCAGATAAATGAAATTTATTAAAATCATTGGGTGTTGGCCCTGGTTGATTGGCCCAGTAGTAGAACATTGGCCTGGTATGTGGACATTCGGATTTGATTTCCAGTTAGGGCATACAGGAGAAGTGACCATCTGCTTCTTCATCTCTTCCTTTCTCCCTACCTCCCTCTACCTCTCTTCCTCTCCTGCATCCATGGCCTAATAGTTTAACTGAGTTGGCCTCAGGTATTGAGGATGGCTCCTGGCCTCTGCCTCAGGTGCTAAAAATAGCTCAGTTGCTGAGCAACAGAGCAACAACCCAGATGGTCAGAGCATCACCTTTAGGGAGCTTGCTGGGTGGATCCTGGTTCAGGCACATGCAGGAGTCTGTCTTCCTGCCTCTCTTCTTCTCACTTAATAAAAAAATTAAAATAAGTCATTGGGTTTTACACAGGAATCCTAACTCTTCTATTCCCAATTAAAGACATACCTCTATACATATTACTGCTATCTACTCTGACCACCATGGAAAAAAAAGTGTACATCAATAAATAAATCAATAAATTATAACAAACATACAATACATGTATGTACATATGTATCTCAACACACATACAAACACTCCCTCTGCAGACACATAGCCTTCAAGAATACAGTACAATGTTGTTGACTATAATCATCATGCTATACATTAGATCTTCAGAAACTACTCAGCATATAACTGAAAGGTTGTGACCTTTGACCGATGTTTCTCTTCATTTCATAGACCCTGACCCTTCAGCCCCTGGCAATCGCTATCCTACACTGTTTCTGTGAGTTTGATGTCTTTAGAGTCCATATATAAATGAGATTTTACAGCATTTGTTTTTATTTTTGTTTGACTTAGTTCACTTAGCATAAAACTCCCTCAAGGTCCATTTATTATAGAAACCTATAAAATTTTTATTATTCAATGTCATCCCAATAAATTCAATAAAAAATAAAGAAAAAAAAAGCCGATTCTATGAAACAGATCATTTGTTTAAGAAGCTTATTAAGCCCTGGCTGGTTGGCTCACTGGTAGAATGTCGACCTGGCATGTGGATATCCTAGGTTCAATTCCCAGTCAAGGCACACAGTAAAAGTGCCCATCTGCTCCTCTACCCCTCCCTCTCTTGACTGTCTCCTCTCTCTCCCTCTTTCTCTCTCTTCCCGTGAAGCTATGGCTCAATTGGCGTGAGTTGGCCCCTGGCAGTAAAGACGGCTCCATGGCCTCTGCCTCAGGTGCCAAGAAAAGCTCAGTTGCTGAGCAATAGAACAATGTCCCAGATGTGCAAAGCATTGCCCCCTAGTGGGCTTGCCAGTTGGATCCTGGTCAGGGCACATGCAGGAGTCTGTTTCTGTGCCTACCCTCCTCTCACTGAATAAAAATAAAAAAATAAAAAGATAAAAGCTTGTTAAAATTCAGGGATATGGCAAAGGTATACATTTTGTTTTTGTTGTATAAGGAAACAACAAAAGCAAATAGAAACTCCAGAGGAAAACAGAAAATGTATGATAAAGTCTTAACAAAAACATGAGGAAAACTAAAATGTGGCATGAGTTTTACATGATTTAAACAATTTATATATTTCAATAAAAGGGAAATTCAGTTGAACCTCAAAAAAGATTCATTCATGTTGCTGCAAATGACAGGATTTCCTTCTTTTTGTGACTAGATAGTATCTCATTGAATGTGTGTGGGAGGAGGGAGTATATGTATCTGTGCTGAGATACATACATGCATCATATATCCACCTTATAATTTATTCATTGATTTGTTGATGTATCAAATGATCATGTTATATATCTTAAATTCATACAATGTTATATGCTAATTATATCTCATGAAGCTAGAAAATAAAGTATATTTTAACATCAACAAAGTAGGAAGCATTGAGTCTTAGAATAGGCAATATTTCTCAGGGAACCAGAGCTGACACAGGTGATATTGCATCATTATTACAGGTATCTATGGCTAAGAACAAGGCACTCAGAACTTGGTGCCTTAAAAAAGTAACCGTCATCTCTACAGCTGTGTGGGTTGACTGAGTTCACCTGGGGCTCAATGTAAGTAGCTGGCAGCTGGCTGGGAGCTCAGCTGTGCTGTTGACCAGTGTGCCTACATGTGGTCTATCCATGTGACTTGAGTTTTTTAAAGCAGGGTGACAAGGCTCTGGGAGAGAATGTCCTAAGATCAAGCATTCCAGCACAGGAGGTAAATGATTGCAGATCTCCTAAAATCTAGGCTTAACCTGGCACAGACATCACAGGGTCTTCCTACACTTAAGTCAAATGGAAATAGAGTCCACCTCCCAGCGGGGGTCATGAAGAAGAATTTGCTGATATTTATAATCTCCTCCAATAATCATTCTTATATTTTTGTTTCTCATTTGCTTTGTCCTGGTGAGGAGGTGGTCAGAGATTGGTTCTTCCCTGTAGACCACTGTTAGGAAATCACAGGTGAACTAACTCACTTCAAATTCACTTCCAACTCGGAAATTTATTCTTTTCTGAAAATAAGTAGAGATGCCCACCTCTACATATCCATTTGGCTCCAACTATTCAGAGAGAAATCTCTTGTAAGAGCACATTTCTTCACTTACTCAACACATGTTTGTTGAGTGTCTAATCCAGGCACAGTTGGGTGGTGGATATAACGAGTCAATTCCATGCAGCAGCCTTGGCGGAGAAGAGCTTATGTGAGTAGCTTGTTATTGTCTTTGAAGAAGTTTTAATGGCAGTTTCACTCAAAGGGTGGGGGAGAGTTGAAATACTGGATCCATATTTTCCCATAGAAATATTATAGCAATAAATTACTTCCCCATGACAAGCCAGAACTTGCATCAAGCTCTTTTTATGGGCAACTCAGCAAAAAGGAGAGATCTGCCATAACAATGCCATGAACAGGCTGCAGTAAGCATGCAGCAGGCTTTCTCAGACTGGGAAGGGGAGGCTGAAGGAAGAATGCTTTGCTTTTCTTCCATATAAATATACAATTTATATTCAAACCTGCGTTTCCCCTCCTATCCTAGGAAGTAACAAATTGCCCCACAGATCTCTGTAATAGTCTATTCAGGTTTGTCATGAAACATACTCAGGCAAGGTAAAACAGCCATATCTTAAAATAACATTATACATTACTGATGAATCACAAAAACATCACAATTGAGAAATTTGACACATACACTTAAATAGGTGGTACCTTGATGGGATCAGTGAAATCACTAAAATAAAACAAATTCTCTCCTTCTCCCTGGCTTGGTGATAACAAATTATTCAGTCAGGAAGCTGTATAGTCAATTCAAGTACATCACTGACAGCTGAGCTCATCAATGAGACCACCACGGCCACCAATTGCTCAACAATTAATGGGATCTCTGATCGATCCAGTTATACCATTAAGAAATAACTTGACCAAACATTTTTACAGTCTGGTTACTCCAGTTGTCTTAATGCCCCAAATGGATTGAGTTGTCCAGTGACCCAGTCAATGGCTTCACAATTGGCCTGCAAATAATCAAGATAGCCAGTCATCCGTGACCAGTGTAATTTCACTAATAAAGTGGAGCTGTCTCCTCGAACACTGCAAAAGCACTAACAAGATTGTTTTGACTATAAGCCATGGTCCCATCTGACAAGAGGACATTTTCTGGCAATTATATAGCCATATGTACCTTTGACCAGCCTCCCATAGCTACCACCAGCCATGGAAGCTGCAGTGTTACTGAAGATACAAATCAGATTAAGTAAATTGCAGTTGCAAACCAGGCATGTTGATAAATAGTTGGAAACTTTTATGATCATCGTGATGACTGCTATTTTGTAAATCTCTTCCTCTCCTACTCCCTCCTCCCCACTTAAAAACAAACAAACCCACAAATGATCGTTTTCTTCCTTGGCTGAGATATTTGATCAAAGAATGAAATAAAAACATTGGAGAAGTAGTGCTTTTAAAAGCAATCTAGTCGTCCGCGGACTATAAAACCTAAATTACAACCCCCTGATTTTCCTGGCAGACGCATCTGTTGAATGAAGCTCTTCTCTATTCAGCAGATATGGGTCTATTTTGCAAATATGATTTGCTTCACGCACACACACACACACATACAAACACCATGAAGAGCTCACCTGCTCTTATCTTACATTTTCCTCTCTCTTTAGTCAGCTCCATTTGCAGATTGCAGACTTTAAAGCAGTCATTAGAGTTATTTTATGGTTCACTTTTGCATTGTCATTAGCAATAGTCTTTCAAATATTTATCCACGTTGTCACCCAACCAAACATTTATGAGGCTTCTGCAAATATATTTAGGAGAAAAGCTATTGTCTGTGGGCCATAAACTATTCTTCCTGCATTAGTTATTAGCTCAGCAGTTTATTTGAAGGTGTGTTAGTGGAAACTAACATGCTGGCTAGTTCATGACCTATAGGAGCATTGACAGGGTCTTGTTTAATGAGCCTCACAGCATAGAGAAATTAAGTTGTCACTTAGAGCAGATATTCCTCCTCACCTTCCCCCATTTGCTGTATTGTCTGAGTTCTTTCCTGTGTTATAGCCCTCTCCTAATCCTTAAAATGTCCTTCTCTCCTTCCCTAACAAAAGGTCAGACAGAACATACATAAAATATTGATGACTAATTTCAAATATGTACATGAAAAACACGGCTGGTCTAGCTAATCATAAAACCACTAAATGGGGATCAATTTAACTCAATTAAATTTATTTCAATAATGTCATTAAGATTTATTTTCTTATATGCAAAACTGAAAAGACATTTTCAACCAGTTCTTCAGTTATTACATAAATCTATTAAAAAAACAGTAACTTTTAGTTTCACTTCTGTACATTGTAAATTCTTATTAATAAATATAATTTAAGTTATGGCTTCAAACATGGTATATTTAAACATAGTTACAAATTTAATTTAGGTCCAGCCAAGGAAATTAATCCAGCTTGAATTCTGAAGTCTAGCCTTGCATCTTTTTGGAATATATGTACAGTACTTAAAAAGAGATTTAAAATTTGACGAGTATGTTTTGATAATAATGTATTAATATAAAATATAATAATGTTCTCAAAGCCAAATGATATGATACATTCTAAACTTCTGTTTGAATCATTTTTTTGTGACAGAGACCAAGAGAGACAGAGAGAGGGACAGATAGGGACAGACAGATAGGAAGGGAGATGAGAAGCATCAAGTCTTTGTTGTGGCACTTTAGTTGTTCATTGATTGCTTTCTCACATGTGCCTTGACCAGGGGGCTACAGCAAACCAAGTGACTGACCCCTTGCTCAAGCCAGTGATCTTGGGGTTTCGAACCTGGGTCCTCTGCATCCCAGTCTGATGCTCTATCACTGCACCACTGCCTGGTCAGGCTAAACATAACTTTTTCATAAATTATCCTTAAAAGAAATAAATAAAAAAATCCAGTGATTCAAACAGAAGTTTAGAATGTATCATATCATTTGGCTTGGAGAACATTATTATATTTTATATTAATACATTATTATCAAAACATACTCATCAAATTTTAAATCTCTTTTTAAGTACTGTACATATATTCCAAAGAGATGCAAGGCCAGACTTCAGAATTCAAGCTGGATTAATTTCCTTGGCTGGACCTAAATTAAATTTGTATCATTATCTTGGCCAATTGACTTGATCTATCTATCCCTAATTTGCTGATCTTTTAAGTGCATTTTGATGTTTTTGATGATTAATGAGGTTATTCACTTTTTCAATGCTCCTTGACTAAGAGTTCAATGTGCTTTATGTATCTTACTATGCCTTAGACCAAGTGCTTTATCTAAATGTTGTTCAGTTAAAGTCCTATTGTCATATTGAAAGATGCAGTGCTATAAAATAATGTACTTCTTACACTCTTCATATGCATGCATATAAGTATGCACAATTTTTAATAAGATAACATAAGTTAGCATTTTCAAAGAAGGAGTCTGGAATTTATTTAATGCAAATATATCATTGTGATGCTCAGGCTTTAAAAAAATTATTTTTACACCTAATAAATGTTCACATCTTTAAAACTAAATTTTGAAACACCAATAATTCAACAATAAATAATAAATATAAATACTATTTACAATCAAATAATTTGTAAAATGCCATGGGGTTATGGAACTCATAGAATAAAGAAGAAGAATTGCTGAATATTTTACAAACTACTTTTGAAATAATAGAATAGAATAAATGAAGAAATATTAAAAACTTTTTAAGAAATGATGATATCGGATCATTTACAACAACACGGATGGACCTTGATAATATTATACTGAGTGAAATAAGTAAATCAGAAAAAAATAAGAACTGTATGATTCCATACATAGGTGGGACATGAAAATGAGACTCAGAGACATGGACAAGAGTGTGGGGGTTACAGGGTGGGGGGGGAGAAGGGGGGTGATTGGGGGAGGGGAGGGGCACAAAGAAAACCAGTTAGAAGGTAACGGAAGACAACTGGACTTTGGGTGATGGGAATGCAGCATAATCAAATGTCAAAATAACCTAGAGATGTTTTCTCTGAACATATGTACCCTGATTTATCAATGTCACCCCATTAAAATTAATTAAAAAACCTATTTTAAACAGATGTTAAGAAAAACTTAATGAATAAAGATCAATAAATAATGCTTTAAATCAGGGGTCCCCAAACTACGACCCGCGGGCCACATGCGGCCCCCTGAAGCCATTTATCTGGTCCCCGCCGCACTTCTGGAAGGGGCACCTCTTTCATTGGTGGTCAGTGAGAGGAGCACTGTATGTGGTGGCACCGCAAAGCACAGTGTCACTCACGTATGGTACTACTTCCGGTGATGCAGGACGCACGCCTCACGGCTCTGGAAGCATGTCATATCACTTGTTATGGCTAGCAGTGACAAATATGGAACCAGACATTGACCATTTCATTAGCCAAAAGCAGGCCCATAGTTCCCAATAAAATACTGGTCAGTTTGTTGATTTAAATTTACTTGTTCTTTATTTTAAATACTGTATTTGTTCCCGTTTTGTTTTTTTACTTTAAAATAAGATATGTGCAGTGTGCATAGGGATTTGTTCATAGTTTTTTTTTATAGTCCGGCCCTCCAACGGTCTGACGGACAGTGAACTGGCCCCCTCTGTAAAAAGTTTGGGGACCGCTGCTTTAAATGAATATATACAGAAAGTAAATATAAATGAAAAAAGTGTATTGCATTAAAATAAGAACTTATGTTCATACAAATCATCATTAAGAAAATAAAGAGGCAAGTTCTGGAGAACATATTTGTAATATGACAAAAGATTTGTGTCCAGAATCTATAAATAACATTAATAAAAAAAGATAACTAATATAATTAAAAAAAATAAAAAAATAGAATCCATACCTCACAAAAGATATTCAATGCCACTTAAAACCACAATAAAATAACTCTGCTTCTGTACCAAAATGGCTAAACATAATAATAATTTTTAAAATCAGGTATCATTTGGGAAGGATGTGGAGTAAATGGAACTCTCAGATTCTGTGTGTGAACTGATGCAGACCCTTTGGAAAAAGGCTTTAGGCAATCCTTACTACACCTAAAAATACATATTCCCTAGGATTCAACAATTCCATTCTTGATATGTCCAACAGAAACAATAAATAGTATGTGCACCAAAATCACGAGAGGCATTATTTTTAACGGCTCAACTGGGAACAACTTAAATGTACGCTGAAAGAAAATGGAAAAAAAACAAACAAACAAAACCTAACTTGTGCTATATTCATACACTGGAATACTCTTCAAAAAGTGGAAAGGAAGCAACTGTTGATACATGCAACAGCACAGAAAAGTCTGGGGGGACAAGCAAAACACTAAACTAAAGAAAACCTTATGCTCAGCAAAAGAAGCCAAACACAAAACAACAAATGCCATATGATTCCATGAGCAGGCAAAATGAGTCTGTGGGGACAGAGCTAAAGGGTGGGACAAGAGGGTGATTAGGCTGGGAGGGAGCAGGAGAGAGGTGTCTGCCGTGCTGGGAAGACTTCTTATCTTAATGTGAGTGGTAGATAAAGGCTATATTTACTTTGTAATAATCTATCAAGCTGTACACTGAAGATGCATGCAATTCATAGAGTTATAATTAGTTTACAAAAATGAAAAAAGAATATATATATATCAGGAGAGGCACAGTATTATGTAAATAATTCTGTTTAAGAAGGTGGGCGGTGTGGTATAAAGCCTCAACTCTGCAACAAGCACCAGTGTATCTCAAATTACTCATCCTGCAAATGCATGGGTTGAACTAGTTGTTTTCTAAGAAAACATTTCATTCTAAATGTCAGTGATTCTATAAGCAGACCGCCTTATTGTTTGGCTTATGTATGGGCAACATTTCAGTGCAATATACATTTACTTCTATGATATAAATCACGTGGCGTAAACTGTAGTCTTTATGAAGGAAGCTACCTGTTCACACACACACAAACACAAAATACACACACACACATACCTCATGGGCATGAACAGCAGTGTGGTGAAGCTGGGTTGGGGGTGGGGAGAAGGAGGAGGGTACAGGGGGCATACATGGTGATGGACAAAGACTTGACCTGAGGGTGCGAACACAGAATATTGTGCACAGAGGTATGTGTTGTAGAATTGGGCACCTGAATCCTGTATACTTCTGTTAACCAGTGTCACCACAATAAATTCTATTAAAAAAAAAAGGAATACTGCAGGAGAGGTAAGTAAGGCCAGGTCAAGCCACATTAAGGATCTCCCAAAACTTTCTTCTGAGACCAATGGAGAACCTTAGGGAGGAATCAGCCAATCAGAATTGCAATTTTTAAACTCTCACTGGGATTCCCTAGGGATGATGGTGAAAGGGATAGACAATGGGGTTCATTAGGAGGGTGTGACAGTGATCCAAAAAAGATACTATGGTGGCTTAACCTAAAATATTGACCTGGGATATGAAGAGACTATAGATGTGAAAGTCATTAGGGAAGAGAAATGAATAAAACTCAATTAGATACAGGTCATAATGAAGAATGAGGAGCCAAAAAGGTGTCGATTTTTAGCTTGGGCATCATGTTATGTAGATACATTAGACACCATTTGAATGTGAATAACATGAGTTCCAGACTAGAGTAACACTTTTCACCACTTGTTCCAGCAAAATGTGCTCTGAAATACTTATTCTTTGGTGGGTCCCTTCAAGGAGTCTGATCAATTGTGAGAAAGATCATAATATTTTTTCAATAAACACAACAAGAAAGCTTTAACACAAGGACAGTAAGACAATCCAAATAAACACGGCTTATCTCTTTCATTCTTCTTGCTGAGTAATGAGCATTATGAATGGGTTAGAACATAATGGTTTTTTTATTAGACGTCTCTCTTTGCTTTAATTAAAAGAGAACTGAATACTGGAAGTACTCCCTCTCAAGCTGACTTTGTAGCTTTGGTATTCAGTACTGAATCGAACACCATCCAATAAATGGTCTTTAAGAAGAAATGTTAATTGAGCCCACAACGTGGGAGAAAATCTTGGAGCTTGACAAAGCTCAGCCTCCGCTTTCAATGAGCTTCACAAGATAAGGTGATAAGCATCATTTTCCTGTGAGTAGGCAAGTAGGTTTTGAACGCACACTAGCTGGAAATATAGCACCTCATTTAAGCCATTAGACAAAGTCCCACTATCAGAATTTATCAATTTATCACTGACAGAGATTTAAATATTTCCACCTGTTTTCACAAAACTCCCTTGGTCTTTTAACAGGTTGTAGTCCTCTGTTTTCATCAGGGTCATAACTCTAGTGTAGATAGGAATTCTTCCACACACTGGAATCCTCGTTTCTGGATTTCCCATCCTAACACCTAGCACAAACCAGAGCTAGGACGGATGTCCTACTGTCTAAGGTTGAACTGTTCAGAGGGTAGAGCATGCTATCAGAATATCAGACATAGCTTGCCAGTATAATATCAGTGGAGCAGAAGGAAAAGAATGTTGGAACTATCAAGGCCTTTTTGATAAGGTCTATGATTATTTAAGCCGATTTGAATCTAGTCAGTTTTGTTTCGTGGCTGCAATTGGCGTATTTCTTTGACATGTAGAGTATGAAACCCCAACATTTCTTGTAAAATTAAAAATAAATGACAGTTTAAAGCCTATGCCATCTGTGGCTAGGTGGAGGTTTCACACTTGCCAAATGAATTGGTTGTCATAAGCTGGTTTACATGAATTAATGGAAAAGTCTGTTTCCAGTACAATCGTGTTTCGGCCAATCTGACCTAGCATACAAAAGCCATTTCGGGTCTCGGCTGGAGTGCACACCACTTAAAGGAAATATTGTCTACCAAGTGTAATAAGAAGCTGAGTTATCTACCGGATAGTTTGCAATTCATTAATTCATTGCTCCTCCTATCCCATATTTCTTCAACTAGGCTTATGTGCAAAATCATTACTGGCCCAATAGGGTCTTTGTGTTCTAATGCTCATTATATACAGGGGGTCCTTGGGTTATGACAGTTTCAACATATGATGTTTCGAGTTTACGATGCTCACTCCCATAAAAACTTTAAAGAATTGAGACATGAGTGTTTTGGATTATGCCGTTAGCATCATATTACAGTTCAGTGTACAGTACAGTATATTTATGTCCTTTTTCTTTTTCTGTGGCTTAGTTGTGTTTTTATGTTCTAAATTATGATTTTATAACCGTGTTAACATAGGTAAGTGACTTAGGCTACGATGTGTTTTGGCTTACATGAAAATTTGGGTTATATCACTGTTGTAGGATTGGAACTGTGTCATAACCCGAGGACTGTGTGTGTGTGTGTGTGTGTGTGTGTGTGTGTGTGTATGAAGCCTTCCCTATAAATCATAAGTAAATGTTAGCTTAGCATAGTCTTAACTTCTCAGGTATTCATGCTCCAATTAACTAATTACTGACATAGACTTCGGATTTAAACATTTGACATCTAGTACTTGTCATGGTGGAAATAGCGAACGTTTACATCTAGCATCCCGTTCTAATTAGAAGTGACAATAGGCTAACAGAGGGAAGAAAAAAAGTTGCACATTTTGACTAAAAGTCTAAAAGTCAGACTCATATAATTTCAACATGAAACAGATATCTGAGGCAATTATTTTTCCAGAAAATCCTTACCTTGGTTTTCTACATCTCCTGGGTAACAAAATTCCCAGGCTTTGAAGGATCAGGACCACCGCCATACTATCTCACTGTATTATGATAATGGAGACATAACTGAAGTAGAAGTGTTACCTGTTTTTTGATGCTTCTCTCTCAGTTTTTTCTCTACCCAAGGGAGATTGAGATGGAGATAAAAGGAGGCTTTCTACAATATCATATGCATACCAGCTGTTGCATATAGGCCTGGAGCTCCATTTCATTTTAGACTATATTGAAAAAAAAATATTGTTTTGCCATCAAAAAAAAAAAAACTTTGTTGAAATATGCCACAAGTTTTAGTCTCAGAACAAATAACCAAGTGAAAATCCAATGAGTTCTTTATTCTGTAAGCTTGAAGACACTTTAAAGCAGTGGTCCCCAACCCCCTGGCTGTGGACTGGTACTGGTCCATGGGCCATTTGGTACCAGTCCGCAGAGAAAGAATAAATAACTTACATTATTTCCGTTTTATTTATATTTAAGTCTGAACGATGTTTTATTTTTTAAAAATGACCAGATTCCCTCTGTTACATCCATCTAAGACTCACTCTTGATGCTTGTCTCGGTCACATGATACATTTATCCGTCCCACCCTAAAGGCTGGTCTGTGAAAATATTTTCTGACATTAAACCGGTCCGTGGCCCAAAAAAGGTTGGGGACCACTGCTTTAAAGAAATGTCTACAGAAAAAATTATGTGCATTTTATCAACTCAGGCAGGCTTTCCCTTTGCTATACCCGAAGTGGTAAGATCTTCTGTCTTTCATACTTATATTTCTTAAGAAATAAGACACCTGATATTCAGCTTACAGGCCCTGTAAGCTGTGCAAACAGGTGACTTTCAACCAGATGGCTTTAAGCACTACATGTTCTGTTATTGTTCTGGACATAGTTATAAATTGGGTAAAGACCTTTCTACTTCCAAGTCATAATCATCGTACTTCAACTGAAAAAAACATTCACTGAGCATAGACTGTGTGTAAGAACGGTGATAAGGCACAAGCTTGCCATTCATGGAATTAGTCTGCGTTCAGAAAATATTTATGAAACACTTTTGATGGGTATTGAGCAAAGCAGGGAAGACCCATGACCCTGGTAAATGCAACATCATAAAAAATTGATAATAGCTCTTAAATATGGAAGCTGCTATAATTCTGACTATTGGACTGCAAAGGCAAAATCCTATGGGTAGAAATAGCAGTTGTTTTAATTTGAGTTTCACAAGGAACAGAGCCAAAGACTAGGGTATGAGTTCAAATGGCTTATTTGGGAGGTGGTCCCAGGAATCATGGAGAGAGTGGTGAAGTGGAACAAGGTAGGGAGGGCAGTAGGTCCGGGGTGGAGGGTGCCGGTTATGGAGCCAGCTACCACAATGGGCCACTGGAGCTTAAAGCAGCCAGGGAACCCTGAGAAGAGGTTTAAAATAGATGACTTAAATGTATGGCACCCAGGGAACCCTGAGAAGCGGTTTAAAATAGATGACTTAAATGTATGGCACCCAGGGGGAGGGGAGTTGGGGTATTTATGCTCTGGAAAATCACTGGATGAAGGCAAGGTTCCCAGAAGACCTTCTACTGGTAGAGGAGACAACCCCTATTATGGAAATAAGACCTCACACAGAAGTGCAGATAGTGGCAGCTGGAAATTGGTTGGAGCACAGGGAAATGTTAAGGTCCAGAGAATGTGAATGGGACACAGGCAATGGGGTGAGTTTTCCTTCTTCTTCTCTTGGTTTTTCTACCTACGTCTTTGTCATCTAACTTCATTAGCGGTACCAGGACAGAGAGGTTAACCTGCCTCTTTCTTAGTTATTTTTTCCTTGAGACAATTCTTTCACACCTACTTGGTAATATCATGTTAAGATGTATTTTAACAACCTGAATGTGAAAACACAAAAACTTGTAAGAAAAGCAAATTAGTATTAAACCGAGCTGTTGTATATAATGGGAACTATGTGAGCTATTTAATTTCTTCCGTACATGCGCACATATCACATTGGCATTTCCAAAATATAACTGAAGCTCAGAATGTGTTAATATTTGGGGCTTGATGACATATTCAATTCTATTCAATTGGCATCTGACAAGAAACAAAACTTTCTTTAGTCCATGCCTCCCTAGGTCAAGAGTTTCTCCCAGGAAATTACTTGGCCTGCAGACATAATATGACACTATATAAGGCTGCCTTGTTTTGCTTTTTATATGAGCATTGATCACTTTAAACCAATGAAATTAAGAAGTAGCAAACCTTGTGAGCCACAGTTTGTCAGATGAGGTAGTATTTGCACCAAAGTTTTAGTTACATTTAATGGTGTTGAGTTGTTGAGTTGTGACTCAGACAGGGTTTTTGTAAATTTGCTTTAGTTTGTGCTTCCTTGGGTACATATGTAATGGTTAAGTGAATATGTTTACACAGAAAACAAGGCATAGAAAATTAATAAAATATATAGAACAAATATATCTTCTGCAATAAAACAAAAAAGAATCCCAACCATATGAAATCTAAGGAGGCTTTGGGTTTCTCTGGGGAATCTGAATCTATTAGTTCTCATTCGAACCAACTACATCAAGCATCATTAGTATCCACATATAAATTTTCCATTTTCTTCACACTTTTGTCATAATCAGAATCATATTCCAAGGCTCTTCGTTTCAGCCTGTTGTAAATAATGCAACTGAAGGGGTAATTTATGGAATGACGTACAAGCAAAGGCACCATTTGTCCTTCTAACTCTGAAGAGACAAAAGCAAAGCAAACAACTCTTTTGAGCTCAATATCAGAATTCTGATCACCAAGACTTGGTTTCTATTTAGAGAGTCAGTCATTCAGACATCTTTGAGTAACTCACTGGAATTGCATCTAACGAGGTCGATTCTCTGGAAAATGGGCAGCCTTTTCAGGATTGATAATCCCCACAAAGATGCGGCCTTTTCAGATGAGCTTCTTGATTTATTAAAAAAATCCAGTATGCTGATATTTATTTATTTTCCCTTTTTCATTTCCCTCAGTTGGATTTTTTAAAATCTATCATCTATCTATCTATCTATCTATCTATCTATCTATCTATCTATCTATCTATCTATCTGTACACATATCTATGTTATGTCTACATTTCTGGAAAGTCCCTTCTTGACCTTCTTTATTGCCAAGGTGGTATTTTTCCACAGTGAAAGCCTGTGAAGCGTGTTAGTTTATTGCGTGTGGTCATCCTCCTTATTAATTCAAAGTAACTATTACAGAGGATCAATGGAGCATGAGTGATTCTTGCACTTTGAATAACTGAGACAGCCCCAAATATCAGTTCAGACAAAGGCCTATAGAGTAATATGGGAAAATACTGGGTTTAACTCAACAGGCATTTCCTGGGAGTCTACCTTGTACAAGGCACTGTGTTAGATGTGAAGGAAAGTTCAAGCGGTTGGAGACAGCCTCTGACTTTAAGTTTAGAGCCTCATGAGGACCTCAAACAGCGAGATGAAGTAAGAGACCAACACACAAAGCAGGACTCACTCTGTAGAATTTCCAGGCACCTGGGTTTATAATAATGTCTAAATCAGGCTTTTTATACAATCACTTATGAATTGGTGGCCTCCTGCATATCCAGTCCCTGCCTACCTGTCCTCACATTTCAACATTATCCCACTTCTTTCTGTACCTTAACTGAACTTTCTGTAGTTCTCTGAGCATGGTGCCTCTTTCTGGTCACAGATTCCTTGTTCATCTGCCTGGAAGGCAAAGCCATTGCTGTTTACCTGCACAACTGCTGCTCACAGATTCTAGGGCCAGTGAGGTTGCTATAAACTCTAGGAAATTTTTCCTTATCCTCCTAATGTGGTTTAGGTGCCATCTCTACTCCTTACTTTACCATTCTGAATTCTCCCTGCCTCGACAATGTTAAACTCTATCACATTCCACCCATCTAGCCAGTCAGCACAGTTTAATTATTGTGGTTTTTTTATGTGCCTGAAAAAGATCATCAAATACATGAAACAAGGCTTTTTTTTTTCTAGGTAAAAATATGTGCCTGGACCAGGAACCACCCGGCAACACCCATCTCGGCAGATGCTTGAGTACTGAACTATTATTAGCACCCAAGGCTGATGCTCAGATCAACCAAGCTATTCTCAGCACCCAGGGCCATGCTCAAACCAACTGAGCCATTGGCTGTGGGAGGGGAAGAATGAGAGAAATTGGAGAGGGAGGGGTAGAGAAGCAGATGGTTGCTTCTCCTGTGTGTCCTGACCAAGAATCAAACCTGGGATGTCCATACAACTGGCCAACACTCTTGTCAACTAAGCCACCAGCAAAGGCCAAAATAAGGCTTTTGTTCTCAATTCTAGTAAGAAGAAATAGATAATAGGCAACTAAAAATTTTAAAGTAAATGATAATTTTAGATAGTTCTTAGCATTATAAAGAAAATTAAATTAAAAAATGGAGACACAAGGTTACCTCAGGGGTGTAGTAGAGCTACGTAAAATAGGTGACATGAGATGGCAACTCAGAGGTGTCCACAGCACTCACCCTCCCTCTAGTTTTTATTATTTTTAAGCCTTAAGAAAGAGTTCCAGGCAGAGGATGATGAAGGTGAAAATCTGAGGCAGAGAGTTGAGCGTGAAGGCAAGAGAAGCACATATGAAGTGAAGCTGGAGAAGGTGAGGTTATGCAGGTGTTCGGGGTGTCAGGAAAGTTTTTTTCCAAATACACTGGAAATCCACTCTTGGACTTAAAGTAGTAGCAGTAAGAAAAATGAAAAAATAATAAATTTTTAAAAATCGCTATGGCTGAAGCCCTGCAGTTTGGCTCAGTGGTAGAGCATTGGCCCGGCGTGTGGAAGTCCCGGGTTCGATTCCTGGCCAGGGCACACAAGAGAAGTGCCCATCAGCTTCTCCCCTTTCCCCCTCTCCTTCCTCTCTGTCTCTCTCTTCCCTTCCTGCAGCCAAGGCTCCATTGGAGCAGAGTTGGCCTGAGAACTGAGGATGGCTCTGTGGCCTCCGCCTCAGGTGCTAGAATGGCTTGGCTTGGGTTGCAACGGAGCAAAGCCCCAAACAGGCAGAGCATCACTCCCTGGTGGGCTTGCCAGGTGGATCCCAGTCAGGCGCATGCAGGAGTCCATCTGACTGCCTCCCCACTTCTGACTTCAGAAAAATACCAAAAAAAAATCACTATGGCTGCTACATAGAAAATGTCTACTATATAGAAAAAAAGGTGGAGTGATCTGGATAAGTAATGATGTTTGTCAGCTAAATGATCTATATCTCTCTACTATATTATATTTTTGTGGACAGAGAGGATGTATGCATCATGTCTTCATTATATCTATTTAGCTAATGGCTTATATACAGGTTGGGGCCAAAGTCTGTTTACAGTTGTTTGTATGAAAAATAATATATAATTAATAAATAATAACACAAGAATAACCTGTGTTTTGCATACTCACAACTGTAAACCTAGTTTTGCCCAACCCTGTATTTAAAAAGCTCTCAACTTATGGGAAATAGCTACTTCCTAATGGAGTTGACAATAATGTTATCTCAACATATTCCCTTCCTGTCTTCTCTCTAAGGCCAAGTCGTTGGGTGACCAATGACTGTTCTCACCAACTAACTTCTTCACTCAAACTAATGCTTTCACTGAGGGATATTGAAATATGAGCATCCTAATGAAAACATTTTTACATTATACACAACAAAGATGCTCTTATAAATTACTACTATTTACTTTAGTGGTAGAGCGTATATTTCTCAATACATATCATTTAAACCCAACATTTGGAGAGTCAACCAAATGATAATTGTTCTTTTTAAAAATATGATTTTATAAATAAAACAACATTTAGTAGAAAATACTGATACAAATAATAATAATAATACTATTGTAAATAAAATGCTAATTAAGTAGAAATATCCTAAATTCTCATAGTTTATAAGAAAATATCTTTTTCATAGTTTTGTGTGTGTGAATATAGAATCCAAAATATTTTAGAACTATTTAGTTTATGAAAAACTATTTCTAAGGTGGTTGACCTTATTAATTTTTTTTTATTCTTTTTTTTTACAAACCCTTGTGTCGAGGGCTGACTTTCAATAGATCGCAGCGAGGGAGCTGCTCTGCTATGTACAAAACCCCGACCCAGAAGCAGGTCGTCTGGCCTTATTAATTTGATAGGTATCCTCGCATCATTATCCATCCGATTCATTGGTATGATGCTGTTGGGTGAATAAAAGGGATAAAAATATGAATTCTAAGTGAAAAGCTTACTCTGTTTATTTTCTGAAGTAGTAAAAGAGAGACAGATCAGTCCATGCTTAAGTTTCTTATTTTCAGAGCTGTTCAAAATAAATATCATTAGCAATATATGTAATTTAAAAAGTAAATTTAATGTATGTAATTTAAAGAAATAATAAATGTAGGCCCTGGCCAGTTGGCTCAGTGGTAGAGTGTCGGCCTGGCGTGCGAGAGTCCCGGGTTTGATTCCCAGCCAGGGCACTTAGGAGAAGCGCCCATCTGCTTCTCCACCTCTCCTCCTCTCCTTCCTCTCTGTCTCTCTCTTCCCCTCGTGCAGCCAAGGCTCCATTGGAGCAAGGTTTGCCCAGGCGCTGAGGATGGCTCTATGGCCTCTGCCTCAGGCGCTAGAATGGCTCTGGTTGCAACAGATCGACACCCCAGATGGGCAGAGCATTGCCCCCTGGTAGGCATGCTGGGTGGATCCCGGTTGGGCACATGCGGGAGTCTGACTGCCTCCCTATTTCCAACTTCAGAAAAAAAAATGTAAAACCAATTTTATATTTTAACTTAATATAAATATATCTAAGTATTATCATTTGAACCTATAACTAATATAAAATATTTTTAAAGAGCTAATTTACATTTTTTTCCTGGTATTGAGCTTGAAATCTGTTTTATGTTTCATAACCCATCTCAATTTGTACTCACCACATTTCCAGTACGCAACCGCGGATTCTGCATTGGAGGGGTGTGTGTGTGTGTGTGTGTGTGTGTGTGTGTGTGTGTATATATATAAAAGTAGGAAGCAAGTGACTTGCAATGAATTCAGAAGATGGCTCTTTCTTCTAAACTTACAGGCTGACCCATATAATGACCCATAGCCTTATTCTTTTGTCAGTCATCAAACCATGGCCTAATGAGAGCCCAGTTCTGGTCATTAAGATTTTCAAATTAAGCACACCTAGCTTTCCTCTCTGCTTTAGTAACTCAAATGCATACTTACTGGAATATTTTAACAATCATTTGACTGAATTAAACCAGTAGATTTGTAAATGCTACCTGTGTTTGATAGAATACAACATTTCATTTCACCTAATTTCTCTATCTATGATTTTTGCGACCCAGATCTTGTCTGGAGAGTAGTTACTGGTGAGAGTCAGTAGCTGGATGCAAAAATGGGGAAAAAAATTACGAATAAACTCTATCAAAATGTATTTTTTCCTTTCCATCATGTATATTATGGAAACATGTGCATAGCTCTGTGTGGACAGACCACTGGTGCATTCTCTCCTTTAAATAAAGACCAAACAAGTGTCATGGCCTTCTCTAATTGAAGATCAGTCATTTACTTGGGGTCACTGATTAAATACATCTTTGGCTCATGTCTAGAGTGGAGAATAAAAGCTCAAACTTGTCACCCTAGGAAATTGGTTTTTTAATTGGTAAATATTTCCAGGTATCTATTTTCTTTTCTTTTTTAAAAAATTTCCTATCTGAAATAAAAGAATTAAGCTCATTGCGTTTTGCCATCACCTGGGTGGCTCATTCAAATAATGTTATATTATCCTTAGCAGCTTTCAAATGGTGGAAAAAATACATAATTTTAAGACTGCATGCCTTTTCTTTTCTTTTCTTTTTTTTGCACAGTAGATATTTAATCAATAAACTGAAAAGTAAAATTAAAATAAAGACTTATCATTGTCCAGTGAAGTTTCATTTAGAGCTCAGAGAATTCTGTTACTTGAAAAAGAATAAAGTCCAGCTGTAAAATGCTTCCTCAACATTTTGTCACCATTTAAGTTTACCACTGTGTTTTCTTCTTAGCAACAAATATATAAATAAACCATCACAGACACACAGTAAGCAAGCAAAAATCCAGGGACAGTCGGGGACACCCTGTGTAAAGAGCATTCTGTTCCCCTCTGCACACGTGAAAGGTGTTAAGTGGCTTTCAGAGCCATGCAAAATGACAGCTCCTGAAAGCCTAGCTCAGGGCTGCTGTCCAGCAGGGAACATCACAGTGTCTTCATTGAACAGCTGTAAATGAAGCCACCACTGGCTGTGACGTTGAGGGAGTGCCACCAATTGTGAAACATGTCCTGGCTTTGGCATATTAAAAATGTAGCCCTGATCACTCATTAGAAGGTCTGTTGTTAAGGAAAACCTACCATTTTATTCACAAAGAGAAAAAAAATCAGTTTTGAGGATTACAGTGTAGGAAAAAGAGAAATAAGACATTTTATCTGTATTGGAGGACTGAAGAAAAATCTATAAAAATAATATGAAATACTGACTATATCCCCAAGGTTTCACAAAGGCCATTCTTTTGGAGAAATGGGTCACATTCTGATGAACTATCTCAAGTTGCTTTAGGAGAGTCTCAAGACCAATAATTATTACCCTGTAAGCAGAGGCTACACATTAGTCACAGAACAAAACTGCCAAGGACATGGGCATACTCCAGTTCTCTGAGAGGGTTATTTTTGCTTCGTCCATCTTCATTTCTCCATTACCAACTCAGTCAATATCAATCCCCACTGATTCTCCTTCACGTGTCTTAGATACTAAGTTCTCATTTTCATTTCCTTCTCACTTAACCCAGACGCTCCATGCTTGCCCTGCTAGATAACCACAACAATAGTGGCACATCTCGATTCCTCAGGCTCCTGGCTCTCTCCCAGCCACCACTCTCCCCTCAGGGCAGAGCATCCTTACACAAAAACTACGATCACTTTTCTTAAACAGCACACCCAATAGACTGCAGCGGCATTCTATAGCATTGCATATATGATATAAGCATCGGGCTCCTCAGATCCCTGTGGCTGTAGCTAACCCATACTGTGCCTTTGTGGGGGTCAATCTCAGTCTATCTTAAAGTGGGTCTTTCCAGAAACAAAGCCCCACACACAGGTTGAAGTGTGAATGGATTATTTAGGAAGTGATCTTCAGAAGCATGAGCAGGAAAGTTAGAAAGTGAAGTGGGTGGGGAGAGATATATTTGGTAAGACACTTGAATCTATGTAAAACAGAAATTAAAATTATAAATAATAATAATGAAAAAGAAAGTGAAGTAGGGAAGGGAATCAGTAGGAATGCACTGTAGAGCAGGTAACCACTGTGGGGAGCTTTAGGAGGCAGTATACAAAGTTGTTCAGAGTTATGCCACCTGTGGTTGATGGAGCTGGATAGGTATGCATCCAGCTGTTGATCCTTGAGCCTTGTGACTTTATTAAATTAGCATCTGTTAAGAAGAACTTTGGGGGCCCTGGCCAGTTGGCTAAGTGGTAGAGCGTTGGCCTGGTGTGCAGAGGTCTCGGGTTCGATTCCCGGCCGGGGCACACAGGAGAAGCGCCCATCTGCTTCTCCACCCCTCCCCCTCTCCTTCCTCTCTGTCTCTCTCTTCCCCTCCCGCAGCCGAGGCTCCATTGGAGCAGGGATGGCCCGGGCGCTAGGGATGGCTCTGTGGCCTCTGCCCCAGGTGCTAGAGTGGCTCTGGTTGTGACAGAGCGACGCCCCGGAGGGGCAGAGCATCGCCCCCTGGTGGGCAGAGCGTCGCCCCCTGGTGGCCGTGCCGGGTGGATCCCGGTCGGGCGCATGCGGGAGTCTGTCTGACTGTCTCTCCCCGTTTCCAGCTTCAGAGAAATACAAAAAAAAAAAAAAAAAAAAAAAAAGAAGAAGAACTTTGGGGTGAGCACTAGTTAAACAAAAGACGAATGAGGGAATTGAAACAGAGAAGTTTGTAACCCTCAGGTCCTGAAGAAAGTATCATACATAGCAAATCCTGAGGGGCCATATTGGTAGATCAAGTCAGGGCACATGCTCAGCGACAGCGTTAGCACCTGGGGCACATGGCTGCTTTTAGGCTCTGTGGATGAAGTGCTACAGGGTTCCTGGACTAAGGCTAGATTTATTCATTCAAACCAAAAGGTGTGAGGTTGTGTGAGCTTCGTGGAAATCTTATTTAAGGAGCACATAAGGGGAAGGCACTGGCAGGTGGGTAGACTGTTGCCCACAAGGCCTGGAGGGAAGTCATGTCAGGAGTTTACATTTGCTTGTGACATTGCAGGTTGTCAACTACAGGGCATGCACTTGCAGGATGGGCTAGTGGCAGTTCAAGGGCCCTGTAGGCCACTTGGCTATGCACAGTTGATGCTGAGGTAGCACTATCATGGAGCAGTCTAGCTAAACTCTCCACAAAGGGTAGCATTAACCCTCTAGCTCTCGCTGCTGGCCTCACACATGGGCCGAATGGGCTGCAGTAGTAGGAGAAGGACCTTGGGTATCTGCAGTTGAAAGTTGCTGGATGGCGTTCATGAAATTTTTGACTTCCAAGAGAATATAGATGAGCACTGACATGTTTCAGGAAGATGCAGTCTTGGAACTATGTGGGTTTTGTTGTTGTTTTGTTTTGTTTTTTATTTTTTTTACAGAGACAGAGAGAGAGTGAGAGAGAGGGATAGATTGGGACAGACAGACAGAAACAGAGAGAGATGAGAAGCATCAATCATCAGGTTTTTGTTGTGACACCTTAGTTGTTCATTGATTGCCTTCTCACATGTGCCTTGACTGTGGGGCTACAGCAAACCGAGTAACCCCTTGCTCGAGCCAGCGACCTTGGGTCCAAGCTGGTGAGCTTTGCTCAAACCAGATGAGCCCACACTCAAGCTGGCGACCTTGGGGTCTTGAACCTGGGTCCTCCACATCCCCGATGCTCTATCCACTGCTCTGTCCACTGGTCAGGCAGAATTATGTGTTTAGTTTAGCAAGAGCTCCCCACTCACCTTACCTGCTCACCTGGGTGTCTCTGTGCAGTAACAGTCTGAGCAACAGTGTACAGCAGCCGAGGGAGCTCCACTCCCAGATCACCACCATTAATTCTAGTTTAGCTAAGTTTGTCTCTCCAGCTAACCTGATAAATTTCATCTTCAACTCAGCCTGATCATTCCAATCTCATAAAAAAGGTGTCCAATCTATGGTATTCCCGCCATATATTTTTTTTTTACTTAGAAATGGTTTCTTACAGTCTGATCGAAATTTACTTCCTTCAGAATTAATTCAACCTATACATCGGACAGCACCAAAACACAGGGACATGATTCATTTGAGTTGTTTTACTACCATTTACTAATTTACTCTTGACACAGTCTGTAAATACAACTAAGTGGGGAAGAACTTTGAAGGCAAGTGGATATGGGTTCCAGTCCCGGCTCCATCGCCTTGCTAGGATAAGTTGTCCAAGGCTAAGAACCTCAGTCTTGATTCCCTTGATTTCTTCATCAGTAAAATGGAGGTGACATTAATACATCATAGGGTTGTTGTAAGGATTAAAGAAAGCAACTATTTGATCAATGTTAATTATTGTTGTTATTGATATTAACATGAGTATGATTAGTGCTGTAGGAAAGGCATGGCATTCACTAAAGCTAACGACCATGTACTGTGCTTCTTTGCTCTCCTCTCCCTGCCTGACTTCTTAAGGACAGACTCTATGTACAATATGCAGTCAGTAAGAAGTGTGCTTAAAAAGAGGCATGGGCACTATCTAAATTAAAAAATATTAAAAAATTCTAGACATGAAAAATTGTTCAGATAAATCTTGAGTACATGCCTTTAGTTTTGATCCAAGTATTGATTTTTCTTTTAGCGTATTTGGGAAAGGAGACTTGGGCTACTCATCAGGAACCCATCTCTCAACTCTAGAGAACATTTTCTTAACATACCTTAGTGACATTTTGACAATGCACATGCTCTAAAGTAGGTTTTTACTGCTGTGCCAAAGGAAAGCTTTTTAAAGCACTTCACATTTCATAGAAAAATGTACTATAAATGTTATTCAAATGAAACTTTGTCATGATTTATAGAGCCAGTCAATATGTGTTACTAGGAAGGATTAAAATGACGCTTTGCTTGGACTCTTCAGTATTAAATATCACACTACTAGGATGCTTTTAAAACAAAGTGAGATAAGCACAAGGCTCTTCCACACATACATGGGTAGAACTTGTACTGATGCAGTGACATAATGATCTGTTCCTCATCTCCAGTGAAACCTATTGAGTCCCACTCTTGCATCATTGGGCAGTAAGTACTTCTTGCCCCAAATGTACTTTCTCTTTCCATTGATCCATCCATCCATCCATCCATCCATCCATCCATCCATCCATCCATCCATCCATCCCTTTTTTCTAGTATCTTTCAAGATGCAAATTAATCCCTCCAATGGATTAGTTTTTCAGCCATTCAGTTGAGAAGAATGTCAACTTCATTTCAAAGCAATCAACATGTGTTTTATTTGGCACACCCTGTAAATCTCTGTATTGATTTTCACTTTTTTTAAAGGATAGGTGCAATGCCCCAAAGATACTAAACTCTTAGAAGAGAGTACTGGTGCCTTGGACTTAAAAGCTCCAGTATTACTCTTATACAAAATTAACTTAGTTTTTATTTAATAATGACAAAGAATGATGATTGATACCCAGCCTGGGTGCCTTTACTTGTTTACTTATTTTGAGTCTATTCCTGCTGAGCTGGTCAAGAGTTTGCAGAAATGGGAAATCCCTGAGACCTACATGACAGACAGGGAATGGGGACATGGGAAAGCAGCAGCACTGGCCAGGTCAAACTCAGTGGTCATCCCCAGAAATGCTCCATCTGATATTCTGCTCAACCTGTGTTCCATGTTGTGATGTGAGACAGAGGCTCTGGTGAGGACTTTTAGAGTCTAAAGAATCCTCCAGCAGGATGTGATAGACACTGCTATGTGTCTGCCAATGGCAGAAGGGTTTTCCATAAATGGTGACAATAATATCTTGTTAGAAATGCATATCCTTGACCTTTACTCCAGACCCACAGAATAAGAAATTCTTGGGGTGGGACCCATATATTTTCATTTTAGTTAACTCTTTAGATGATTTTGATGGACACTGAATTTTGGGAACCATTGCTCTATGTTATGAGAACCCTGATTTTTTTTTTTTTTTGAGGCTACAGTACTCCTGGCTTTAGCTGATAGATTATGATCAGTCTACCAAGACAATCCCATTACCTGCTCTTCTCCATTACCTTATAGCTACGCATGGCTCTGTGAGAGTTCTCGCCAGTGGGAAGAAAAGGGATCACTGCTGGGGGTACTTCTTGGTAAGTACTTCTGCTCTACTGATAAAAATGACACCTTCTGGTGATGACCCTTTACTCTTTCTTTTGGCTTGTGATGCTGGTAAAAAGGTCTGAATGTCACAGCTGCTCCATGACCATGGGATAAGTAACTAGTCCAAGGACAGAAGCTTAAAAGGTAAGGCTGCTGGGAGAAAATTATTAAAACCAGGACCCTCAATGTCATTGCTGGACACTGGAGTCAAAGACAGTAATTTCCTATCTTAATATGTAAAAAAAACCACTGTTAGTTGCAGCCACACACATTCCCAACTCAGATAATAAGCATACAAATCTAGGTTATTTAAAAAAAAAAAAATCTCCAAATGCAAATTTGGCCTTGAAGGGGCTATATGAAAGGTCAAGTATACTCATTTGTGGCTGGAATTATGCCAATTCACGTTTTCAATAGTAATCCTTTTATGCTATTCAGAAGTCAAATTTGGCTGCGTCAGACAAAACGGAATTTTGGGAGAAATAATTTTAAACAGTATGGACCGCTTACCAAATGCCTGGCCCTCTGCTTACATGACCTCATGCATTTATTTTTAACACTATCTCCACTTCTTCCTCATTTCTCCCCATTTCAGGTGAGGATACTAATGTAAATGAAAAGGTGACTTTTCCAGTTGGTATATCATTCATATCAGTTCATGGAATGTGATTCCAGAGCCTATTTTCCCAACCACTGCTAACGTTAAGTGACTTCTTTATTTAATTGCATACTCAACAAACATTTATTACTATCTTATATCTAACATATTCAAAAAGCCCCATCTTGCAACAAATGTATAGATCAAGAGGAAAAGATGACAGAAAATAGCTTTTGTGGCAAAAGAGTCCAAAATTTCTGAAACTGGACAGCTCAGTGGATATTGGCCTACATCTCAAGGCATATCTGTGTGTCTTACATCTTAGCAGGAATGAGCATTACAGGGAAGAAATATTCCCTGAGTGTTAACAGGGGTTTCAAATAGTCAATGTCATTGTGGAACATTGCTCAGATAAGGCAGGATGTGTATAGATCATTCCTTTATGTTCTTTAAATTGCTTTCTTCTAAGAGTACCTACATCCATTTCTGCTTTCCCAAACTGATCTCCTTTCTGTCTCTGGAGTTGTTGGGGAGCAATATGGAGTATTTTGATGGACACTCTCCACTGAGATGGTGCCTTTCAGAGAGCTCAAAGCACCCCCTTTGTGTCTACAGGTTGAGAAATGTCTGTCCATAGATCTCTCAGCCTCTTACGACCACAGAGATGAGAATAGAAATGCTAATGTGGCATTATGAGTGAAAGGTAAGGACTGTCCAGCCTTTTGTGGATACGAGGCCTTTTGGGGTGATTGAAATGTGTGCATACAGTAGAGCAAATGCCATCGGTGGATGTTCCCACAGTCAGCACTCAGAAATAGCCCAGGCACTGGTGGGCCTTTTATTCATGTCCACTTTTGAGAGACAACTTGACATTCTTATAATGTTATGCAAATGTATTCCCCTATACAATGCCAGTGATTACTCAGCCTCGCAAGACAAGCCATACATATCTTAATAAATCGAGACTACAGATTAAACAATTTCGTGAAGAATGGTCTTTCACTGAGAGAGAAGCCATGTTTTATGTTCTCCAAATTGCAAGAGAAAGTATTTCCATTATTTTCAGTTAGCATTCTCCCCAAACAAATGTGAACAACAGTGGAATTCTTGTTGTCCCCCCCTATATCCTGCTCAATCCTCCCACTCCCTTCCCACCGAAGTGTGACTCATTCTGGAATGCCCAAATCAAACGTCATCCTCATAGTGCTCTTCTTGATGCTCTTACCCTATCCCAAGCACAACTCATTACACCCTCTCTGCTGATTGTGAACCCTTTTTTTCAGATCTGTATGGCATTGTAAGTACAAGTTCAGTTATGGGTTACAGTAGCTGTGACTGGGGCTCTTCCCCACTACTACCCTTCTTTATGAGTTCTAAAGGAGAACAGATAATGTCTTATTTGGGGGGGGTATTTATTTATTTATTTATTCAGTGAGAGGAAGGGAAGCAGAGATAGACTCCCATATGTACCCCAACCGGGATCCACCCAGCAAGCTCACTAGGATGTGATGCTCTGCACATTTGGGGTGTTGCTCTGTTGCTCAGCAACTGAGCTCTTCTTAGCACCTGAGGTAGAGGCCATGGAGCCATACTCAGTGTCTGGGGCCAACTCCCTCTAATCAAGCCAAGGCTGTAGAAGGGGAAGAAAGAGAGAGATAGAGAGAGGAGGGCGAGGGGTGGAGAAGCAGATGGGCACTTCTCCTGTGTGCCCTGACCAGGAATCAAACCAGGAACATCTACATGCTGAGCTGATGCTCTGCCACTGAGCCAACCTGCCAGGGACCAGATAATGTCTTATAACTCATGATAACACACCCCTCCAACATGCTGGCTGGCAGATTGGACAAACTTCTGGGGTACTATTCACATGGAAATGGAACTCTATATAAATGTCAACATTTAGAAGTTTGCAGTGTGCAGATGTTTCTTAGTATCAACCTAGTACACAGGAGATGTTAATTAAATGCCTGTTAAATTAACTCATGGAGGACTAGTTGGGGTAGGGGTTGTAAAAAAAAAAAGAAGACAACAATTTATTCAACATTCTTGTGAACTAGCCAGGGTTCAGCTTTTTTGCACCATATATCAGTCTCTCTAGTCATAGCTATTCGAATAGGTGTTAGTGGCATATGGTTTGAGAGAAATAGTGTTCTCAGTAATAGATGCCAGTTAAAAAAAGAATTTTAAAGCTTCAGTTGATGCAAACTGCCTGCTTAACTTGACGCCACAAGGAGATGGTGACAGACAAGCTTTACATCTTCTACTTGCCATCAATTTCCTCCTGACCATGATTCCGACTATTAGCCTTGTTCTATCAAACCCCTGGCGTGTGGCGCTGGGGAGACAAGAGCAAGCACAGTGGAAGATGAGATCAGCCAGAATAGCTAATGAGCCACCAGATTAGATCTTTAGGGGAAAGGGAAAAAAAATGGTCTCCATATGGAAAACAAAACAGAAGAACCCATTCCCTTGGTAACCTGACCATGGCCTGCTTTGCTGCCGACTCAGTCTAGTGCAATGCCTGTTTGCTCAGGTTTTCTGCTCCAACAGAAGACCTGGGGGTTGGCAAAACAGGGATTCAAATTTTTAGCTGTTTTCTATTTATTCCCATATGTATGCAATGCTCCTGAGGGAGGCTATACAATGGATACGGAATAAGTGGGGGGAAAAATCTATAGAAAACAGAAATAAAACCAAGGAAATTTGATAGAAATATGGCCTGCTGAAAGAAAAAGGAGACCGGCGTATAACTGAATGATCCATTCTTTTCTTATTGTTGTTATTGTTCTAAAGGTTTATAAAATTCTGAACCAGAAGAAACAATGCGATAATAAAGATACTTTGATGGAAATACACAGTAAATGGAAATAAGACAGCACAGGTCGACACCCTGAGACTTCCTCCGTGTGTCACCCCGTCTGTCATTTAGTGATTGCATGTGGCATATGTATCATTTATATGTCGCAGAACATAAAGATGGATCTTTTGTTCTCTTATTATTTTATGTATAAATTTGCCATTATATTTGGTATTATGAAAGGATATGAATCCCAGTGTTCTTAAAATATTTCGGTTTCCTGGCACATCATCTAAGTCAACTTCACTTCTGAGTTCAAATTGGGATATATGGATGGAGGTGTTGGTTAAAGATGGGAAAGATTTAATATCCCACTAAGTCTATTTCAAACAAAAGATTTAAGTTTAGCTAAAAAAACACTGCATTTGATTTTATTTGGGAGATTTAATTTTTTTTTTTTACTATTTTTTAATTTTTAAAAATTTTCTTAAGTGAGAAGAGGGGAGGCAGAGAAACAGACTTCCACATATGCTCTGGCCGGGGTCCACCTGGCAAGCCCCCTACTGGGATGCTCTGTCCATCTAGGGCGTTGCTCCATTCAGCAATTGAGCTATTTTAGTGCCTGAGGTGAGGTCACATAGCCATCCTCAGCTTACGGAGGTCAACTTTGCTTGAGCCATTTGAGCCATGGCTGTGGGAGAGGAAGAGAGAGTGAGAGAGATGGGGGGTGGGTGGAGAAGCAGATGGTCCCTTCCCGTGTGCTCTGACCGGGAATCAAACCTGGGACTTCCACACACCAGGCCGACACTCTACCACTGAGCCAAACAGCCATGGCCTACTTAGAGTTACTAATTAATTTGACAATATGTTTCCATTTTCTAACCCACTATTTTTATTTTTTATCTTTGCCATCTCCTTTATTTTCACTCTGTGTATTTTAAAACATATTCTAACTTTGTTCTTAGATGTTAAACAGTCTTTGGCCCAGCATATTCTGCAACCTCATTGTGAAAACTCTCTTTAGAATCCGTATGACAGTCTTTTGAATTACCGAAATTGTGACGGAACTTTTCCTTTTGTGTCCATGCTGTAACAGAAGAAACATGGATGAGTATTATATTGAATAATGCTTGCCTGATATGGGGGTTGACCAGCTCGGTCATATGATTTTATGGATTTTATGTAAAAAAGTCACATGCCTCTCTGATTAAAAGAGACATTGTTTTCTGTGGGTTTCATACACTGACTCCAAGAAATTGTTCAAAACTTGCTTTCTCCAAGGCTGTTTTGTGGATGCACTTCTTTTTATCATGTTAAGGGCTCATTACCATGTACTCAGATGCACTTTCACTATGGCTAGAGGTCAGGAAGGCAGCTAAACCAGAAAAGAATAGCAAGAACTTAGCAGGGCTGTGAACTCTGGTCATCCTGAGCTGACCTTCATTCAGTCTCAAGTGCAGTCAATTATGTCTAGGGGAAAAGTAGTGTAGTTATTTATAGCTATTAGACAAATAAGGCAAAGCAAGAAAGTCTTATGTATGCCTTGGCCCCTAGGCCATTGCTAGGGTTCTGAATACCCTCATAACATCCTTACATATTGTAATTCTGCCATTTAATTTCAATAGTGAATGTCATTTATAACAAAAGTAGTCACACTTTCTTTATAATTACTGCATATCTATTAAAATGAATCATGCCTCCCTTTAAAATGTGCACTTATTCTATTCCATTTTGTTAATGCATATTTTTTCCTTCATTATATCTGCTAAAATGTCAACCTTTCTATGTTGGGGAAATCAATAACTGAACAGCTTTACTGTAATTACCTCCCAGTAACACATTTTTTCCACCTTAACAACACAGACCAAATCCACTAACATGAACATTACACAGATACATTGGTGAGAAAATCATCATGTGAAACTAACTCAGTTTACAAACATTTTGAATTGTACTTTAAGCACCAAGTTTTCATAGGAGGAGGCAGTGAAGAAGCCCCCTGAGCAATGATCATGAAATTCAGCTCTACACTTATGAAGAGCAACGCTTCACATTCCTTTGGCTCTAGGAAATCAAAATCAGTCTTAAAACATACAAAAAGATTTTAAAAACCCCATAAAACCTATGAATCTGCAATGACAACAGATTATGGCATTTCTTATAAAGCTTCCAGGTGTTTTCTAAGTTTCTTAGTAAGCCAGTCATTTTTGTGTCTAAGCTACCAGAAACGAAATAGAATTGATCAATCCCATGTTTTACCATCTTAACAGTTAACACAGAGGACCATCCCGTCAAAGTGACAGGTCATGTACAAATGAGCGGCCCGTAGAGATGGAAAGATCAGAAAATTATCCTCAGAGTTATTTCTGTGTTCACACAAGACAGAATCGATCACATTTTAAAAAGAAGAATGGCTTTCTTTTCTGAAAAAGATACCTATATTTAAAAACAAAGTGGCTGCATACACAGAGGGCAAGAAGAGGCCAAAGAAAGAGGCAGACCAGTCCTGACGGGTAGGCGGCAGGTGTAAGAAACAAGGGAACTTACAAAGCTGAATGCACCCACTTGAGTGAGCCCAGTCATAATCAATAGAACAGAAGAACTGCCCAGCAGAGCCCAGCAAACACACAGAATTAAGGTAAATCATATCTTTGTTGTATTTAGCCACTACTCTTTATGTTGGCTCAATAAGTAGCAACAAGTATGTATCTGAAATAATAACGAACATTTTTTATGTAATTGGCCAAACACTTGTCTAAATACTTTATACATGCCTTCTCATACAATCTTCAAATTCCTCTTATTTTCCTCATTTCTAATATCATTGCTTTCTGTCAAACCCTCACTTTTGCTCCAATAGAAAAAAAAATTTTAAGCTTTTAAATTGGAGGCCTAAACTTATGACTTGATCTCACCCCCACTTTTACCTCTATACTGTCAGCAGAGAGTTTTATGAAATGCAAATTAAACCATGCCCCTACTACAAATCTCAGACTTCTCTCCAATCCGTCTCTCCGGCCTCCCACTCCTGCCTGTTTCTCAATTCTACTCCACTACTCTCTCCTTACTTGCTTCTCCTCTGACCCTCCTACATGAAGTCTCCTACTTCTCTGTCCCCTTGCTGGGAAGGACCTTCTCTACTTCTGGTAACTTCTCCTAGATAATTTTCACCTACCTTTCAAAGCTCATCTCAGATAGAATCTCTTCCAGGTAGCCTGCCTCGACCCTCTCTGTCCAGGACTAGATCAGGTGCTCCTATGTGGATCTCACAGGACACCATCATTATAGGGACTCTGTCACAGCACTGGGTCTATGTGTATACGATTGACCATCTGCGGTAGAGCAGAACTCTGTGAGGGCAAGGGCTTGTGGACAGAGATTCACTGTAGAGCGGTGAGACCTCGGCATGTTACTTGAGCTTTCTGTGCCTCCACATCCTTTATCTGTAAGGTTGGATTTCCCTCATAGAGTTTTGTTAGGAGGATTGAATGAGTTGGGCATGTTTTGTGTTTAGAAATACTGAAAAAATTCAAACTTACTGTTTTTGTTATTGCTCAGTATATGTTTGTTGACTGTAACAGGACTGAGAATCATGGTGGTAACAGGGAGAGAAAGAAAGGAACGTAATCAAGGTGCTCAAGGTATAAGCAACCGTAACCCCTCACCCAGGACACACTGGGTCACTCACCGTGTCCCCAGGCACTCAGACCGGAAACCCAGGAGGCATTCCTGAGATGCCCCATGGCCCTGCAGCCTTCACACTCAACCACCAGTGTGCACCCCTTACTAAATGCATGTTAAATCTGTCCAATATCTCTGTCTCAGTGACTACCACCCAGACATCATTGTTTTCTTTGTTAATAACCAGAGTGGCCTCCCAATGAACTTTTATTCCCACCCCCTTGCCCATTAGCAATTTATTCACCAACGATTAGTTAAAATGATCTTTACAAATAGGCATTTAAGTATTTTAAATCCTCTTCTTTAAACCATTGTAATCACAGTATTGTCAAGGCCCTACATGCTAGAGGCTTGCCTACCTACCCATACTTTCCTTTCTTCTTCTTTATTACCCTCTAGGCACAGTGGGTTCCTTCCAGGTTCACTCAGCTGTTTCCAACCACAGGGCCTCTGCACCGCCTGTCCTTTGCCTATTTGCTTTCCTTTGTTCTCGCAATGATTTTACTTTCTCATCTTTCAGGACTCACCTAAATCATGCCCTCAGAGATGTAAGTTATCTTATTCTTTCCTGTAGAAGCACCATTCCCTGTCTTATCAGAACACTTACCAGAGCCGTGGCTGGTTGGCTCACTGGTAGACTGTCAGCCCAGTATGTGGATGTCCCCAGTTCGATTCCCAGTCAGGGCAAGCAACCATCAGCTTCTCCACCCTTCCCCCGCCCCCTTCTCCCTCTGTCTCTCTTTCTCTTATCCTCCTGCAGCCATGGCTTGATTGGTGCCAGCATGTTGGCCCCAGGCACTGAGGATGGCTCCATGGAGCTGCCACTTCAGGTGCCAAATATAGCTCCATTGCAAACATGGCCTCAGATGGGCAAAGCATCAGCCCCAGCCAGGAGTTGCTGGGTGGATTCCTGCTGGGGCGCATGCAGGAGTCTGTCTCCCTATCTCCCCTCCTCTCACTTGGAAAAGAAGGAAAAAAAACCCACCAGAATCCTAAGAAAGTATTTGTTTTTCTGTTTACTTGTCTAACGTGTGTCTTCCCTACTAGGCTTTATGCTAGAAGGCAAAAATGGGCTAGGGCATAGGCATTGGTTAATTATAATGCTTTTTAATGGACTTTATTACTTTACTTAGAGATTTACATTCACAGGCTGATTCTCTGAGGAAAAATACATGAAACATATAATTTTTAAAAAGTTAATTCTGCAAATGAGCTACTTCTCTGTGCTAAATGCTCTGCTGTGTGCTGAGCTCCTCTGTGCTGAAATAGATTATAATTTATCTTTTCCTTTTTTTCTTATAAGAAAACATATAGCAGGTTTCAATAAAGCTTCAACGCACTGAGGAGGGATCTCTCCATGCACAATGTGAAGTGGTTGCCGTTGTTTCTAGGCTATATCCTGCGGCAAAAGCTTGGCTGTATTTTATACAATAGCTACAGTCAAATAGGCCTGTCTTTATTTGGCCGAGAGTTCCCATGGGCAGAAGAAAGAGGAGATGTGACCTCTTTCTAACGGTTTTTCTGAACTTCCTGAATCTTTGAACCGCCTAACTGCAGAGGACACCTTTCCTGATACTACTTGGTGTTTGGATACAGGGGAACATTTCTACCTGTTATTGGCTGGGGATTCAGAGCACCACACTGAATTAAGCAAAGCAATTTATCTCAATGGACTGCTAATATCGCCTTGTGAGCCAAATATCAGAACTCCTGGCCAAGCCACTGGAGCCACCCTTAGGACTGATGCATCGAAAACAAAGTGCTGAATCAAAATCCAAGAACACCTCCAATTCAGCTGTTCTGCAATTGAATACAAGGATGTAACAGTTTTTTTAGAAAAAACATCAATACCAAGGTGTATGCAAACAACTCCAGAGAGAATTTCAACAATAAAGATGGTGTTAATTCCAAATGTTCTCTGAATAATAATGTCAAGTCTCTAGGTAGTCCCCACGGTCCCTGTGGGATATGACTATTACAAGATCAGCTTAAATGGGATCTTCACTGTTCATCCTTGTCTTATTTCTACTTGCTTATTTCTTCTGCTCCTTTTATGTCTTTCTTTCTTTTATGTTATTTTTTTTTTGTCTTTTAAACTCATAGCCATAGCCTCTTTTTTTTAGTTTCCAAGTAATTTTTTTTCAGAATTATGTGTTTATTTCTTGAATTAATAAATATAAATATATACAAAACAATGTAAGTATAGCTACTATTTTCCTCCCTTCTCCTTCTACTTGGGGACAATCTCCTGGGTCACCTAACTCAGGGATTCTCTGTCCAGATTTGGTCCAGTAAATGAGGTTGATTGACATTATAGTCCCCTTCAATCATTTCTAGAGGAATTTGTCTGAGAGGGGAGAGCCCCTGGGGTCTGGAGGTTGACTAGGTTAGGGAAGTGGGTTCATGTTTGGGGGAAAAGAGACAGTGCCTGGGGCAAGAGCTGACCCAATGAGGGGACATCTAAAATATTCACTTTTTTTTTTTGCATCAAAAAGTGACATTTATTCAAAGGGGGGAAAAAGGAAGGAAAAATTGAAAAGGTGTCCATCCCTTCTACAGTCCATTTCAGCTGGGGCAGTGGACGGCAAACTCATTAGTCAACAGAGCCATATATCAACAGTACAACGATTGAAATTTCTTTTGAGAGCCAAATTTTTTAAACCTAAACTATTTAGGTAGGTACATTCCTTATCGAGGTAGCGCCCGCACATGGTATTTTGTGGAAGAGCCACACTCAAGGGGCCAAAGAGCCACATTTGGCTCGTGAGCCACAGTTTGCCAACCAGGGAGCTAGGGCATAGACACTCTTCCACACATGACAAGTTTTGGTGCACTAAATGAAACAGTGATTGCCTGAAAGATGTCACTTCCACAAGTCCCAGCTTCCTCTCCTAAGCTGAGGAAGAAGATACATATATGTATTTTATCCCAAGTGGCATGTATGACTGCTCTGAACACACTAGGAATCTTCATATCTGGCACCCTGTTGGCACACTGACCCTGGACACAAGCCCATCTGAAGATTCCGAGTATCTCACTTAACCAAAGAACATTGTCAACTGAAACAGCTGGTTAATTATTTCAGTCATTGGGCCTGACCTGTGGTGGCGCAGTGGATAAAGCGTCGACCTGGAAATGCTGAGATCGCCGGATCGAAACCCTGGGCTTGCCTGGTCAAGGCACCTATGGGAGTTGATGCTTCCAGCTCCTCCCCCTTCTCTCTCTCTCTCTGTCTCTCCTCTTTATCCCTCTCTGTCTCTCTCTCTCTCCTCTCTAAAAATGAATAAATAAAATAAAATTGTTTCAGTCATATAAGGTACTGAAACATTTTATATTCCATTGTTCAGACAGCACCAAATGAAATGAGCACTTCAAGGGGCAGGATGATAGCACATTGCTAAGAATAGCCTAGTTTGGATGTTTTAGGAATGGAAACTGGCCATTGCAAGTAGGGGCTGAAATAATCATCCTTTGTTTAGCAAGTGTGAAAGGTTGAATTATCTGTCTTTGTCAAATCAGGGTGGTAGCGTTGCCATGGTCACGTTGAGCAGCATCTATCCTTAACCACTTGGACTTCCTTGAGGTAATTTGATATCTACTAATGTGTTTTTAAGAGAGTCCAACTAGGGAAGTTCCTTCATGAATATTTAAAGATTGAGTCAGTGAATATAATGCCACTGAGATTCTTATCTGTGACTGTTCTGAATTCTACTTTGTTGAATTTGTTTTTAAGTTAGTTTTTCATGATTACTCCTCAACTACTTTTTTCCCATCTGGTTTACTCTTGTTACCCTATATCAGTTGGTAGCATCATAAACACACTAAGATACTCTTTTAAGTCAACAGGAATCAGTCTTCATAGACACCTGCAGAATTCTCAGCTTCAGCCTCATAGATACTACATTTGGGGAGCTGATCTTTTCACATTTGACAACCTTTCAATAATAGAGTTCAGAATATCACAGAGCATTTAATAAAAATGTCATGATCAAATGTGTTTTCTTATACCATGCATAAACATAGAAATACATATTAAGCTTGATTTTATGATTTTTTTTACCATTTTGTATAAAAATGATTATGAAGACAGTAGAGGAAAGCAGGTAAAAGAATAGCTAGTGGGTTTGGAACTGGAATAAGTTAGATTTGATTCTGACTCTACACTTCCTAGCTATGTACCCTTGGCCAAATTATCCTCCCTGAGGACTTTTATTCTCATCTAACATGGATAATATTGACTTCATGGGGTAGTGGAATTGCTAATTGAGATAATTCATGCTTGGCAAGTGTCTGCTCATACTAAACACTCAGTAAATATTAGTCAAATAAAGTGCAAAGAAGATGACTAGGAGTTTAAGCCCTTTGTTCTAAACTTGGCTCTACAACTAACAAGTATTTGACTTTGAAAAAGTCTCATATCTCTTAGTCTCATTTCTTCATGTAGACTATGAGATGGCTAAACTTGATTAGTGTTTTTCTAAATTTTTCTTGTCAATATTAACATTTTTAAAAGTAGAATCTTACATGGAAACCCATGTGAAACTATATACAACAGTACATGCTGCCCTAGTTGAAGTACAAGCAAATAATAACACACACACATACACACACATACATATACAAATCACATAAGCATACAATGTGCATGTATATCACAACATATTTATGTTAATAGCAAGAAGAAACTGTCTCTAAATTTCTGAAACTTCCACGAGTAAGCACTCCAGCAAAATAACTCAGTAGATATTTGGCAGTTCGTCAAACAAGAGCTTTTGTTTTTATAGAATCTAGCACTGAATCCCAATGAGCTGAATTTCAACTTTCATTCATAGTTAATGGACAATAGACAAACTAATCTATACTAAGGAGGTTTTTTATCATCTGAACAGTCCCATTCCTTTCATGTAAGCAATGCAATGCTAAGTACTTATAGTGATTGCAATCTCTTCCAAGTAATCTTCTGTGGCACTTAAATATAATCACTACCTAGCTCAGGACAACTCATGTCATCAATATACTCTCTTGTTGAGTAATCAAGACATGAAATTTAGTTTTGTGGGGGTTTTTCTTTCACCTTCTGGAAAATAGAAATTTATTTTTGGAGTGAATATGCTGCCCTAGTTGAAGTACAAGCAAAGAAAAACACATTTGGAGTGAATATTTTGGGGCTGATCTACAAATATTAACTTTTAAAAGTGGATGTTCTTGTCATTTAGTTTAGAAAGAGAACACTGTTGTAGGTGTACAGATTAATAGCATCACTGCATATCATCATTGTCTGGAAGTTTAATTGTTTTATTATATAATTTGCTTAAAATAACTGGTAACTTGACATGCGGGTAGTCTGGAGCAAGGTTAAGATGGCAGCCTAGGAATCCACAATTAGAAGGATCCAGCACTAATTGGGGTAAAGAGTTTATTTGGGTAGAGAGAGTAGTTGCTGTCAGCCAGGATAGGCACCAAGGTAGATGGAGCTGGTCCTTTGGGTAAGAGAAAGCTCACAGGTACACATAGCCTATCATTCTAGAGGACATCCTGAACTAGAGACTGCCTGATAAGCAATGGCCATGGGGCCCAGTGGGTCAGGGGAATAACTCAGACCATTGAGAGTATGTGTACTTTGGAAGGGGATTACACGATGGAGTAGGGTGATTAGATGTGACCAGAAAGACCTGATAAATACAGACTACTACACCAAAAAAGTAGCTGCTTTTCAATTCTTGGGCATGTATCTAAGTTTTTCAAGTGCATCCAGACATTTGGACTTTTATAGGAACTCTTCATTGTTAAGTATTGTCAATAACTTCATTTGCTTTTTAAAATACTGTGAAGGAGAGGCAACCTTATGCTGGCCAAATGGAACACATCTTCAGGACCTAAAAAGCTCTAGGACTTGAAGTCTGAGACATCAGGCTTGACGTTCTATACTTGTAGGTGTGTACATAAAAAGTTGGCCCTGACTCAAGTTGAAACTATAAACCAGGGGTCCCCAAACTTTTTACACAGGGGGCCAATTCACTGTCCCTCAGACCATTGGAGGGCCAGACTATAAAAAAACTATGAACAAATCCCTATGCACACTGCACAAATCTTATTTTAAAGTAAAAAAACAAAATGGGAGCAAATACAATATTTAAAATAAAGAACAAGTAAATTTAAATCAACAAACTGACCAGTATTTCAATGGGAACTATGCTCCTCTCACTGACCACCAATGAAAGAGGTGCCCCTTCCGGAAGTGCGGTGGGGGCCGGATAAATAGACTCAGGGGCCGTATGTGGCCCGCGGGCCGTAGTTTGGGGACCCCTGCCATAAACATTTACCAGATTTGCTATAATTCATTCCTTTATATTTGGATAATATAAATCATCATGTTGACCTAACATTTATGAGAGGCCAATTTTATTCTTAATTTGGGATTCCAAAGAAGCTTTCTCAAGTTTAAGAAATTTGCCAGGCTATTCAAGGGTGAACTTATCTTCTTAACCTGATTTCTTCAAGATATCCTGGAGTAAATTCTCAGATTCTTATAATACTTTCATTTGTCAAACATTCCACATTGCAGCAAAGTATTGCAAAATATGTGGCTGTTCCTTAAGATCTTCCATGGGTGCACAAATCAATTTAAATGTATGCTAGACCCCAGCCAGATAGCTCAGTTGATTAGAGTAGCATCCTGTAGCACAGAAGTTGCCAGTTTAATCCCCCATTAGGGCACATACAGAAACAGATCGATGTTCCTGTCTCTCTTGCTTTCTCTCTTTCTCTCTCTCTGTCTGTCCCTCCCTCCCTTCCTCTCTCACCAAATTTAATAAATAAAAAAGATTTTAAATTTGAATAGGGTAAAATTCAAAACCGGTTACACTCGGCCACATTTATAGTGTCACATCATTTTTAGAAAGTCATTAACACATTTTTTATTTGCAGAAGATGGATATAGGGAAATATTACTATTTCTGTACAAAATACTTTTATTCCTTTCCCCACCCAAAAACTTCATTCCTTTTACAGTCCCCTCCTAGTGGACGGCATAGAGAATGCTGGGGCTCCCGCTTCCGCGATGCCCCTTCCCCCACTCGGTTCTCCGGGTGGGAAGACCTGCTCCACAGTAAAAGCCGTTCCTCGTCCTTCACCACGTGGCACAAAGGAAGAAATTCCCTACATGGCGCTTTACTAGCTCCCGGAGAAATTCAGACACCTCAAAATCTCCAGAAAGCATTTAGGAGTAGACAGTGGATTCTCCAAGGAACAACTTTTTGAAATTTCAATGGAGAAGGGCACTGGAAAACTCTAAATGGTTACAGTATAAAGAGGAAAAGAAACGAGATGGAGTCACTGAGAGAAAAGTGAGCTCTGGAGGCTCCCACACGGGGTCTAAGCATTTTGAAACAGCCATTAACATAAATCTCTTGAACTGTTCAGTGTCCTTACAGCTGCTTTGTGATGACTTCACTGCCTTTACATATAGATGTTTGCTGCCTACAGCACCAGTTAATACCATTTACCAAAACTCCCCCAAACAAAAATCAAGTTTCAAACCAGGCAATTACAGCTGTCACAGGAAAGAGAAACAACAGATTCCTTTGACCTTCTAAGGAAGGTATTTTATAACTCTAAAGAGACACAGGGAGAGGGTAAAAGAGAAAATATTTTCCTTTTTAGCAGCCATAAAATTATACAGGTTATGCTGTGTGCAAAATGTATATCACTACTGCTTTGCTTTTGTGGGAGACATTTGACTCTGCTCCAAGGGAGAGTCAGAAACAAAACAGCAGCAAAATCCTGGGAAAGGAAATTAAATGGAAACTGCATCTCATCTTCAAATCCTTCTTTCTTATATTTGTAAACTTCGCTTTGGGACTGATGGCGACTTCTCTCAGGGGCAATACTGTCCATAATATCTATTCACTCTTTTGTATTAGTCATCATTTGAAGGATACAGTCAACACCTCCTCCAAGGCTGTCTTTTTCTTCTTCATTTTAGATTTAATTTAATTTAATTTTTAAGTGAGAAGAGGGGAGATAAACAGACTCCTGCATGCATCCTGACTGGCATCCACCCAGCAATTCCTGTCTGGGGTTGATGCTTGAATCAACCAAGCTATCCTCAGTGCCTGGATCAAGGCTCAGACCAATCAAGCCACTGACTGCAAGAGGGGAAGAGAGAGAGAAGGGAGATAGGGAGGGGGAGAGAAGCAGATGGTCACTTCTTAGGTATGCCCTGACAGGGGATTGAACTTGGGACGTCTGCACGCCAGGCTGGTACTCTATCTACTGAGCAATCAGCCAGGGTTATGTTTTTTATCTTCCATCTTCAGAAAAAAAAATACAACACTTGAACATGGTTTAAACTTTAAAATTTGTAGGTTATCAACCTGTGATTGTAATGCTGCATAGTTCTATTAAATATGAAAATAAATCATTGTAATATACTTGGCCAACTGAGCTTGGACTGTTAGAATAAGTTCTTGGGGACTTGACCTGATTAATTAATTAGTAATATAAACCTGAATTAAAACTGCACTTTCCAAAGAGCTCCCAGTGCTTTTGCAATCATCACTGTATTTTTTCTTAGACAATTCAGAGAGTAAAATACAATGTCATAGTATAAAATAACATAGCTTATTTGTAAGAGTATCAATTTCTATCCATTCAATTTCTATATCAGTTTTAAAAGTAAACAGTGAATCATCATATTGCTCTAATTTAAAAAAATAAAAAGCATTCTGCTTTATAGCTTAATATTTCTGACTTTTTAAAACTGCTTTATATCACTAAGGCTCAAGTGAAGACACAAAATAAAACCAATTATTTCTAGACAAGATAGTTATTATTTAATGATCTGATAGAAAAGAGGTTTAAAGACTTAGAAGCAGATGTAACTGGAAGCATAAAAAATAAAATAACATCATAATGATTGTCTTGTAAGAGTTTCTGTGTGTGTGTGACAGAGAGATACAGAGAGGGCGACAGATAGGGACACACAGACAGGAAGGGAGAGAGATGAGAAGCATCAGTTCTTTGTTGTGGCACCTTAGTTGTTCATTGATTGCTTTCTCATATGTGCCTTGACCAAGGAGCTACAGCAAACTGAATGATCCCTCGCTCAAGTCAGCGACCTTGGACTCAAGCCTTACTCAAACCAGATGAGCTCACGCTCAAGCTGGTGACCTCAGGGTTTTAAATCTGGGTCCTCTGTTTCCCAGTCTGATGCTCTATCTACTGCACCACCACCTGGTCAGGCTCTTGTAAGACTTTTACTAGCTCTTTATCATAGAAAAAAAATTATTGCCTAAAAACAAAAATATTAAAAATACCACTCTATGACCTGATCTGTTAGCTCACTTGGTTAGAGCATCATCCTGAAACACCAAGGTTCAGGTTCAATCCCTAGTCAGGGCACACACAGGAAGTGACAAATGAATCCACAACTAAGAGGAACAACAAACGAATGCTTACCTCTCTCTCTCCTTTCTCCTCTTTGTCTCTCTAAAATCAACCAATAAAATAATTAAAAATACCACCCTACCACATATCAAATGTTAGAATCACTGGTGATAAGCTAAAAGATTTTGCTATAAGATCAGGAACAAGAAAAGGATGCCTACACCCTTCACTTTCATTCAACATAGTATTGGATGTCTTAGCCACAGCAATTAGGCAACAGAAAGAAATTTTAAAAACCCATTCAAATAGGAAAAAAAGAAGTAAAACCATCATATTTGCAGATGACAATACTCTACGTAGAAAATCCCAAAGACTTCACCAAACTGAACTAATAAATAAATTCACTAAAGTTGTAGGATATCAAGTAAATATAAAACATCTGTTGCGTTTTTATACAGTAATAATGAACTAACAGAAAATTAAATCAAGAAAACATTCCCATTTATAACTACATCAAAAAAGAATAAAGAATCTATAAATAAATTTAACAAAGGAAGTAAGAGACCGTACATAGACAAATATAAGATATTGATGAAAGAAATTAAAGAAGACACAAATAAACAAATACATTCTATGCTCATGGGTTGGAAGAATATAATTAAAATGTTCAATGCAATCTACATATTCCGTGAAATCCCTATCAAAATTCCAATGGCATTTTTCACAAAATTAAAACAAATAATTCTAAAATTTGCATGGAGCCACAAAAACCCTGAGTAGCCAAAAACACTTTGAGAAAGAAGAACAAACCAGAGAATCACACTCCCTGATTTCAAACTACACTACAAAGCTACAGTGATCAAAATACCATAATATTTGAAAATTTTAAAAAAGATATATAGGCCAATGGAACATAAGAGATATCCCCAGGGGGAAAAAACATGCATATATGGCCAATCGATTTATGGCAAATAGGCAAGAATATACAATGAAGAAAAGACAGTCTCTTTAATAGGTGGTGTTGGGAAAACTGGACAGCTGCATGCAAAAGGGTAATATTACACCACTATTTTACACCACAGACAGAAAATGAACTCTCAATGAATAAAAACATTTGAATATAAAATCTGAAACCACAAAACTCTTGGAAGAAAATATAAACAATGAGCTCCTTGACTTTGGTCTGGTCTGAGTGATGTTTTGTTTTGTTTATCTCCAAGGCAAGAACAACAAAAACAAAATGAACACATGGGGCTATATCAAACGAAAACATTTCTGCATAGAAAAGAAAACTATCAACAAAACAAAAAGGCAAACAGTACTGAGTGGGAGAAAATATTTGAAAATCATATATTCAATAAGACTTTAATATCCAAAACACATTTTAAAAATTCATGCAACTCCATAAGAAAAACAATAACCCAATTAGAATGAGCAAAGGATTCCAATAGGCATTTTTTGCAAGCAAGGCATACAGATGACCAATACGCATGAAAAAATGTTCAGAATCACTTATCATTACAGAAGCATCTCAATGAGATCTTTTGGGTCGCCATATGCATTCTCGATGAGCGGTAATATTTTGAGAGTTTTTTTTTTTTTCTTTTTTCTGAGAAGTAGGACTAAATAGTGGGCTTCCAATATTTAGTAAACCATGTTGCAAACAAATGTGCTGTCATTCGGGCTTCGTTTATAAGACACAGCAAAGTAGATTTAGCATAAGTCTTAAGATCCTAGGACTTACAGAATGCTAAATGACCAATGGCTTCAACTTAAAGTCACTTATTAACCCCTGATAAGAAAGTCAACCTGTCCCTTGAAGTCAGAAATGGACTTATCTCCAGCTATGAAAGTCCTAGATGGCCTCTTCTTCCAGTATAAGCCTGTTCTGTCTACACTGAAATCTGTTGCTTTGTGTAACCACCTTACCGAGAGCTTCTGGAGAACTTGGTGCATCTTTTACATTAGCACTTGCTGCTCCACTTTGCATTATCATCTTACGAAGATGACTTCTTTCTTAAACCTCATGAACCCACCTCTGCTAACTTTAAACTTTTCTTCTGCAGTTTTTTCACCTCTCTCAGCCTTCAGAGAATTAAAGAGAGTTTAGGGCCTGCCCTGAATTAGGCTTTAGCTTAAGGGAATGTTGTGGCTGGATAGACCTCCTATCCAGACCACTCAAACTTGCTCCTTATCAGCATTAAGGCTGTTTTGCTTTCTTATCATTTGTGAGTTCCCTGGAGTAGCACTTTTAATTTATTTCAGGAAATTTTTCTTTGCAGTCACGACTTGCATAACTGCTTGGTGCAAGGGACAAAGCTTTCTGCCTATTTTGTCTTTTGACATGCTGTCCTCAATACGCTTAATTATTTCTAGTTTTTGATTTAAAGTGAGAGACATCTGATTCTTTCTTTCACTTGAACACTTGGAGGGCATTTTAGGATTATAAATTGGCTTAATTTCAATATCTCTGTGTCTCAGAGGATTGAGGGGCCCAGGGAGAGAGGGAGAGTGATAGAAAATGGTTAGTCAGCCGAGCAGTCAGAAGACCCACAACAGTTACCAATTAAGTTTGTTATCTTTTACAGACACCGTTCCTAGAGCCCTAACACAATCACAATTGTTTATTTAACATAAGATTTTGAATTCTCTGTCTCTTTATAAAAAAATCAAAGATCACCGATCCCACTCAATCATCATGAAAACAATAATAGGGAGAACATTTGAATATTACAAGAATCACCAAAATGTGGCACAGGGACATGACATGAGCGATTGCTGTTGAAAGAAAGGTACTCATAGACCCTTTCGAGGGAGGGTGCCACACACCTTTAATTTGCTTCTGTGAAGTGCAATAAAGTGAGGTATGCCTGCATTTGAATCAAATAATAGCAGCGGCCAAAATAGCTTTGGTGTTTGGTAGATTTATGATTACCTAACCTTTTTGCCATTTGGGAAAGAGTAAAAAGACCTAGAATCTTACTTTAGTTATGATCTTAAGCCGATAACCTTGGAAAAAATCACATAGTATTTCTAAGCTCCAGTTCTATGTTCTTTCTTTTTTCCTTTTTTCTTTTTTAAAGTGAGAAGAGGGGATATAGTGAGACAGACTTCTACATGTGCCCTAACTGGGATCCACCTAGGGCAACCCCATCCTGAGCCAATGTTCAAACAAACCGAGCTATCCTCAGCCCCTGGGGCTGACACTTGAACCACTTGAGCCACTGGCTGAGGGAGGGGAAGAGAGAGAGAGGAGGAGAGAAGCAGATGGCTGTTTCTCATAGGTGCCCTGACCGAGAATCAAACCCTGGGCAACCGTACACCAAACCTACACTTTATCCACTGAGCCAACTGGCAAGGGCATCCAGTTTTCTTATGTACAAATGAGAATACCACTATTTGCTGTGAGGATTAAATCAATGTAGGTATTTGAAGCACTGTGTAACCTATGTGACTCCCTAGTAATATAATATTGTATGATTATATGTATACAGTCTTCTATTTTTAGAAAACATCTACACAAAGATAGCCTTAAAAACTGACCAATAATAACCCTGCTGAGGATAGGGTAAAATTACGGTCTTACTATCATTGGACACAAAAAGAGATTTTTTTTTTAACTTTCTTAAATGTGTAATTATATGGCTGTATATTTGTAATAAAAAAAGATGTCTAGTCAAAGGCTGCAAATGACAGTCTCCAAATTATATCTGGTCTACAGACATGTGTTTGGTTCAAAGGTAATCATTAAAAAGTAAACTACTTTGCAATACTTAAAAATAAAAAGAAAATTAACATAAGATTTTGAATTCTTATGTTCTCTTTATAAAAATCAAATACATGGCAGAAGTTCCTTGGGGATTCCTACAAAGCAATAATCTTTGAAGCTGAGGTCTGTTCTCTTCTTTTGGTGGTGTCTTCTTGCCACTGTTTGCTTCAATCCCCACTTAGATTTTTTTCACTCAAATAGTTCCTGTGTCTCTATAGGCACTTCAGTGTGTAATATTTCCTAAGTGAATATGAAACACTGGATTGATTACTGTTCTGTAATATTTATTATGCCTCTTCCCATGTCCCTATGGACAGAATAGATTTTCATGCCACATTGATTTGGAGTTTGAGCACAAGCATCGCTTTGGCCAAAGAACTGTCAACGGATGTGATGTGGGCAGAAGCCATGAATGTGCTTGGGTGTTTGGCTTGGCTCTGTGTTTATTTGAAAAGGGTCTGAGTTATCTGCTGCCCCTTCACCACAGAGCCCTAGGATAATACACATGGGGTGGAACTGAGCCCTTCCTTCAGGACTTAGTCTGAAGTCAAGGTCAAGTGATCACCAGCCTGAGGCAGAGCTATTCCAGCCAACCTGAATTTCAAAAATTATGCTTATTGCTATAAGTCACTGAACTTTAGGATAGTTTGTTACACTAAAAGTTGACTATTTATTATTGTACTAAAAGCTGACTGACACTGTTGTGAGCAAGAAAGCTTAGCATTCTCTTCTTAAAATACAAAAATAAAACATACCCTTTTGTGTATGTATGTATGTATGTATGTATGCACACACCCATGTTTGTCCACCCAGAAACTTTAATATTTTATTTTATTTTTATTTTTTTTAAATATTTTATTTATTGATTTTTTTTTTTAGAGAGAGAAGAGTGAGAGAGAGAGACAGAGAGAGAGAGAAGGGGGAGGAGCAGGAAGCATCAACTCCCATATGTGCCTTGACCAAGCAAGCCCAAGGTTTCGAACCGGCGACCTCAGTGTTCCAGGTCGACCGACGCTTTATCCCACTGCGCCACCACAGGTCAGGCCCAGAAACTTTAATATTTTAAACCAGTTATAAGCAAAAAACCCCCCATATTTTTATGTTCTACTTGTACATTTATTTTGTTTCTTTTAAATTCCATATAAGTGAAGACATATGGCATTTATCTTTCTCTGCCTGACTTATTTCACTCAGCACAATATCCTCTATGCCAATCCATTTTGTTGCAAAATGCAAGATTTCATTTTTTTATGGCTGATTAATATTCTGCTGTATATATGCACCACCTCCTCTTAATCCATTCATCTATTGATGAACACTTAGGTTGCTTCCATATCTTGGCTATTGTAAATCATGCTTTAATGAACATAGGAATATACATGTCTTTTTCATTTAGTGTTTTGGGTTTCTTCAAATAAATACCCAGAAATGAAATTACTGGGTCCTTCTTTGTCTCTGCCTTTGTTTTAAAGTCTAGTTTGTCTGATATAAGTATTGCTACATGAGTTTTTTGTTTGTTTGTTTCCATTTTTTATGAAATATCTTTCTCTACCTTTTTACTTTCAGTTTGTGTGTCTTTTGATCTGAAGTGAGTCTCTTGTAGACAGCATATCTAAGGGTCTTGTTTTGTTATTCATTCAGCTTCCATATGTCTTTTGATTAGAGTGTTTAATCAATTTGCATTTAATGCAATTATTAATAGATATGAATTTGTTGCCATTTTATTATTTATATTTGATTTGACTCCCCCCCCCTTTTTTTTTAATGAATGCTTTTTAACATTTCTTGTATGTCTTTGCTTTTCATCACTTGGAATATTTCTTGCCAATCCCTTTTGGCCTGCAAAGTTTCTGTTGAGAAATGAGCTGAGTCTTATGGGAGCTCCCTTATAAGTAACTAAGTACATTTCTATTGCTGCTTTTAAGATTCTCCCCTTGTCTTTAAACTTTGCATTTTAATTATGCTGTGTCTTGGTGAGGGCCTCTTTGAATTCACCTTGTTTGGAACTCTCTGCACTACCTGGCCTTGTCTGTCTATTTTCTTCACCAACTTAAGGAAGTTTTTCATCATTATTTTTTTTACCTAGATTTTTAATTTCTTGCTCTCTATTTTTTCATTTAGCACCTCCATAATGAGAATGTTGGTATGCTTAAAGTTGTCCCAAAGATTCATTATATTATCATTATTTTTTTTTTAGATTCTTTTTTTTTTTTTTTGCTGTTCTGATTGGGTGTTTTCTGTTTCCATGTCTTCCAAATCTCTCATCTGATCCTCTGCTTCATCTGCTACCCTGTTGATTCTCTGTGATACAGACTTCAGTTCTGACTGGTTCTTTTTTTATTGTTTATCTTTGTTTTTATGTTTCCTACTTCTTCACTGGAATTCTTACTAAGTTCATCTACTCTTCCCCTAAGTTCATTGAGCATTCTTATAACCAGTGTTTTAAACTCTGCATCTAGTAGATTGATTATATACATTTTGTTTTGTTCTTTATCTAGAGTTTTGTTCTTCCACTGGGATAAGTTACTTCATGTCCTTAACTTGGCTGCCTCCCTGTGTTTGTTTCTATGTATATATTAGGTACAGCTGTTAATCTTCCAAACTTGGTAGAGTGGCCTTATGTAGTAGTTGTCCTATGGAGTCTCATGGCACTGCCTCCCTGATCACCTAGACTGGGCACACTAGGCACCCTCTGTCTTGTGAACTGTGAATACCCTTGTTGTAGTTGAGTCTTGATTGTTGTTGGCACCTCAATGGAAGAAATTTTCCCCCAGGATGACTTGCTATAAAGACTGGCTGCAACCACCATGGAGGATCAGATGTGCAGGAGCCCATCTTCACTGAGGACTTACCTCAGTGGGGCTCTGGTGCCTGCTAAGTTCAACCCTTCAGTGTGTTCCTTGTTGAGGAGTTTGGGTGGTGCTTCAGATGACCTCTATGTGGTTTGAAGCGATCCACAAAATGGGTTGGCTCTGGGGCCTCCTGGGAGGTGAGGCCAAAGTCAGCTGACACCAGTGCCCTGCCTGGGACCATCTGGCATGAGCTACAAAGCGATATGCAGGTGACTGCTTCTTGTGCTAAGCTTGGAGGTGTCCAGGATAGGCCAAGCTGCAAAACAAGACCAGTTGTCACTAGTGCCCAGGCTAGGGCCACGTAGCAAGATTTTGGTAGCATGCGGAGACCAGATGTTGCTTGTTTGAGAGATTTTAGGAAAGTCTGAAGCATGAGCCAAGACTGGCCATTTGTAGGAGAAAGCCGCTGGAAAGGGCTTGGTCTGGGTTCCAAAGCTGGATGGGGAACAGCCTCAGTGAATTACCAGAGAAAGGTGAATAATGTTAGCCAGATTGACTATATATATTCATACATTCATTATTTCAAGGAATGTAAAATCTTAGTTACATGAAAATTGTCCATGAAGTTATGTGTACCTCTTTCTGATGCAACAATTACACTGTGATTTTAAGTTAAAATTTCCAAAATTGCTAAAATGGAAAATTTTAATTGGATAAAAACTAGTATTTTACAATCTACTGAAAGGACTCTTGGTGCAAATAAATTTTTGTACTTGATCTTAGCCAAAAGGCCAAGAAGCAAAGCAAATAAATGCTTTGGAATGAATGGTAGAAATGCAGCATTAAAAATATCTCAATAATGAATTGTTTCTATGCTAGAATAAGACATATTGTGTTAAAGTATACAGCTGACTTTTTCAAATGAGTTACAGCATGCACCATTAATCTTGCAGGAAATAGAAGGACTCTAAACATGCTTCGTTGATTGGCATACATCCTAGATCTCCTATCTAAACCTAAAGCTTCTAGTCCATATAAACGACAGTTCACCCTCCGAGAACACAGGGGGTTATGAGTGTTTTGTCAATCAATAGTCATAGGGAATAGCAGAAATCTCTTAAGGCTGCAGGTGCTTGCCATCAGAGCAATTCTCCCAGATCCCTCTCCTGCCACTCCGAGGTGAAGTTCCCTGATTCCCTCAGCTGCCACTGTGATGGGGGTTTTCCTGATCCCTGCAAAAAGCAGTTTTCCTTTGCTTATTTGCTCGCCTGTTTCTGTGAGCCTCCAGTAAACGGGTATGGCCTGATGCTTTCTAGCTCCACAGTTCCTCTACTGTCTTCCTGAATCCAGTGTGAACCTGCCTGGTCTTTACCATGGGCTATATATATATTCCAAACAAAATGGAGTCCAGAAACACCTCCATATTTGGAAAATCAAACAACATAGAAAATGTAATTTAAAATTGTAAAAATTTTGGTTTATGGATATAAATGTTAACAATCTACAGGAGTTAAGACTAGGTAGACTCTGTCCTTTAGAAAACAGGGAGGGAAACACTCCAAGAAAGAATAAATGAGATAATTTATGCAAGTTGGGTACTTCTTTTGCCATTTGTTACAACCAATGGTCTCTTCATCAGGGAAAGGGTGAGTTTGTCAGCATAAGAAACAAGCCAAGCCTGACCTGTGGTGGCGCAGTAGATAAAGCATTGACCTGGAAATGCTGAGGTCGCCGGTTCGAAACCCTGGGCTTGCCTGGTCAAGGCACATATGGGAGTTGATGCTTCCAGCTCCTCCCCCTTCTCTCTCTCTCTCTCTCTCTCTCTCTCTCTCTCTCTCTCTCCCCTCTCTCCTTCTCTGTCTCTCTCTCCCCTCTCTCTCCTTCTCTGTCTCTCTCTCCCCTCTCTAAAAATGAATAAATAAAATAAAAATTAAAAAAAATTAAAAAAAAGAAACAAGCCAAATGAACAACTAAAGTGCCACAATGAAAAACTGATGATTGATGCTTCTCATCTCTCTGCGTTCCTGTCTGTCTATCCCTCTCTCTGACTCTTGCTCTCTGTAAAAAGAAAAAAAGAAAAGAAACAAGCCAAAAATTCCCTATCATAAGAGGGAGAAACAATGCCCTTTCCTCAGGAAGCTTATCTACTGTTTTCCAAGAAATTATTGCAATAAATATACAAAATTGCTAAGAATATGGTGTGAATAACCTCTGCTAGATCGTGCAGTGCACAGACTGCAACTTTAGGCAGCTATCCTGCATTGAATAAATTATCACCAGCATTCTTAGAACATGGTGCACAATCCTGCTATTTCTCCCAAAAGATGAATTATGCAAGTTTTGACAAGAGGAAGAAGAGGCCACGTAAAGTATAATTACTCATTGTCTGGGGAAGGTATGCAATTTGTGCTACTTTGTAACTTTTATAATATCAAAGAGAATAAGTCACCTTCTCACTTTTTGTGTCCGTGGTAGATTGCCAAAAAAATGTACACAAATTCTTTGCAATTCTTCCCATAGAAAGGTGGAAGAGCTCCTTCCCTGGATCTGGGCTTGGTATATAATCTGCGTGGGCCAGGGTGACAGTTGCAAGCCCGACATGATCAGAGACTTGACAAGCGCTTGTGCACTGAGACTCACTCTCTCTCACTGGGGGGGTTTCTTCTGCTACCGTGTGAACAAGCCTGGGCTACAAAGAGATGGCGAAGTTGCTCTCAACCAAAAGAATCATGAGATGCAAATCTCTGTTATTTAACTTATTATATTATGGGATTATTGGTTATGGAGCAAAAGGGAACTATTCCAATGTCTCAAAACAGAAAATGATTATTATAATTGCCTGTTATGACTATCAATTTAACAAGGCGAGAAAAGATGAATCCAGCCATCTCTCTTCTTTGGGAATCTCCCTATGTTGTGTCCACAGCTTGATTGTGAAGACTCATTTTCTGACCGCTCTTCCTCAGATGAGGTTGAAGAGTGATTCCAACTACTGAACTTCTTAAAGTGAAGAAACCTCCTTAGCAGATGGCCAAGAAACCCAGTATTAATGCTTATCATTAACTTCAGTAGAAAATAAAAGAGACATTTGGAAAAAGACTTTACTTGATTTTTAAAAAAACTTGACAATTGTAAATGTTTAGTCCACTGTTTTTTGAAATAACCAATTACTTAATTAAGGCCTAGAAAACAGAAAGGAACATCTCCTAACTTCTGAAAAGGAATATCAAGTTGAGTAGCCAAAAGAAAAAAAGTTTTCCCTTGGCATAAGCCAGCTTGTTCCTATTGTGAAGAAAGAATACTAAGAGCTAAACAGAAGAGGAACCCATCAGAAGAAAGGACACAGATAGACGTGGCTTGTGATGGCCAGCGCTTTGGTGCTCACATATAAATCTCCAAGTCAGACGTGTCATTGGAAATTGCCAGATGGTGCATATGAAGATTTTAGAAGTCTCTAGAAAACAAAATGGTGAGATACCAGTTTGGAGAGTTCTAGGCAGTATAAAAAATGAGACAAACTCCCTGAACCTGTGATGATGAGAACAATGCTAAAAAGCATGCTCCATTGGGAGAAAAAAAAACAATTAACAAAGGAAACACATGAAATAATTATAACAATATCCAGCATCTTCAAGCAGAGAAGAGTGATATTTAGTTTCTCCGCCCTCCCTCTCCCTCCTTTCTTAGTCTCTTCCCACAAAACCTGCACTCTGTCTCTCTCTTCCTTTCTCCTTCTTTCCCCTGAATATTTTATTGGTTACATAAAAGGATTCCAAAAACACAAGTTTGTGCATTTGTAGGATATTTGCTTTTCTTGAAAATATAAAAGTTCAAATTTTTTTATTGCCTAGATTGTCACTGCAACATAAAAGACGTATTGCGTTAAGTCATGCCAAGGATGAGACAGACCCAGAGATTTATCTATCCATTCACACACATATGTGTGTATCTGTGACATGTCTATCTTGTCATATTTCTTTATTGTCTTTATAAACATGCTCAGTTTTTGTGTCTCACTAACTTTTGGTATTCTCTTTTTAAAACAAGAAACACATAAGTCTGCAAACAGGATATGAAGGATAGTCAAACAAAATGTATGCATTGAAAAAGAAATCTCCCATTCAACTGTAATCAGTTTGCATGCATCCTTCTAGTCTATGTGCAGCACTTTTCATGCATTTACAAACCTACACAATACATTCTGCTATAAGAGGCATTTTTGTAATGCACATTAGAGCCCCTATCATTGGTAAATAGGGGAGCCATCAGTATAATGTGGAAGTCACAATGGTCTGTTTGTTTAAGGTCAGGGGGGACAAGAGGAGTGGAAGTAAAATTATCAATTTGACCAGGAACGAACAGAGCTCAGAGCTCAATGTTTGAACTGGCAGCAGGAACCCTTTCATCTGCATGTTAAAAAGTAGCAATTGGTAACATCTCTCAATTCTATCCAGAATCACCTTCCTAGAATGAAACCCTAGCTGTCAGTGGGTGGCAGACTGCTCTGTAATGAAGGCCAAGAGTAGAGGCAGCAGAGAGAGGACAGCTGTGTTAGACAGTAGCAAGAGAACATCTCTTTGAGAAGGTGACATTTGAAAAAAAAAAAAACTAAAAAAAAAGAAAATCAACCTGTGATGATCTGGGGGCTGTATTCTAGGCAGAGAGAACAGCAAGTGAAAACCGGACAGGGGAACAATCACTGGACACTTGGGGAAAGCAGGGAGACCAGCACGGGCGATGTGAACAGGGCAGAGAGTGGCACAAAACATTGGTGAGATCAGCAGGGACTGACTCTGAAAGGTCATTACGTGCTGAGATGAGAAATTTAGATTTCATTGAGATGATGCAACAAAACTGTTAAAAAGTTCTGAGCAAGGAATTAGTATCATCTGTGTTCAAAAAAACCATCCGGAGGCTGTGTTAGAATGAATACTGGGGGAAAGACAGTGTTTAAAAAAGACAACAGGGCCAAAATGGAGTCACATATGTTAATCCCATGTCACCAAAACAAGATTTAATATTTAACCTAATTCCTCTCCCAGGAATGCAATCTTAAAACCAGTCAATGTGGAATTTTCCGGTCAGCAGTACTGAGGGAATCCACTTGCCAGAACCTTTCTATGCCCCAAAGAAAGATGAAGGAAGCCACTCTCTCCTTGTCTTTGCCTTTGCTGCCTACAAAAGCCTGCAATTTCACACAACTCTTGAGAGTTTTTTTCTGTTTGCTAGATTGGCTGCTTCCTGATTCATGAATTGCTGGACAAAGCCAATATGATGCTAACAATTGCTCAGCTGAATTTTTGTTTTTAACAAGGGGAATCAGGAAAACCCATCAGCAGCTTAGATGAAGGACGGTGGCAGCTGGCACTATGGTGACATGGTTAGAAACTGTATTCGAAAGGCAGAGCTGGCGGGGCTGGCGCAGGGACTGGCGGTGCAGGGGTGGGGAGAGATGTCAGGGATGATTGGCCAGGCTTGGATTTGAGAAATGGGTGGGTGGTAAGACCATTGATAATGGTGGGAAAGACAGGGGCAACGCAGGTTTGGTGGAAAAGGAGAAATCAGGAGTTTTCTTCAGACAGTTAATTTTAAGATGCCTATTAGACATCCATGTAGAGAACTACGAATATCAAGATAGGCAATAATATTGTAATATTGTAATAATATATGTATGGTGCCTGGTTGGTACTAGAAATATCAGGGGGACACTTTGTAATGGATATGATTGTCTGACCACTATGTTGTACACCTGAAACTAATACAAAATAATATTGAATGTCAACTGCAATAGAAAAATAAATTTGATCCTGGCCAGTTGGCTCAGAGGTAAAGCATCAGCCTGGCTTGTGGAAGTTCCAGGTTCAATTCCCAGTCAGGGCACACATGAGAAGCGACCATCTGCTTTTCCACCCCTCCTCCTTTTTTCTCTCTCACTCCCCTCTCTCTCTCTCTTCCCCTCCTGCAGCCATGGCTCAAACAGTTCGAGCAAGTTGGCTCTGGGTGCTGAGGATGGCTCAATGCCTTGCCTCAGGCACTAGCTTGGTTACTGATGGGCAGAGCATTGCCTGGTGGATCCCAGTCAGGGCATATGAGAAAGTCTGTCTTTGCCTCCCCATGTCTCACTTAATTAAAAGAAAAATAAAAAAATAATTATTTTCTTTTTTTTTCAAAAATGAAAATAATTTTAGAGGGTAAATATGTTACATTTTACTATAATTAAATAAAAATAAAAAGAATGGCATTGAATAGATGAACATAGATGAAACAAATATTCTTTGTAACAGCCAAACTAAATCTGGACATGATAATGATTTCATGTGTGAGTCAAGTTCATCTTAACCAGCTCAACATCACAGAAAAAGTAACAAAATAAGAAACCTAGAACTTCAAAATGAAACTTCAATATTACATTGTATCTCATTTGGGTTGCAAGTTTAACAAGGCAAGATTGGAAAATGATATACGGTCCAGCTTGTCTTTCTCACACATTTCTCTCTGTGGAATGACAGTAGGGCTTTGTTTCATCTAGCTGACCCCTTCCAGCCTGTCTTCCAGAGAAAATATGTCCTGTTCAGCCCCCTCAAACCACCAGGGCAAAGGGCCATATTCTTCTAAGCCCTGGAATCTTCCTATTTCCAAATGAAACTCTTCAATGTGTTATTTAAGTTATACAAATCTTACTAAAAATCTAGCCCCAGATCAAATAAAAATTATATGATTTCCCACATTAATATTAGAAAATTGGGCATATTTCACAGATTTACAACTATCATAAATGCCCATTTTTATTCATGCATGATGAATAAAAACAGTAAAGGAAGCATTACTTTGAATGAATCAATTGGCCACAAAACTATATAGCCTTTGAATACTTGTATTTGTTTGCAATTAGTGATCAAAATTCAGTTTTCTCAATGGAATTAACACAAACCGTATATTTTTTCTCAATGGAATTAACACAAACCATATTAAGTAGAACATTGAGACAAAAATATGCCTTTATTAGGTAAGATTATTTGGATCTGATTTTTGTCAAAATTAAGCTTACATACTTAGTCATAGTCTAAGAATGTATCAAATATTCATTTCATGTACCAAATAGGTCAATCAATATACCAAAAGTCAAAGTCACAAAGAACTCTTTGACCTAACCATGATTTGAGAACAGCTTCAAATGCCTCGTGGAATGTTTGTGTGCATATATGTGTGTGTGATGTATGCATATGGACTCTTTTTTCCTTCTTCACTTAGTTATTTCTTAGTATCTAGTATCTTAAAATGACATGATTCCACTGGATAGCAGACTTTGATGCTGCAAAGTTACTTCCCAATCAACATTTGCTCATCACTGCTGACCTTGTTTGAAGTAAAAACCACTTCGGGTAGTCCTGCAGCTGAGAATACCCGGATGGGAGTTAGCAAGGGAGCACTGCCCTGCCTCTGCTCTGTGGAGTCAAGATGCCTCCTGCTTACTGAGATGTGTCAGTGGTGCGAAGAGGGTCCCTCTAAGTATCAGTGATCAGGTAAAAGTCATCAAAGACCAAAGCCAGAGCTAAGTAGATAAACTGTCCTAAAATGTCTCCTTGGCTTTTAATGGGTAAACCAAGAAGGAAATGGAATGTTGATTCCTACAGGAAAATAATACTGAAACTCCCTCTCCTTTGATAATAATGAATTTATCTGCAATAAATGGTTACCTGGATGTGAGACACCAACACTTATACTTAATTAAGTGTATGTGTGTGTTCGCATGTGTACATTTAGCACATACTCTTCAAAATAAACTATATAGAGGGTATACGTTGCCATAGTAATTACAAAAATCCACCCCAAAACTCAGATGGCAATGATCATTTAATCTCTGGATCATCTGAGATTTATTAGCGGGTCAACTAGAACAGCTTTGTCCCATATGTCCCTCAAACTCCTCTTGGAACAAGGAAGCTAGCCAGAACATGCCCTTCTTACAGCCATGACAAGGTGCGTGAGGACACGCAGATGCACCAGGGGCCGATGACAGCCTGGGCTAAGGACCGCTAGCATGCTGTCACCTCTGCCTCATTGTATCGACCAATGCAAGTCAAATAGCCATACCCAAGATCAGAGGTGGGGTGGGGAATAGATTCTGCTCCTTTAAGTGATAGGGTGTGGGAACTGGGAGGTTGAAGAATTATGGCCAATAATGCCATCTACCACAGACCATCTATTCATCTTTTAATCTGGATGAGTAAAAGTTGCATGAGGTCATTGAAAAGCAGATTTGGGGGTAGACAGATCTGAGTTCAAATCCTTACTAGTTCTGGCCCCAGAGTGGTCAACATAACCTCCACATAAGTAAACAGGAAATAGAGTTGCCTCCCAAGAAATCTGTGATTATTAAAAGACAATTTATGAACAGTAGTGAGTACACCATAATCTTCTAAAAAGTAATGACAAATTATCATTGTTATTATTATTGCTATTATTATTTTTGCTATTATTGTTATTGCTATTGTTCAAACCTAAAAATAGCTGGGACGTTTTATTCTACAGAAGTTGGCATATCAACTTATTCCTCAAATTATGCTTCCGGATATGAATTGTGCTGCTTCTGTCATAAAAGGCCACCGAACAGAACAAAATGAAAACTGCAGACCTACATGCTTCTGTATCACTCCCAGCCCACACAGCTCCTTCCAGGAGCATCTCTCTGCGAAGGGAAATCCAGTGTCTCAGTCAGAAATTTGAGGAAAGCTGGGAAACAATAAATTCAGGTAGGGAATCAAAGATCTTGCAGTCACTCACTAGAGCAGCGGTTCTCAACCTGTGGGTCGCGACCCCGGCGGGGGTCGAAGGACCAAAACACAGGGGTCACCTAAAGCCATCGGAAATACGTATTTAAAATATGTATTTCCGATGGCTTTAGGCGAAATATGTATTTCCGATGGCTTTAGGCGAAATATGTATTTCCGATGGCTTTAGGCGACCCCTGTGTTTTGGTCGTTCGACCCCCGCCGGGGTCGCAACCTACAGGTTGAGAACCGCTGCACTAGAGAGAATGAATTGTTCTACTTTCGGAGTTCATGGTTTCCTTTGGACTCATAAGGAAAATAGGTTGCTTAGAAAGATCAGTGGAGGAACGGTCGGCCGGGGCTGGCAGCTGGTCCTGCAGCTCTCGCCTGTCCGAGGTTGGAATGCTGGGAAACGTGACGTCATCACACTGTAGTCTGGGCTCCCTCTCTGCTTCACTCTCATCCTGTGACACTCCTGACACTCTCCTGTTGTTTTAACCAGAATATGTGGATCTGTATGTGGCACATATTCTGAAGTCAGCTAAAATAGACCCATATAAATCTGTTTTTCTCAATGAAGCACAAACTTGAAGCTATTTTTATTTATTTCTTACATGATTAAAGTAATTGTGTAGTTTTCTCATTAACTAAATCCATTCCTTTTCCACTGAGGTGGTAGTCAGGATGACAACAATCTAATTTTTTTAAAAAGGACAATTCAGAAAAATTCAAAATTTTAATCTAAGTGATTGCACATAACAAATTGAATTAATGTTATTGACTCTTAATTGTTTAAGTATATGTAGAGTCTTACATACCTTTCTAGGCTTCATTTAAACTCAGTTTTCTGAATCTAGCATACTTATTTTCTTTCCTACCGTAAAAATCCTTCTTGTTTCTTTATATCTTATTTTAATTTCCAAATTTTAAATTTCTGCATTATTACATTATAATTGCTAAAAGTAAAACAACACACACACACACACACACACACACACACACACACACACACACAACACTCCCTTCTAATCCATGGTGTCTGTGTCCATTCGGAGAATACTAACGTTAAGTCAGTGTGCAAAGTATGCCCACACATTTTGCTAGCAGGCGTGGGTGGCGCCTGCTCAAGTCTTCTTCCTTCACCTGAGGAATCCTTCTGGTCTCTTTCCCTGAACTCTGTCCCCAGAGATGGATGGCCGTCTACTATGAGAAGAGTGCCCATGGGAATGAGGAGGGATGTTTTGAGTCCCCTTGGAAAACCTGGTTGTTCAGTCCCAACGACCCAGCTGCAATCCAGAGTTGCCTCTGTGAGCCTGGAAATGCTTTCAGCAGTGACCACCGGGCTGCAAAGGAGGGCGCTCATAGAGCTGTGCCTCTCTCAGCTGTCTGCCAAGCTGTGCCTCTAAACACAGCGGACCCCCCTCCCTGTCATTCCAGTGCCAGCTGGTAGCCCCACCTGGCTCCTTTGAGGCATTCACTTTGAGTAAGTGGATGAGAAGCAGCTGAGGTACCCTCCAGGAACTGGCAGCTGCTGCCAAGTCTTCCGTTTCTCTAGCTTCAGTGAGCTGCTCTGGGTCGTGTTCACGGAGTCCGGGCACCTCTCAGGATGATTCCAACCAAAGGATCAGATATAACTCCAAGGTGTTTCTCTCTCTCTCTCTCTCTCTCTCTCTCTCTCTTTGATCCCAGGAGCATCTGAACATGTGGCAGGAAGAAGCTTTGTGATCAGCTTCCAGGGTTGATCTTCTTGAAGCTTCAGCTCATGCATCTCCGTCTCTAAGGAAGAGCAGTTCTGTTCGCTTGTTCTGTGAGCAAGATATTGTCATTATTTTCACTTTTGTAAGCTTTCCGTGGCAAAAATTCAGCCCACCTCTTGGGGATGCGGCTTTTCTTTAAAGCAAGAATTGTAGCGTTTTCCTAATACAAATGCACAAACAGGTTTTGTAATATAAAACTCCTGCAGGCATTTCCTGATGTTTCCCTTCTGGCCTAAACCGCTGGGTGTGACTAGTTTAAAAGCTGTCAAAATGACATAAAACAGTTATTAAAACCACTGGTTGCCTCACTGCCAGAGGGCAATATTGTTCCATAAATAGCCTGCATTGCAACAGCGCTCAGAGCAAGACTGAGCCATCAAACCTAAGGGCAGAGGCATTTTAAACCCACAGTAAAGTGCAATCATATGTAGAGTCCCACACATAAGTAAATGGAAACATTTTTTTTGCAGCAGCTATTTGGGCAATAGGTACAAGTGAAACACAGGTATTTTCAGTATCTATGTGAGCACCTAAGTGAACATGTAATTGCACAATGAGCCCTTTACAGCAACTCAATTAAACATGTAAATTATCGACAAATGTTCCCAGCAGCCACAGAACATTTTCGGTGTCCAATGTCATTATCCTCTGTCAGGCATTTGTGCATCGGAGTATACGTTTCTATAATTAAATAGCAATTATTTTTACTTCCAGTCCCATTAGTAGTGTTTAAAATTGGAAGTGCTATACTGTCTTCTTTTTTGGCTTGAATTTATTGTATGTTTAATGAATGTATGCTTTACAGAACCAGTGGCTTTTCACAGAGGTATCTTTTAGCATCTTTTTTCTTTGGGTAGTTTGGGTTACTATGTGGTCCTCTTAAAATCAGAATCGCATGAATGTGTTATTCTGAAATGTCTTTCTGAGGTCCTCGCCCATTCACTTAGAGATCATCTGTCGGTAGTTTACGCAGAATATCATCAACCTTGAGAAATTAGTACCCAGCAAATATTTTGCCCACAATATTTTTTAAGCAACCATCTATCCTAAGAAACTAGTGGTAGTTGTTTCTTTGGTTTAGTTTATGGCGTTGCTTGTAAAAAGCAAATAGAAAAGTCCATGACATTGTGTATGGGTTGCAGAGGACTAGCCATAAGAAGTCAAAACCTCATTATGGAAGCGTGTTCTAGAGTGAATGGCAGAATTCCCCTCACTGGTCAGTTTTCAATATTTCCGAAAGAATTTAAATAATGAAATATCATACAATATTTGTGATAAGAAAAATAATCTATGCTATGAGAGAGTAGTAGTATTGTCAGCGTCCTGTGTGTATCTTCTATGCAGGAACAGAAGTCCATCAGAATCAGAGGAAACAAGACCTACTAAATATTACTGATTAAATGAATGAGATGGAGCCAAAACAGTTCATACAACTGGTCTACTTTGAGCTCTCCTTCTACTAAAAAAAATATAACCACTACTGTTTCTTTTTGTTTAATGTCTTACTGAATTTATTGGGGTGACTTTAATTAATAAAATTTTACAGGTTTCAGGTGTATAATTCTATAATACATCATCTGTGTATTGTATTGTGTGTTCACCACCCCAAGTCAAGTCTCCCTCTATCTTACTGTTTCTACTACTTATTTTAACCGCTTATTACCATGTGACAGAAGTTCTGAAATGGAAAATATACAAATTTTCACATGTTCTTTTCATTGTTTGGTTTTACTTAAAAAAAATTATGTTCTGTGAGTCTCATTTTTCTGATTTACTTATTTCACTCAGTATAATGTTCTCAAGGTTCATCCATGTTGTTGTAAATGATCTGATGTCATCATTTCTTATGGCTGAGTATAGAAGTCTATTGTATATATGTACCACATCTTCTTTATCCAATCATCTATTGAAGGGCACTTTGGTTGTTTCCATATCTTAGCCACTGTGAATAAAGCTGTGATGAACATAGGGGCGCATGTGTCTTTGTGTACCAATGTTTTCGAGTTTTGGGGGATATTCAGTAGAGGGATTGCTGGGTCATATGGTAGTTCTAGTCTTAGTTTTTTGAGGAACCACCATATTTTCTTCCATAATGGTTGTACCAATTTACATTCCCACCAGCAGTGAATGAAGGTTCCTTTTTCTCCACAACATCTCCAATACTTGTTTTTACTTTCTAGTTGATAACAGCCAATCTAACATATGTGATCTAGTATCTCATTGTAGTTTTGGGTTTTTTTGTTTGTTTGTTTGTTTGTTTTTTCCGGAGACAGAGTCAGAGAGAGGGATAGATAGGGACAGACAGGAACGAAGAGAGATGAGAAGCATCAATTACCAGTTTTTCGTTGCAACACCTGAGCTGTTCATTGATCTCCCTCTCATATGTGCCTTGACTGTGGGGTTCAGCAGACCGAGTAACCCCTTGCTCAAGCCAGCGACCTTGGGCCCAAGCTGGTGAGCTTTGCTCAAACCAGATGAGCCTGCGCTCAAGCTGGCGACCTCCGGGTCTCGAACCTGGGTCCTCTGCATCCCAGTCAAATGCTCTATCCACTGCGCCACCACCCAGTCAGGCTCATTGTAGTTTTGATTTGCATTTCTCTAATAGCTAGTGAGGATGGCATCTTTTCATATATCTGTTGGCCATTTGTATGTCTTCTTAGGAGAAGTATGTTCAGGTACTCTCCTCATTTTTTTAAATTGGATTGTTTGCTTGTTTGTTGCTGAGCCACATAGGTAAAAGTGAAATGGTTACGGGGGAGGGTGTTGTGGGGGAGGGGAGTGGGAGGAGGAGTGTAAAGAGGGACAAATATTACTGTGACTTAAAATTATTTGACTTTGAGTGATGGACACACAACACAATCAACAGTTCAAATGCTATAGAAATATTTACCTAAAACCTATGCACTCTTTTTGATCCATGTCACTCCATTAAATTTAATTTCTAAATTAAAAAAAAAATTCTGTAAAGAGATGTTCTAAAGTTTCAAATGATTAAGAAAAATTAAAGTAATCCAATCAATTTCTTAGTAAATGGCTTTGAAGAAACTGGGACAACAGCAATGTAAACTAAGTGCTTTAAAATAATTATAATTACCCATGCAAATGTCTCCAATAATTTGAGGTTTTAATCAGATGACAATTTGGAAGCCCTCTTGCATTTGGTAATGTGAAAGGCAGCAGAAATGCAAAGAAAGCAGTCCATTCAGTAGGGATGATCTGAGATGTGAGAGGGAGGAGCTGGATTGACATTTAAAATTACTTAAATTTGGAAAAGTCTCAGGTGGTTTATGCATTCACCTTATTAGTAAAAACCTACGTATGTCGTCAACATTTCCAACTTGTTTTCAAGCCTTTGAACTGGCCTGGAACGATGGCAGGTTTTCTTTTCTCCTTCAGGTGATAAAAGCATTTTTGTAGGAAACAAGGAGCAGGTGTTGTTGGTTATTCAAATTCGGAGCAAGGTGCCACTTTCTCCCCACTCCCCCCTTCCCTATTTCATGCTGGTATCCTAATGTCTTCTCTTGCCTCCCAACCTTCTACTTTCTTATTACAGGAAACCTTTAAAGGGGTGCATTTGTGTAGCTCGAGATGCTGCAACCTTTCACGGTGTTGTTTCACTCCTGCTTGGGGGTTGAAAATCAATATGGTATGTGACTTTCTTGTGATATTTTTTCTGAAACCAAGAAGCAAAGTACTCCACTTAGTGCATTTTTAATTAAACCGAATACATTATAAAACACTCTCCTAATTTGCTTTGCCTAGAAAATGTTTTTTAAAGTGTTACAAATCAATCAACTAATTGAGCTATGTAGTAGGAAATGCAGATGGCATCTCGTTACTCTGTGTTTTCACTCTGCCAACCAAGTGCCTCTTCAGAGACAGGGTTTGTGATGGGGCTGGCAATTTGCATCCTATGGCGGCAGTAGGACATAAAGCTGTGGCTTTGAGCAGTGCCAGATTAACAAGGAACAACAACACAATGTGCATTGACCGAGGGCAGTGTGGAGATGGTGACGAGAGAGAGAGAGAGAGGTGGCCAGGCAAGGTAAGCTCCTTGCAATCCCTGCTACCATCTAGTCTGTACTGAACCAGGAACAGATGGTTTTATCTGCCTTTCCAAGGTGCATCAATAGGGAATAGGGTCAGACCTGCTTTTGGAGATTAAGTTCCCCCACAAGTATTAGGGTTAGTCTCCAGCTAGGCCCTTTCAGTTTGATTTCATAAATATCAATTCAATATAAGGCACTCTCATATTGAATGATGTGCTGACTGACGGAGGAGGTATGAGCTTTGTTTTTAAAGGGCTTTCCATTTAGCATTATTGTTATTATTATTATTATTATTATTATCAAGCAATTATAAATCCTTAAGCACAATATTGGGTGGATGATAACCAAAATAAAAAAGGAAGAATATAGCCTAACCAGGCAGTGGCACAGTGGATAGAGCATCGGCCTGGGATGCTGAGGTCCCAGGTTTGAAACCCTGAGGTCACTGGCTTAAGCATGGGCTCATCCGGCTTGAGTGCAGGCTCACCAGCTTGAGCGAGAGGTCACTGGCTTAAGTGTGGGATCATAGACATGATTCCCTGGTCGCTGGCTTGAAGCCCAAAGTCACTGTCTTGAGCAAGAGATCATTTGCTCAGCTGTAGCCCCCCAGTCAAGGCACAAATGGGAAGCAATCAATGAACAACTAAGGTGCTGCAACAATGAATATGATGCTTTTTATGTCTCCCCCTTCCTGTCTGTCCTTGCCTGTCCCTCTCTCTCTCTCTCTCTCAGAAAGAAAGAAAGAAAGAGAGAGAGAGAGAGAGAGAGAGAGAGAGAGGGAGGGAGGAAGGAAGGAAGGAAGGGAGAGAGAGAGAGAGAAATAAAGAAAAGAAAGAAAGAAAAGAAAGAAAGAAAGAAAGTAAGAGAGAAAGAAAGAAAGAAGCTGCTCTCAAGGATCTTCCAGTTTAGAGGGAAACAGATAATGTCAACAGTCCCTGCAAAATACTGTTTTATGTTATTCATGAAAGATGTATGACAGTGGTCCCCAACCCCCGGGCCATGGACCGGTACTGGTCTGTGGGCCATTTGGTACCAGCCTGCAGAGAAAGAATAAATAACTTACATTATTTCCGTTTTATTTATATTTAAGTCTGAACGATGTTTTATTTTTAAAAAATGACCAGATTCCCTCTGTTACATCCGTCTAAGACTCACTCTTGACACTTGTCTCAGTCACGTGATACATTTATCCATCCCACCCTAAAGGCCGGTCCGTGAAAATATTTTCTGACATTAAACTGGTCCATGGCCCAAAAAAGGTTGGGGACCACTGATGTACAAGACAAACATAGAAAAGAACTATCTCTGCCTGGGAAAATTTTACTTTTTTTTTTTTTGTATTTTTCTGAAGCTGGAAATGGGGAGAGACAGTCAGACAGACTCCCGCATGCTCCCGACCCGGATCCACCCGGCACACCCACCAGGGCTACGCTCTGCCCATCAGGGGGCGATGCTCTGCCCCTCTGGGGCATCGCTTTGCCACGACCAGAGCCACTCTAGCGCCTGGGGCAGAGGCCAAGGAGCCATCCCCAGCGCCCAGGCCATCTTTGCTCCAATGGAGCCTTGGCTGTGGGAGGGGAAGAGAGAGACAGAGAGGAAGGAGGGGGTGGGGGGTGGAGAAGCAAATGGGCGCTTCTCCTATGTGCCCTGGCCGGGAATCGAACCCGGGTCCCCCGCATGCCAGGCCGACGCTCTACCGCTGAGCCAACCGGCCAGGGCCTGCCTGGGAAAATTTTAAATCCTTACAGAAGAATCAGAAGGCACAGCATATTAGGGCAAAGGCATATGGACTTTGGGTGATGAAGAAAGTAAGCATAATCCAAAGTTTAAGTCTTTTCATTTTTGGTCGCTAAACTAACAAGCATCTGTCTACAGTTCACATTCTGTTCTTTTCAATTCTGAATTCTTACTTTATCCATCCTCTCACATTACAGGTTGATTGCTCCAGTTTAAAGCATTGCTTTGTGCTCCACACTTAGGACTATTGTTATATCAATCATGTCTGAAATGCACCATGGGAAATTCTGGTAACTCAGCAGCAATATACTCATAGGATTTCAAAACATTGACTAAGATTTTATCAGAACCTACTTAGTGTCTTAGGGATGCCTTTTTCAACCACTTAAATGTTCCAAAACCTCAGGCTCAAGGGTCTGGAGAAACCACTAAAGGTCAAAAAGTAAAACAGAGAAAAATAACCTGTATCATTGTTAATGTTCTTATTCAACCAATTAATGCATACTGTCCCTAAATTTTTAATGAACTTGCCATTTGAGGGAGTTACTACTCAAATATTGAAAATCTGGAAGATAATTTAAACATAAGGAGGGCTAAAAATATCTTTGAGTCATGTGAGTGATGTGTGATAAACTGCTGCTTTTTGTACTCTCATTCAATGTTTTTAAAGTGTGGCCCCAACTAGCACTATCAGTATTGCTTGGTACCTTATTAGACATGCAAATTCCTGGACCTCACCTCAGTCCTACTGAATCAGAAACTCTGAAGGTGGGCCAACAATCTTGTTTGAAGAAGCTGTCAAGGTGATTCTAAGGTAGGCTAATTTTTAAAAGGACTTTTCAAGTGTATACACTATGCCCAATATGTCTGTTGAATTGAGTTCTATTTAGACAACACTAGACAACAATAACAAACAACCAAACACATTATTTCTAACTAAATTATAGTAACTCGCTTGTGAAATGCTAATAAACCAATTTTTCTGATTTCTGTTTCTGAAGGGACCATGGTTTTAGACTATATATAAAAAGAAATAAAAAAAAAAAGAACTTTAGTGGGCAGGCATTAGAGAAAATGACTTGACTGATTATCTCACTTTTCAGTAAGTAACATTTTGTATTTAAATATCTACTACAAATTATACTTATAGCATTATGATAGGTGCTATCATGTATATACCATCCCCTCCATTTGTTAGACAACTATCATATGTTATTCTTCTGTCTTCTTACATACTTTTTGTCTACTTGATGTATCAGATTTTCTGAGAGAAAGATACTAAAATAGTCAACAATGATTGTGAATTTTTCAACTTTCTCCTATAATTCTGTGAATTTTTACTTTATGGACTTTAAATTCAAGTTGTTAGGTACATATAGGTAGACAATTTTGCTTATTATACATTCTTTGTAAACTGTTGTCATCCTAGAAGAAATACTTTAAGATTTTAAATGAAAATCAAACTATAATGAAATACCACCTCACACATGTTAGATTGGCTATTATCAACAAAACAGGTAATAACAAGTGTTGGAAAGGCTGTGGAGAAAAAGAAACCCTCATTCACTGCTGGTGGGAATGCAAATTAGTACAACCATTATTCCTCAAAAAATTAGAAATAGAATTACCATATGACCCAGCAATCCCTCTACTAGGTATCTACCCTAAAAACTCAAAACATTGCCTGACCAGGCGGTGGCGCAGTGGATAGAGCATGGGACTGGGATGCGGAGGACCCAGGTTCAAGAAACAGAGATCGCCAGCTTGAGTGCAGGCTCATCTGGTTTGAGCAAAGCTCACCAGCTTGGACCCAAGGTCCTTGGCTTGAGCAAGGGGTTGCTTGGTCTGCTGTAGCCCCACAGTCAAGGCACGTATGAGAAAGAAATCAATGAACAACTAAGGTGTCATGGCGAAAAACCGATGATTGATGCTTCTCATCTCCATTCCTGTCTGTCTGTCCCTATCTATTCCTCTCTCTGACATTCTCTCTGACTCTGAAAAAAACCCAAAACCCTCAAAACATTGGTACATAAAGATATATGCACCCCCATGTTCATCACAGCATTATTCACAGTGGCCAAGTCATAGAAAGTGTCCCTCGATAGAGGATTGGATAAAGAAAATGTGGTACATATACAATGGAATACTACTCAGCCATAAGAAATGATGACAGTGCCGTTTACAACAGGATGGACCTTAAGAACATTATACTGAGTAAAATAAGTAAATCAGAAAAAGCTAATAACTATATAATTTCACACATAGGTGGCTATAAAACTGAAACTCATGGACATAGATAAAAGTGAACTTGTTACCCGGGGGAAGGAGATGTGGAGGTAGAGGATGGAGGAAGGGGTGTGGAAAAGGGTGTAAAGAGGGACAAATATAAGGTGATAGAAAATGATTTGACTTTGGGTAATGGATAAATAGCATAACCAACAGTTCAAACACTATAGAAATGTTTACCTGAAACCTATATACTTTTATTGATCAATATCACCCTGTTAAAATTTATTTTCTAAATAAAATTTTAAAAATAATACTAGAAGGCCATCATGATCAAAACAGTATGGTACTGGCTAAACAACAGGCATATAGATCAATGAAACAAAATAGCCCAGAAATAAACCCATGCCTTTTATGATCTATTAATATTTAACAAAGGAGGCAAGAACGTAAAGTGGGGTAAAGGTAGTCTATTCAATAAATGGTGTTAGGACAATTGGACAGATAATGGAAAAAAATAAAGCTAGACTATCTTCTTACACCATACACAAGATTAACTCAAAATTAGAGACATTAATGTAAGACTCAAAACCATAAAAATCCTAGAAAAAAAATAGGCTGTCAAACCTCAAGCATTTTTTATAGTTATATTTTTTTCTGATATATTTCTTCAGGCAAGGTAAACAAAAGGAAAAATATACAAATGGGATTACATCAAACTGCACAGCAAAGGAAACTATCAACAAAATAAAAAGACAACTCACTGAATAGGACCATGATGGCGTGGCTTTTTATAAACACCGCCCACTTTTGCAGTGCTGGTCAACCTGGTTCCTCCTGCCCACTAGTGGGTATTTCAGCTTTCATGGTTGTTGACCAGCACTGCAAAAGTGGGTGGTTTTTATAAAAAGGTTCACCATCATGGGAATAGAAGAACATATTTGCCAATGATAGATTGATAAGGGGATAGTTTTTTGTTTTTGTTTTTTTGTTTTTTTTGTATTTTTCTGAAGCTGGAAATGGGGAGAGACAGTCAGACAGACTCCTGCATGTGCCCGACCGGGATCCACCTGGCACGCCCACCAGGGGCGACGCTCTGCCCACCAGGGGGCGATGCTCTGCCCCTCCGGGGTGTCGCTCTTTTGCGACCAGAGCCACTCTAGCGCCTGAGGTAGAGGTCAAGGAGCCATCCCCAGAGCCCGGGCCATCTTTGCTCCAATGGAGCCTTGGCTGCGGGAGGGGAAGAGAGAGACAGAGAAGAAGAAGGGCGGGGGTGGAGAAGCAAATGGGCGCTTCTCCTATGTGCCCTGGCCGGGAATCGAACCTGGGTCCCCCGCATGCCAGGCCGATGCTCTACCACTGAGCCAACCGGCCAGGGCCAAGGGGATAGTTTTTGAAATTTAGAAGAACTTACAAGCTCAACACCAAAAAACCAAACAATTCAGTTATAAAATGAGCAGAGAACCTGAATAGACCCTTATTTAAAAAGGACATACCGATGGCCAAAAGACATGTAGAAAGATGCTCAACATCACTAATCATCAGAGAAATTCAAACTAAAACCACAATGAGATATAACCTCACACCTGTCAGAATGGCTACCATAAATAAATCAACAAACAACAAGTGTTGGTGAGGATGTGGAGAAATGGGGACACTCATGTACTGTTGGTGGGAAAGTAGATTGTAGCTACTATGGTAGCAATATAGAATTACCTCAAAAAATTAGAAATGGAACTTCCTTATGACCCAATGATTCCATTTCTGGGAATATACCTTAAGAAACCTGAAACACTAATTTGAATGAATATATGCACCTCAATGTTCATTGCAGCATTATTAACATTAGCCAATATTTAGAAGCAGCTCAGATGTCCATCAGTACATGAGTGGATAAAAAAGCTGTGATGCAATGGAATATTACTCAGCCATAAAAAGGAAATCTTACCTTTTGAGACAGCAGAGATGGACCTGGAGAGTATTATGTTAAGTGAAATAAGCCAGTCAGAGAAAGACAAGTTCCACATGATTTCACTCATATGTGGAACCTAATGAACAAAATAAATTAATAAACAAAGCAGAAACAGACTCATAGATACAGAGCAGACTGCCAGCTGTCAGAGGAAAGGGGGCTTGGGGCACTGGGTGAAAAAGGTGAAGGGATTAAGCAAAAAACATTAAACTCATAGACACAGACAACAGTGTGGGGATGACCAGAGAGAAAAGAGTGTGGGGGATATATAAGAGGGTGAAAGGTGTCTAAATGGTGATGAAAGGAGACTTGACTTTGGGTGGTGAACACACAATACAGTATATAGGTGCTGTATTATGGAATTGTACACCTGAAACTTGTATAACTTTATTAACTAATATCCTAATAAATTCAATAATTTTTTTTAATTAGATAATTTTCAGATAAAAATCAATAACAAATTCTATTCTGCCTACAAGAGACTCACTTCAGCTTTAAGGACACACACAGACAGGAAGTAAAGGTATGGAAAAAAGATATTCCATGCCAATGGAAACTAAACCAAACTAGGGTAGCTATACTTACAATAGACAAAATACCCTTTAAGACAAATATTGTAAAAAGAAATAAGGAAGGGCCCTGGCCGGCTAGCTCAGTGTTAGAGTGTTGGCCCAGAATGTGGAAGTCCCAGGTTCTATTCCTGATCAGGGCACACAGGAGAAGCCACCATCTTCTTCTCCCCCCACCCCCATCTTGTTTCTCTCTATCTACCTATCTCTGTATTTCACTCTCTCTCTTCCCCTCCTTCAGTCATGACTCAAATGAAGTGAGTTGTCCCCAGGCACTGTAGATGGATCCTTGGTCTCTGCCTCAGGCACTAAAAAATGTCTCCCGTTACAATGGAGCAAGGGCCCCAGATGGGCAGAGCATTACCCCCTTGTGGGCTTGCCAGGTGGATCCTGACTGGGTGCATGTGGGAGTCTGTCTCTGCCTCCCCTCCTCTCACTAAAAAAAAAAGAAAAAAGAAAAAAAAAGAAAGAAAGAAATAAGGAAAGTTGTTAGATAATGATAAATATGGCAATCCAACTACAGAAATTAACATGTTGGGTACTTATGCATCCAACACAAGAACACCTAGATATATAAAGCAAATATTAACATTCCTGAAGGAAAAAATAAACAATAATGCAATAATAGCAGGTGAATTCAGTACCCTACTTTTAACAATCATTCACAGAGAAAATCAATAAGGACACATTGGCTTAAACTACACAGTAGAGCAAATGGATCTAATACATATCTAGAGAACATTCCATTCAATAGCAGCAGAATACATATTCTTTTCAAGTACACATGGAACATACTCCAGGAAAGATCATATTATGTCACAAAACAAGTGTTAATAAGTTTAACAATACTGAAATCATAAGAAGCATCTTTTCTGAACACAATGATATGAAACTAGAAATAAATCACAAGAAGAAAACTGGAATATTCATAAATACATAGAAATTAAGCACCACTGTCCTAAAAAAATATATCAGAGAGGAAATAAAAAGGGAAATCAAAAAAATCTTCAGGCAAATGATAACATTAACACAGGATACCAAAATTTACAGGATGCAGCAAAAGCAGTCTACGAGGGAATTGCACAAATGATAAACACCGACATTAAGAAATAAGTTCTCAAATAAACAACCTAACTTTACACCTGGAAGAATTGGAAGAGGAAGAATGAATGAAACTTTAATTTAGTAGAAGGAAAATAATAACAAAGATCAGAACAAAAACCAATAAAAGACTAAAAAGATAATAGAAAAGATCAATGAAACTAAGGGCTGATTATTTACGAAGATAAATAAGATAGGGATGACCCTTAACGGCAGTAAACTATTGAGATTCATGCGTACAACTAATATCAGTTGTGACTCTTGTGGGATTCTGTCATTTGCCCCCATGAGATGCTCATATGTGAGGAATAAGTAAGTCAGATTAGCCACAGAGGGCCCTATTTCTCAGCAATAGCAGTATTTCAACAGTATCTGCTCACCATTGAACCTGGTGATGGTGGTAGGTAATTTGCATACAAAATTTTAAAGTTAATAAATAGTCTTATTAGAAGATATATCTTTGTAGAAAGAGCATATAGTTATCAAACAAATAAAAATGATCCAACAAAGCACTTAAGGCACACACAAGCAGCACACACACATACCTGCCAATTTCTCATTATCACACACTTGGAATACCCTGGGGTGCTGCTGCCTTTTCTGTCAACCAGAAACATCCCACACTTCTGCCAATCGTATCTGCATTTGCATTGGAATAAATGTACGATGATTAATATCCTGTTTTATTTAGCCACTGGCTTTTTAAAGATAAATCTAAAGGTACAATCTATCCAGTGCTAAAAAAATTCAAACTGAAGAGTTGTTTTAGTTAATATAAAAAGGTAGATAGGTATCACTTGACCTGTGGTGGCACAGTGGATAAAGCATTGACCTGGAATGCCGAGGTCCGCCAGTTCAAAACCTTGGGCTTGCCTGGTCAAGGCACATATGGCAGTTGATGCTTCCCATTCCCCCCCTCCAAAAAAAAAAAAATCAATAAATAAAATATTTTTTTTAAAAAAAGGTAGGCAGCTGTCAAAGCATATCTTCAGTAAACCATTTGTTCATTTTCAGACTTTCCTTATTAAATCTTTATTTTATTTTATTTTACTTTTCTATTTCCTCTGGTAACAAAATTTAGTAAGAAAATGGAAGACACAGCTAAACACACCCTGGGTAGTGAGTTCCTTCTTACACTGAATTCCTATATTACGGGCCGTTCTCTCTCTCCAGTAAATTACTATCTATCTGTGCAGAAAGAATTACAAACTGAAGAGGGGATTACTCAGATAATTTTAGGTCAAAATTAAGTTCTCCAGAAACATCCATATTGAGGCAAACATGTTTTCTATGGTTCATATCATCCTGATAATTGCCTTAATTCTACATCTTGCTTTGCTTCTGTGGCTAGCTTTATGGCGGTTATGATTTTTTGGCTCTTGCAGCATGAGAATAAATACTCAATTAAGGCTTTTTCAGATTAGTCAGAGATAGGAAATCTCTGTGGCCATCAGCGAGGCGTGCTCTCCCCGCCCAGCCGTTTGCTGGTCTGCAAGTTTTCAGACACAAGTTGAAACACAGAGAATATTTATAATGACAAACTGAAAAAAATACATAAATCAGCAACTCATGAAAAAGAGTAATTTTGTTCTTACCAAAATGTCAAATTAAAATCCAGCTGCTGTCTGTGGTCTGGGGCATAGATTATCATCAAAAGCATTTACAAAGTATAGAAGGAATCTGTTACGTGTCAGGCAAGATAGGAGGAATGGGGCACAAGCCAAAATCAATTAATCAGTAACTAACTGATTATTGATTAGTTGATGTATTTAGTAACTCATTTGTTCATTTATTTAACAAATATTTACTAAACCAGATGTGCCAGATGCTATTCGAGGAGCTTAGGCTCTATCAATGAACAAAAAACAACAACAAAGACTCTTGACTTCACGGAGTTTAGCACTCTAGTGAGGAGGTGGGAGGTCAACTAAATAGTGGACATAAAATACAGGTAACTTACATACCCTGGAAAATGCTGTGGTAAATGAAGAACTAGAGCAGGCTAAGGGGACTAGAGAGTCATCAGAGGGGGCATATTGCTTTCTCAACTATGATGACCAGAGGAAGACTGTTCAAAATGCGACATGAACAAAGATTAGATGGAGGTGAGAGAGGTACCCATGTGGGTATTAGCGGATAGAGGACTTCACGCTCTAGAAATATCTGGAACCAGGACCCCAAAGCAGGACTATATCTGATACGTGTGAGGAATAGCAAGAAGGCCAGAATGCGCAGCAAAATGTAAACACAGAGTTAGCAGTATCAGAGAGCCATGTTGGGCATTGTAAGGACTCGGGCAGTTATTGTGAATGAGGTGGGAGCCACTGGAGCGGTCTGAGGAGAGGTGTGGTATAATCATGCACTGTAAATGCATTGTAGGGAAAGACAGATGGCAAAGGCACGAGATGATGGTAGCTTAGGACAGCACGGCAGCAGTAGAAGCTGCACAAATTGATCAGATAGAAATATAGCTTGAAGGCTGAGCCAACAGGATTTCCTGCTTTATTGGCTATCAAATATGAGAGTAACAGAGGAGTCAAGAATGACCTTGACTTGTGATTTGTATATCTGGAAGACAGGCATTACCATCAACTGGAATTTTAAAACTGCCCCAGGTAGAGCACATTCTGATGGAGGTGAGGAGGTCAGTTTAGTTGTGGCTGTGTTAAGATTGAGATACTTATAGACACCCAAATAGAAAGGTGTTGTGACTATATGTCAGAAATCAATATATCAGAAACGTGAGGGTCTGGTCAAGCAGTGTCCATTTAGGATTTTAATGTTCTCCCAACTCTTCCTACTGTTTGCTTTCTTCTCAGAATGAAACCGCCTCTTTCTGGGGCTTCCTTCTTTTTGGGGCTTTATGGTTTGCTACAGCATGTACATATGTCTAGCTTTCTTAACCCTACTGTCCATCAAAACTTTTTTGTGTTTTTTTAAACAAACTTGTCTTTTATCTCATTGCCATTCTACAGGGAATTAATTTGACTAAGACTCCTCTGTAGATAACAATAATAGTAATCATCATCGCAGTTAAAGTGACTTCTATTGTTTTTATCAAAACTTGTTTCTTTTCCTCCACAGCCTATAGTTAGGCTGCATTTCTCAGGCCCCTTGCTGCTGAAGGGACTCATGTGGCTGACTTCTAGCCAGTGGGACAAAGACCACAGGTAGCATTTTCAATCCTTCTTAAGATTACTCTCCCACATGTTCTTCCACACTCCTCCTTTTCTTGTCTGACAGCTGGTCATTGATGATCTGGTGGGTTGTTCAGTGACTGTGGGGCATGGCAGAGTACTTGCAGGGAAGACCGTAAAACCTGAGGCATAGAGCACAGCTCCTAGGACAACTGATGCTGGACGATGACTCGAAGGGGAAATACACCTTGCTATAATAAGCTACTGAAATTATGAAGTTGCTTACAGCACTTTGCATATCTTGACTAATAGAGAAATTGAATGTTTCCTATGTGTCAGGTAGTATCATAAGCTCTTGAAATATAATACCATTATTATGCCAACTTTATATCTGTCCTTGAAGATAGAAAGTAAAAGAGAGAGATTACTTTCCTATTCTCAAGACTCTTCCACTTCCTCCAAATAGTTTTTGCCCTTCCTTTATGCTATTTCTACCCTTGTATCACCTCCATCCTGCAATTTCTGTTCTGTTTTTCATCCCGTATTTTTTTTTTTGCTAAAATACAAGGCAGACTGAGCCCACTACTGCTGCCTACTGTCAACTGAAACCACATAGTTGCTTAATAGACTTCTTATATTTTGTTTTGTAAAATAGTCTATGCTGAATTCTAATGTTCACTTTCACTTCTATCATGTCTTTGAAACCTAGCTTCCATACTTACTACTGAACTGAAAATGTGCTCAAGTTTCTGCACATAATACAAGGGTTGACGGATCTCCTTCCCAACAAGGCATTTCTTTCAAATTTCAGTCCTAGGATCTTGGAGTCAACCTTTCCTTGACTCCAAGATCCACTTCCTGTGACACATCCTCAGGTTTTAGTGGGTGTGTCTCAGGTTTTAGGACTCTGTACTCATTCCCAACCACACTCTATCCATCCACCAGAGCACCTTTATTTCTCTTTTCCATTATCAACATATTATTTATTTAGAACTACGTTCTGTAAGACAGAACTTTGGGTAATTTTGTGCCTTCTTTTATCTTATTAATACTATTTTCTATGGCCTCACTGATATTACCTTGATTCCTCTCTACTTTGCTGGACTGCTCTCTGAAAAGTTTATCAATGAGCTTTCAGTTCCCTGATTCTCATTCTCTACATCCATCGTCATCATTAAATACTGTGAAACATGTTCCCTTTTAAATTTTTTTCCTCCCTTGGCTTCAGTGGCACCAATCCAATTGTCTCTCTTCTTAGTCCTCTAAATTCCCTAATCTCTACTTATCTACTCTTATTTATCTGTCTGTTTCTCCATCCATCCATCCATCCATCCATCTATCCATCCATCCATCCATCTCTTGACTTATTTGATACACTGATTACTTTTCCTTCTCATTACATATTTTTACTCCCCAAGTATTAATTGTCGGCCACATTGCCATCTTCCTAATATTTCCTTAAAGCAAAGGTTCTCATCCAATCTGTTGAGGCACAGTGGTTCTCACTTACTTATATTGTTTATCAACATTGATTAATGATTCATTTTCTTAATAAATCAGAGAAGATTTAGAATTATTTTAATAGCAATGCCAGTGTTCTCTCACTTTCTTGAGAGACAGGACCCTGTAGTTGTTACATAGAACTGAATATTATTATGCATATTATCAATCGTGTGCTGATTGCTCCACGATAGTGGAAACTTCGTTGGTGTTCGCCGCCATATTTTTGGTACACAGAAGTGTGCCTGGTTTGCAGCACATATATTGATGTCTCCATGAGTTTTTATTGTTGAATAAGTATGTTTAACAACACAAGACACACTTGAGAAACACTGTCTTAAAAAACTTCTCTGCTTTTAGATTTTTAATTACTCCATGAGGACGAGAGACTCAGATCTGAATTTTCTTACTTCTCTCTCGAATTTTTTTTCCTATATGCCATCTATGGACTAGGGCTTTCTATTCAAATGCCCTGTAGTCACTTTAAGTTGAACACATCTAAAAGCAAACCCATTATCTTCCAAAATTAATTCAATTTCTCTCATTTTCTGAATTAGCACGTATTGAATACTTGGATCAATTTTAGTTTCTTCTTTCTTTTTCACCCCATATATCAATCCGTAAAAGCAAAGCCAATCAATTCTTCCTTCACAGAAGTTCAGCACTTCTTTCTCTTATTGTTCCTGCTGCTAGCCTGATTCATTCAGGCCCTGATTATTGAAACTCTGGTCACTCGATTTTTATTCATCTTGCATTTTAAAGCTAGACTAGTTTTCTTAAAAACAAACAAATAAACGAACAAAAATAACAGCCCCAACCCTGGCTGGCTCCATGGATAGAGGGTCAGCTGGCCTGTGGATGTCCCAAGTTTGATCCCCAGTCAGGGTACACAAGAGAAGCGACCATCTGCTACTCTCTCCATCTCTCTCCCCCTTCTCCCTTTCTTTTTCTCTCACAGCCAGTGGCTTGATTGGTTTGAGCATTGGCCCTGGGCAGTGAGGATAGCTTGGTTGACTCGAGCCATCAGCCCAAGATGGGGTTGCCAGGTGGATCCCAGTAGGGGAGCATGCTGTAGTCTATCTCACTATCTCCCCTCCTCTCACTAAAAAAAAAAAAAAAATACCAACCTCAACTCAAAAGTCATATGACTGGCATTTCTTAAATGCAAGTTAGCTTATCTTCTACAAACTAACCTTTATTTAACTTTAAAATTGTATCTGTTTGCCATTTATCTACCTAAATTATCTATTCTAGTCAAATTATTCTACCCTTAGTTCTTGTGACATTTGTAATCCTACTCACAAGATGATTCTCATAATCTTTACTCAACCAAAACTTTTTATCTCTTTTCCTCTGTACAAATCTGGACTAGCCACCCTCAAGGCCCAAATCAAATTTTGCCAACTTCATGAAGCCTCACCTGTCATCTCAACTCCAATAAATGGCAACTCCATTAATATTGGCAACTCATAGGCCTTCCCTTTCTAACACTCCTCACAGGTAATTATGCCATACGCATGGCACCTGCTTTAGAGTCCTTTTGAATTCTTGTCTGACTGTGAATGTGTCTCTGCAATTTGACTCAAAACTCATGACTATAAAAAATGAGAAAACAGTAGTACTAAGCTCCTACAATATATGCTCAGGCTATTTGTATTATTTTATTTAGTCTCCACAATAGTTATACATAAAAGTATTATAATTCTCATTTAATAGACAAAATACTGGAGCTAAGTGTTAGCCAGTACGTGGCTACTGGGCTAGGTACTCTAGTGCCCATATCTCTTTCTCTCTACAATGCTATTGTATCTCATATATATAGACATCCCTTCAAAATTTTGGTATAGTTTAGAGCACATAGTTGGTATTGGATAAAGACATATTAAATAAATGTGGGGATTTGGGACACTCCCTTGAGGACATGGGAGGATATATGGTCTACATTGATTTGTCCTCTAATTGTGGTGCTGAGGTCAAAATGACTTTCTCATTTATGGAAAAATAAGGCAAATGGAGAATGGCCAAAGATAGGGAAAAAAAAACTTACACGGAAAATGTCCACCAACTCTTTTCAGTACAAAAAAATAAAAAGGTAATGGCTTAGCCAGTGGCATATCCTGGTATAACATGCCATTATCTCAGGTTAAAAGTAGTCAATTTTGTTTACTGAGCTCACTACCACGAGTTAGAACTGTTCCAAATGAAATAGAGCCTGTTCACAATGCTCCTCTGATTTCTCATGCAAAGTACTGACATCTGCATGGAACTTCTGAAAAACTCGACTCCTGCAATTCTTCCAGTAAAACTGCCAATACCGTGATCTCTATTAAGCTAAATTAAAGGAATTTTAGTCTTTATTAAAAGCAATTTATCTTTATTAAAACTATTCTCACATATTCATTATGAGTCAAACAAATAAATTGGCCATTAGTAGTGACATCATGAGCTTTTATGCACAAATACTTCAATTAAAAAAATTCAAATTGTTCAGGTAAAATTCATATTATTGTTGATGCAATTTAAGATAGTTATATGTGTATTTTCTCAGAACTGAATTATTTTGCTATCATAATCGAGAGCATTATAAAAAATGAATAACATTGAATACATTTATTTGAATCACAGAAAAAGGCAGATGCATATTAAAGGAAATACTTGCAAATGTATGTCAATGAAATTAGCAAATTAAAGTTAATTTTTACATATATATACATATCCCAGGAAAAATGTAAAAGGAACAAGAAATAAGGATAAGGTATCTTATTGAAGATGATTCCTATCTTCTGAAGGCATCCAAATTATTCACTCTATATCCAGGGAACAAAATAGTGTGGCTATATGTGCATCAGAAAGATACCCCGCACAGAATCTGCTACCTTTTCTAATCATAAAAAAATTTATTAACTGGATGACCTGGGATGAGCCACTCAACCTCTCCTTGTATCTGCCTTGTTGACTTTCATCAGTTATGGTGACCCATTTGGATAACAGGATTATCTGAACATCGGAAAATGACTTCAAGGCCTGTAGAACTCCAATTTGCTCACTCTGCATGGATCCTGGGTCATCCATCTTGCTCTTTGGTCTTGGATCATTCCTCCAGTGCAACCCCTGCCAACCTCATACAGCACTCCAACCTCACCCAGGGCTTGGTACCTTTACAAGATCAATGGCACTAACATCCTACTTTCTCACATTTCAAACTTCTGCTCAGACTTTAAAACGCCCTCTGTAAAATTTGTCTGACATCACCCATATCAGAGATAAGCACTCCTTCCACTGTGTTCCTACAGCACCCTGTATGCAACTCTATTTTAACACATTTTTTTTTTTGGCATGTACTTCTCAGTTCTCATATGTTTTTTTCTGACCACAGAGTGCTCCTTGAAATCTATGTCCTATCCATCACCTAATGGCCTCAGATGGCTGGTACATGTAGGTATCCTTTTGATCTATGGTTGTCTCCAATGCCTTAAGGTGACAGAACTTTAATTCAAGTAAGACAAAAAGGCAAAAATCCAGATAATGAAAATAAATGCACCACTTTTAAGTTTCCAATTCAGTCTCCAATTCTGAGTTATTTGTGTGTTTACATGTACGTATGCATAGGGTTGGTAGTGGACAAGAACAGGCTTGCTTAAATGTAGCATAAAATAGCCACTGAGAGCACACATTCTAGCATCCACATTTCAGGGCATTAACTCTAGGTTGCTCTGACTAACTAGATGACCCAGGATGAGTCACTGCCCTATCACCTGTAAAATGGAGAGAATGAAAGCACTCCTCAGGATTGCTGTGGATTAACTAAAATGTCTGCAGTAAGTTTAAGAGCACACTGGCTCACAGTGATTGCTATGTAAGTACTAGCAGCTTATTATCATCATTATCTTTGCCGTTATTGTTAACTTTTCCTTACTAGAGAGAGGGTACACGAGGATGCTATATTCATTACCTTTCCTCTGCTTTAGAGAAGACTTCCGTAGCTTCAGAACAAAAAGGGATGAGAAGAGATGAGTCAGCGTCTAGTCTCTTTTAAGAAGTTCTTTACTTCTCTAGTCAGGAAAGCCCTGGGGGTGGGAAAAGAAAGGGCCAATATGCTACCATCTTCTAAATTTGCTAGACACCAGACTTTTGCCAAAGAGAATCTTTTCTAACAGGAGACCCACGTCTGCAAATATGAATAAGGACATGTTCTGTAAAACTGAGCCTCGACTGTGTCCCAGACTCTGCTCTAGACATTGGGAATGCAGTGGTGAACTTGAGAACTTCCACTCTATTGGCTGCTTTTAATCATTGCTTGCTATCTCCCTAATCTCATAAGCTGAAATATGGATTCTAGGACCATATTAATCAGCTATTCTTTGTTTTACTATCTATTTCAGTTACTTATTTGCAGTTAGAGTCCTTAAAGTTGAGAAAGAAAAGCAAGAGTTCAGAGAATATTAGTTTTGAACTAAGTATCCACATGCCCAACAGTTTAAATATGCTCATTAAAAGGATGTATGAGAACAAGTTACTCACAGATTGGATGTTTGTGTCAGTACCTTTGTCAAGCTGATAGCAAAGACATCACGTGGCCAGGCACCACATGAGGGATACAACTGGCAGAAGCCCACTGGGAGGCTGGGAAAGGGACACCAGTTCACTGAAACCCAGTCCACGCAAGGACTGCCCAATGATTAATTCAACAATTTAATAATAGAAGATTTTTGAATTCTTTGTTTTGCCATGCCTTTGTTCTTGTCCTGGACACTGCTAGGGAAGTGCCTTAACCCGTTCTAGGATGACTTGCCACAATTGATTTGGTGGCAAGGGCAGGACATGGGCCAAAGCAAACACAGGATATAAGTCCACCCCTCTCCCCCAAAACAAAGACAATAAACTGCATCGAAGAGAAAACCTGCACCTTCACATGTAAAACTCAAAGACAAAGACACGATGACATAAGAATTCAAATAAAAATCTTGGCATCAGATCTACACAGATATAGACATGAGTTATATTACAAAGGTAGGAAGGCAAAAGAACAGACTTCTTAATAAGTTTAAATGAAGGAAATGAATTTGTGTCTCTAGTTCCTATTTGACAATACTAGGCCTATTTAAGATATAAAAACACAAAAGGCAAAACCACAAAGCTTTTAGAAAAATGACATAGGATAATATCTTTTTTTTTCTTTTTTAATTCAGTGAATGGCTGGGAGATTGAGAGACAGACCCTTGCATACACCCTGACTGGGATCCACATGGCAAACCCACCAGGGGCAATGCTCTGCCCATCTGGGATATTGCTACTTTACTCAGCAAACAAACTCTTCCCAGCAACTGAGGCAAAGGCCATAGAGCCATCCTTAGCAGGCGGGGCCAACTCGCTCCAATGGAGCCGTGGCTGCAGAGAGGAAGAGAGGGAGGGAGAGAGAGAGAGAGAGAGAGAGAGAGAGAGAAGCGAGAGCGGGATGAGTGGAGAAGCACATGGTCACTTCTCCAGTGTGCCTGGACCAAAAATCAAAACTAGATATCCATATGCCAAGTCAACACTCTACCACTGAGCCAACTGGCCAGGGCCAGGATAATATCTTTATAATCTTGGATAGAAGGATTTTTATAAATACAAAATTAAAGGCACAAATCATAATGAAATAGATTGATTAATTCAAATTAATTATAATTAATAAACTTATTTCCTCAAAGAACACCATGAAGATAGTAAAGACTTGCTACAGAACTGGAAAAGACATTTATAATGCATATATATGGTAAAGGATTAGTATACAGAATAAATAAAGAACTTGTACAAATAAATATGAAAAATACAGTCAGTACAATGAGAAAAAATGAATCGATTTGAAGATATATTTCACAAAAAGGAAATCCAAATGACTAATATAATGTGATATAGAGATGTGTTCAACCTCATTAATAATTAGAGAACTACAAGTTAATATAATTTTCAAGTAAAATAACAGACCCATTAGCTTCTCAAAATATATTTAAAAATCTGATAACAGCCAATGTTGGTGAGGATGTAGAACTGCTGGTTGGAAGTATCAGCTGTCACAGCCTGTTGGGAAAACAGCTTGACATTATCTAGTAAACTCTAAGATGTTTGGTGCCGCAACAAGTCCACTCATGGCTATTCATACCAGGGAAAAAAATTATACGTATTTCCCAATGGACATGCCCAATATTATTCACAACATTATTACCAGAACACTACTGGACTTATCCCAAATGCCCATTAAGAGTAAGATACATATTTAAGTTATGGCACACTCATTTAATAGAATAGTGTACAGTGTGATAGACAAATTATAGGTGGATTTTAAAAACTGAATGATCTCATAAATATAGATTTGAACAAAAGAAGAAATTTGAAGAAAATAGATATAATATAGCTCCATGTATTTGAAACAGGAAAAATAAGCTAAGTTTTCAGGGATGCATAGGTAAGGAATTATTGTCACTAAAATTAGGGCAGTGGTTGTTCTTGCGGGTAAGAGATGAGCTGCAAGCAGGGGCTTCTGTGTTGCTGGCTAGTCTTCGTCAGGATGGTTGCAATGACTATTTCTAAAAAATTTAAAATCGAAACTGCCTTTTGACCCAGCTATCCCACTTTTAGGAATATACCCCAAGAACACCATAGAACTGTTCCAAAAGGGGAAATGTACCCCCATGTTTATGGCAGCATTGTTCACAATAGCAAAGATCTGGAAACAGCCCAAGTGTCCGTCAGTGGACAAGTGGATTAAAAAGCTGTGGTACATATATACTATGGAATACTATGGGGCCATGAAAAAGAAGGAAATCTTACCTTTTGTGACAACATGGATAGACATGGAAACTATTATGTTAAGTGAAATAAGCCAGGCAGAAAAAGAAAAATATCATATAACCTCACTCATTTGAGGAATCCCATGAACAATGTGAACTGAGGAATGGAATTGAGACAGAGGAGAGATCAAAAGGACCAGAGGAAAAGAGGACAGAGGGAAAGGAGATGATAGGATGGGATAAACCTGAAGGGAAGGGGGGAGGGTGCTATCGGGAGGGGGGCAAAGGAGATGTTGAGGGGAATACGGGGGAGGAGGGATGCATTCGGGGCAACATTACAATCTATGTAAACACAATAAATTAAAATCAATTAAAAAAAGTAACCTATATAAAAATAATAATAATTATTCTTTACACCGCTCAGATGTACTTTATGGGCTGTTTTGATAGATCACACAAACCATGCTGACACTGTGAATAGATAAATCAGGTAACAGGAAATTTCCCTAGAAAGTGTAATAAAATTGTTCTCCTTTTGTGATAAGAACAAAGAAAAAAATTAGATTAACATAGGGAAGAGAAATCTGCCAAAGTGCATCAATTGTTTTCTTTGGATTGTGGAACAGTTGTTGTTCTTTTACTTTTTTGTATTTTAGGAATTGTTTGTAATGATATAAATGGATTTATATAAATTATAGTTATTTAAAAACAACAGAGGCCAAGGAAGGGTCAAGTACAAAACTATAGCTCCAGGAATGCTCAGAAATTGATCTTTTAGTAAAATGATCATGTTAGCAGATTTGGGCAAACAAACGTACAACATTTGCAGGGTGATTCCTGTACCATTCTATGATGTCTATGAATGAAAAGACATTTGCTTCTGAAGAAAATCTTTCCTGTATGTGTCCATGTATTGCCAGACTGTAGACACACAACCCTCTGCAGTGCTCCCCCAAACGCAGCTCTCTAAGCCAATACCAAGAACGTGCACTAAGGATGGTGACAGGCTGTGGCAAGCTTGCCAGTCTTCAGAGGAATCTGCTGCAGGTGTAAATTATATGGCATGACATAGCCTTGCCAAGCATTGCTGTTGTATAGATGGATTTTGAAGTTTTAAAAGCATTGGATATTTTTTGGAAATCCTTTATTTCACTCTTACCATCTAAGTAAGGCTCAGTGAAGAGACTCAACACACAAAAAACATTCAACCTCAACATGCCTGGTCTAGGGAAGAACACATCTAAGCAATGAACTGGTCTAATATTTGCTATTTGGGGAGGGGGATACTTTTCTCTAATTTTCTTATTTATTGATTTTAGAGATAGAGGAAAGAAGAGAGAGAGAAACACTGATTTGTTGTTCTACTTATTTATGCCTTCATTGGTTGTTTCTTGTGTGTGCCATGACCAAGGACTGAACTCACAACCTTGGACTATCAGGATGGTGCTCTAATCAACTGAGCTACTGGACCAGGGTGATTGTGCTGATTTTGATGGCTGTATTCATCCTAGTGAGGCAAGCCTCTCAGTTGATTACATTTATGCTTTAGAGAAGTTAAAACAGAAGGCCTTATGTAATATCTTAATCATCATCCCTTTGTAACAGGTATTAAATAGAAGCTACCAGGCTTTTTGTCCCTTTTTTTATTTAGTTATTCATTTTAGAGAGGAGAGGAAGAGACAGAGAGAGAGAGAGAGAGAGAGAGAGAGAGAGGAGAGACAGAGAGAGAGAAGGGGGGAGGAGCTGGAAGCATCAACTCCCATCCCATATGTGCCTTGACCAGGCAAGCCCAGGGTTTCGAACCGGCGACCTCAGCATTTCCAGGTTGACACTTAATCCACTGTGCCACCACAGGTCAGGCGCTTTTTGTTCCTTTAATGAACAAAGGGATATAATAAATAAATAGGATGAGGGACCCTCAGTGAAGACTCATGCAGTCATACTTCTCACTGCCCAGAGTCCAATGTGATCCAAACCAATGAGCAAACACAAATTGCTCCTCTAATGATGTGTTGATTTTTAAAATCAGCCAATGTGTTGAATACAAAGGTGTACTGGTTGGCTGGCTCCATCAGTGAAAACCCTGGGTTAGAGCAGTTTGTGATTAATGTACTGGAGGGGTAAGGAAAGGAAAGTAGTTAGGAAATGTCTAGAATTTCAGAAATGAAATTTGATAAAATTCAGAGATGTGTTTGTTAAACGAACAAAGTAATCATCGTTTTACAAATGTCCAAGTAAACAAAAATTTTTTTTTTGATGATTCTGATTAATTTATTAACTGGTTTGTTTTAGTGAACCTTGGTTGAAATTGATCACTTTCACTTTTGAGATCCAAAATTGGCTTTCAGAAGACCCTGCGGTAGAGCTAACGAAATGGATTTTCCTTAATTGGAAAAAATTTCTATTGCAGCAAATCACAAGCTAGATTACTCCAAAGATGCTGATTTTAAAGATAGCATAACTCCAGAGCTCAAACGTAACTATCATGACATGTTAAGGACAAGAAAATTTCTAATATTTCACTGCAGAACCTCTTCACGGTCAGCAAAGTATATAAATTCTCCTCCAGGAGTCTGTGCCTCAGAGCTTGTTCAAAACTCCCTATAATAGAACTGCCAGTCATTTCAGAGCCTATAGTGCTTATTTCTTAAGAAACCATTATCCATGAATTTCTGATATTTACAGCCTGAACATGAAATAAATATAGTTTTTGTTCAGTAGCATTCATGAATAAATAGTGGTATTTCTCTTTGTGTGTGCAGAATTAAATGCTTTGAAAAAGATTCATCACTGCAGAAAGATAATTTGAAGGGCTGCATTGAAGAAAATTCAGGCCAGCTAGGATTATAAAACTGTTTAATAATCAGTACTGTTGATGGCTTGAAGATGGAAAATTAGAACCTTTAATGTACAGAATGCCCTTTGAAAATATTTTTGGCAACTATTACCACCATCTTCACATCCAAAGGAGAGCAACTGAGTCGACAGATGATGACCAATAACCTTGTTCAAGGTCATATGAAAATAGAAGGGGCGGTCTCAGTTCTCCTCACACATGTTCTCATTAGGTTTATTGCCATCCTGACATATGGGTTTTAGTATCTCTTTATAAATGTCATGGATTTAAGATGGAGACCCCTAAATATGTCCATAGACTCCTGGAATGACAGCTGAAAGAGAACACTTCCTACGTCCTCTGTCTGGGGATCGGAGACTGAAAACCAGCTTTAAGAAGGGAGGTGTGCTGGTCTATGGAATCCTAAAGTGCCTTGTTGAGAATTAGATAAAGACACTACTCATAAACATGGGGCTTGACAAGCAGATCTTGGGTTATATCTCTTGGAACAAATACTGTACTTTTGTGACATCTGAAAGATCTCCATGCCCTTGGCATTGACTGTTGGTATAAATGTTGCATAATGAAGAAAACCCATAATTGTAACTGATCTCTAGTCACGAGCCAATGCTATTGGTAGAAACTAAGTGACTTTGACATAAGGAAATGAGATTAAAGAATAATTTGCTCATGTGCTAAGAATACAAAATGAAAACATAGACATTATCATGCTATTAAGTGACCTCTAGTCTGCTACATCAAAGCCTTTCTCTTACTGTTATCATCCCCATGATGTCTAAACACTTTGTTCACCCTATTTTCCCTCTTAGACATTTCCCCATTTCTCTACATCTCTTTAGAAGAGACCCTTTAAAAGGGTTGCTTGTACTTTTTTCTTTTCTTTTTTTCTTTTTTTTTTTTTTTGTATTTTTCTGAAGCTGGAAACAGGGAGAGACAGTCAGACAGACTCCCGCATGCACCCGACCGGGATCTACCCGGCATGCCCACCAGGGGGTGACGCTCTGCCCACCAGGGGGCGATGCTCTGCCCCTCCGGGGCGTCGTTCTGTTGCGACCAGAGCCACTCTAGCACCTGGGGCAGAGGCCAAGGAGCCATCCCCAGCACCCGGGTCATCTTTGCTCCAATGGAGCCTCGCTGCGGGAGGAGAAGAGAGAGACAAAGAGGAAGGAGAGGGGGAGGGGTGGAGAAGCAGATGGGCGCTTCTCCTGTGTGCCCTGGCCGGGAATCGAACCCGGAACCTCTGCATGCCAGGCCGACGTTCTACCACTGAGCCAACCGGTCAGAGCCAACTTGTACTTTTTTCTTTCATTTCTTCTCTAACTCAGGCTTCCCTCCTTAGAACTCCACCAAAAGAGTTGTTCCCAGTGTTCTCCATTGGCTATCCAGTAGCCAATGCGCAAGCCTCCATGACAAGCCATGTCAGCCTATCTGTTCCTCCTCCTAGCTCACAGACTGCTTCTTCTAAGCATTCCCTGGTAGGTACACCTTCCTCTCTCAGGTATCTGCAGCCACCGAGTGCTCACACCTTTTTGGTTCTTTAACTTACAGGGCAGTGCACATAATTAAAGGATAGAAATACTATTCGGAAGCCACACTTCTGGCACCATCTAGTCAATGCTCTATACTTTCCCCATTGCTTATCTCTGTAAATCATGGGGTTACATAAGTCAGTAGTTCTATCCAACAGTGAAGATACCTCAGCCTTCACCTCTTTCACATTCATTGTCACAAGTGTCAGGGAATGATTTTATTGTCTTCAACTAGTTAGCCCTCAACTCTAAAGGCAAGCAGATGTCTGACATTTAACTAGTAACCCAGTCCTGGCTTTTTGCTAGGGGAAAAAGAAATCAAAATGATTGTTCTTGTAAAAAAGAAAGGATAACTCTAATTATTAGCCTTAGCCTTCTTAGGAAAAAAATAACATTTTCTTTTTCTTTTTATTTTAACTTTTACTCTTAAAACCAAAGGGACAAATTAAAAACCACTTTAATTATTTCATGGGTTACGTTTAGCACTTAACTAAGACAGAAAGAGTAACAACCAAGAGATGGTCTCCTCAGTATGTGCCGGCTTGTAGCCAATCACAGCAATACTCTTTTACCAACACAGTGGAATACCAGGAAGGAAGAAATAAATGTCCACAAGAAAACAACAGGGTGAACAGGTCATAAAAAATGATGTTTTGACCAACAAAGAATAACTTTTTTCCCCCGTCATTATATTTTCATTTTCTATTAACCTTCAATTTCTTCAATTTCTATCTTCTCCTGATCAGGTAAAATTTCTTTTTTCCCTTGTTTTCAAGTAGGGTCTGTTATAAAGTGTTATAAAGGATAATGCCTGAGAAATTGGTGCTCAACAAAGAAAACCTGTTGGTGGCTTTCCTGTTAGGTTTTATTCTTTTCTGTTGCTTTGTTGTTTTTCCTTAAAAGTAGAGTCATCCTGTGATGAGAGGGGAAAAATGTGACCTAACAACAAACTAGTTTTTAAAACATCGTAAATAGAGATGGTGGTGAAGTAAAGAGCTCTGGGCCTCAAAATTCTCAGTTGTGAGTAAGGAAGGCGGCACACCCAGCTGACCTCCTCTGATTAACCCTTTAGAATGGTCTCCAGCAGCTGCCAGCTGGTTTTGTTGGCTCCTTCTCAAGGGAGTCTGTGAAATATGGGGATGAGTCTGAAACATTTGGTTGTAATCAAAATGTGAACACATATCTGGACGTCGGCGTGTTTTAAGCAGTTTAAACTGGCTGAAAAAAAATCCATGAGACATCTGTTCTAGAATAAAACCATCTACAGAAGAGATGATTACTGCAAGAGTTTGTAAAAGAACACTTTTAACTATAAAATGACATTCATAAAATCAATTAATCAGAAAACATTTTTGAGCAGTCATTTGGAGCAAGTTTGTACATATTTATTTAAATGGTATTCGCTCCTACGAGCTAGTTGAAAGAGAATTTGCTCAAGGCCTTCTCTGACACAGTATCTGTAATGAATGAAGATGAATAATTTAATAGTTTTACTTATATTCTGGGCTATTAAAATGTAAAATGCTACGACGTGCATAATTTGAAGACAAAATCACAACATATTATGTGGAGCAGTATTAAAAATGTTATATAATCTTAATGAAATTAATTATGACTATGCATGGTGGACTTGGAGTAGGCAGAGCAACAGTCTTTAAATCTTTAATCTAGAGAATGGGGTGATAAAATGATCCACCTCCTAAGATTGTGACAACTAAGTGACTATGAAAACAACAAAAACATCAAGCACTTAATTTAGGGCCTGGCATTAGAATTAGGTTCTAAATAGATGATACTGATTATTAACATTATTTATTTAAGATATATACTATATAAAATTAGCAAATGTCTCTAGATAAAGTTCTGATGGAATGGTTTTAAGCTAACAAAATATATTTAACATATCTATTGCAATATTTTTTGATTTATTAATAAACCTTATCTCATAGACAAGAGAAAAAAACATACACTGTCCAGTCTCTTTCTGGATGACTATAAATTTGGTAGAGTTGGATTACTGATACAGTCTATCGCTGATGCCATAAAAATCAATAAAATTCCTATATATTATATATGCATATTATGATGTACATTTTAATATTGTAAGCCTTTATTAATTTTTATTTTGCATTAATGTGTTTACATTTAAAATTAGGCAAGAACAAAAGAAAACAACCCCTCAAAGTTCAAAATTGTTTTAGTTGACCAAGGAAAAGGGTTTTTCTTGGCAGGTCTGACCCTTGATATGCACAGCTGCCCCTGTGAATTAAAGACAGCACTTCTGCCCTCCCACTTAAAAGCAATGCTCAAATAAAGTCCTCAGATTAATTTTAAAAAATCACACTAAAAATTAACGATAATCTCAAGTGGACTTGGTTTTCTTATTATTATAAAATAATTAAACATAAGAGCATTTCATACATAAAATTAGATTTCAGAAAAAAAGCCAAAGTAACTAATAAATTTCTAATATAAATCTATAAATTCTTTTCATTGTGTCTGAAACAACATCCTACCTGGCATTTCCCTGTAACGGTGTAACAATGTGTAAGTAATTAAATTTCAATACATCGTTGGGTAGGATGGACTTCCAATTTACCAGAAGATTTCTTGATCTCTTTAAAATTCACGAGAATTTTATTTAAAAACTTGGGAGTTTTAAGAAAGTTTACAATGTTTAAATTTAAAAATTTGCAATGAAACTAGACTACCATCTTACACGATACACAAAAATGAACTTAAACTGGGGTAAAGACTTAATATATGACCAAAAACCATGAAACTCCTAGAAGCTTGACAACACCAGTCTTGGGGATGCTTTTTTCAATCTGACCCTAAAAGCAAAGTCAACAAAAGCAAAAATAAACAAGTGGCACTGTGTTAAACTAAAAATTTTTTGCATGAATAAAAAGTGAAAGGCAACCTACTGAATGGGAGAATTCATTTGCAAATCATATATCTAATAGGGGGTTAATATTTGCAAAATATAAAAAATTCATATAACTCAATAGCAATAAATAAATATTCTTATAAAAATAGGCAGAGTATCTAAATAAACATTTTTCCAAAAAACAAATGCATGTGGCCAATAAGCACTTGAGAAGATATTTAATATCATTAATTATTAGGAAAATGCAGGTGAGAAACTGCAGATCTTCAGGGAAATATAGAAACCACAATGAGATATCACCTCAGACCTGTCAGAATTGATATTATAAAAAAGACAATAAAGAACAAGTGTTGGCCCTGGCCTGTGGCTCAGTGGATAGAGTGTTGGTCCTGTGTATGGACGTCCTGGATGCGATTCCCGGTCAGGACATAAAGAAGAAGTGACCATGTTTCCCACACCCTCTCTTCGTTCTCCCTTCTTCTTCTCCCACAGCCAGTGGCTCAATTGGTTCAAGGATGGCCCAGGCACTTAGGATAGCTACATTGGAGTGCGACATCCTCAGGTGCTAAAAATAGCTCATACTGAACATTGGCCCCAGATGGGGTTGCCGAGTAGATCCTGGTTGGGGTACATGCAAAAGTCTGTCTCTCTATCTCCTCTCCTCTCATCAAACAAACATACAAACAAACAAAAGCAAATGTTGGTAAGGAGGTAGAGAAAAGAAAACCTTCATGCAGTGTTGATGGGAATGTTAATTATATATACACTATTGAAAATAGAATGAAGGTTCTTCAAAATATTAAAATAGAGCTATCATATGATCCAGTAGTTTCACTTCTAAAGGATTTCCCAAAGAAAATAAAAACATTAATTCAAAAAGCTATTTGCATCCTTATGTTTATTGCAGAATTATTTACATCAGCAAAGACATGAAATAATCTAGGTGTCTATAAATGAGTGGATAAAAAAGATGTTTATATATATCTAACTTCATATATATACAAAACAATATATAAAACCATTTACATGTATATACATATACACACACACATATATATAGTGAAATATAATTCTGCTATAAAAAGACAAAATCTTGCCACTTGGGACAACACTTGGGACCTTAAGGGTATTATGCTAAGTGAAATAAGTCAGATTGAGAAAGATAAATACTGTAAAATCACACTTATATGTGGAATCTAAAAACAAACAAACAAAACTAAATTCACAGATGCAGAGACCAGATTGATGGTGGCCAGAAGGGAGGGAGGGTATGGAGTGGGCAAAATGGATAAAGAGGTCAAAAAGTACAAACTTCCAGTAAAATAAATGAGTCATGGGGATGTCATGTACAGCATGGGGACTACAGATAATAATACTGTGTTGCATATTTGAAAGTTGCTGAGAGACTAAACCTTAAGTCCTTGTCACAAGAGAAAAGAAAAAAATAAAAATATTATAATTAGGCATGATCATGGAAGGTACGTAGACTTACTGTGGTGACCAGTTCTCAATGTATACAAATAATGAATCATTAGGTTATATACCTGAAATTAATGTAAAAATATTTACCTCAATAAAAAATAAAAAAGGTAAAAAAGATAAATTAAAAGACAGGTTGGCTGATTAGATTAAAAACTAAGAAAGAGCCCTTGCTGGTTGGCTCAGTGGTAGAGCATCTGCCCGGCATGTGGATGCCTTGGGTTTGATTCCCAGCCAGGACACACAGGAGAAGTGCCCAGCTGCTTCTCCACCCTTCCCCCTCTCCTTCCTCTCTGTCTCTCTCTTCCCCTCCTGCAGCCAAGGCTCTATTGGAACAAAGTTGGCCCCGAGCTCTGAGGACTGCTCCATGGCCTCCACATCAGGCGCTAGAATGGCTCTGGATGCAACAGGGCAACATCCCAGATGGGCAGAGCATCGCCTCTGGTGGGCATGCCGGGTGGATCTCAGTTGGGCCCATGCGGGAGTCTGTCTGACTGCCTCCCTGCTTCTAACTTCAGAAAAATACAAAAAAATCCCCCAAAACAAAAAAGTAAGATACATGACCCAAATACATGCCACAATAAAAATGAACAATTAAAACATGCAACAGCTTAGATAGATCTTGGAGCATAAGCAGAATAAAAAAAGCCCAAATCAAAATACAGTGGTACCTTGAGATACGAACAGACCAACATATGAATTTTTTTTTTTTTTTTTTTAGATACAAGCTGCAACTTGGTTCGTATTTTTGTTCGAGATCTGAATAAAATTTGGAGATACCAGTCATGATTCAGGAAGCTGCCACTAGTTAGATCGTTGGCACACGGGTCCAGTATAGGCAATTTGATATATGAGTTGACTGACTTAATGAGCTCGGTTACAGAACAAATTAAATTTATATCTCAAGGTACCACTGTATCATAATATTCAAAATGACAAAGTTTTAAAATGGAGAACAGGTTAGTGGTTGCAGAGGAAAGGCAGGAATGATGGCAAGAAGGAGGTGCATGTGATGGAATAGTTCTGTATCTTAATTGTGGTAGTGGTTGTACAAATCTACACTTGTGATATACATACACAGTGCACACATGACCACTCCCTGCACCTGTATAAAATGGAATGATTAGAAAAGATTGTGCAAGTGTACATGGAACTTCTCTGTACTATCTTTTCAACATTTTCTGTCGATTTATAATTATTTCAAAAATTTTAAAAGGTTATAGAATGAAAAAAATTAACAAATAAAAACTTGGGAGTACATATATATATATACACACACACCATTTAAACACGATAGATATGTGCATATGTATATTGAGTATATATTTATATATGCATATTTATTACTAAAAATTAAAGTATATGGCACATATTTATACACAGATTCTGGGATTTTCATCTAGGCATTTTAGTGTGGTTTCTTAGGAATAAATTGTTTGATCAGGGTAAGTGATTCATTACAGGGGTTGCGTTAAGAGCCTAACCAGACCTAAAAGGCCCACACCTCATTTAGAAACTGCCCGGTTTACATGATTTTTTTAAGTTTCCCTTAGACTTTTTCTTTAAACAAGAAAGAGCCTATACTTGGTTTCTTAAGCATCTTTGGCTTTTGATTACTTATGTCTCTTTACTTCAAATCATTTTCTACTTCAGATATAAAAAAAGTATCTATTGAAAAAAGGTGGCTCAAATGTTCTTTAGCAAAGGATTTAAGATCACTGTAAGGAACAGTAAGTGGCAGAAGCCAAGGACTTAGTGGAGCAAAGAATTTCCTGCAAACTTCTCTACTTCAGTCAACAGGGGAAGAAGAAAAGAGAATCCTTCCAGATCTACATCAGTGAACTCTTATTTCTCCTGTGTTTGGCTCCTTGCTAACTAGCTAAGCATATGATCAGCTGCCTGTGGTGACTGGATTTTGTTTGTTTGATTGTTTATTTTTGTGTGTGTAGTCAACGCACTCATTTATACCAGGTAGAATGTCCTGGCGGCACATGGTTGTAAGATATGACTATCACCTCTTCTCTCTTTATTTATACATTGTGTGTGTAGCTGTGTATGTGTTTACTAGTATGTAACTCCTGCCTCTATATCTTGATATCATTACATGCTCTAATCTTCTTTCTTAGTAATCTTATTTTTTTCTTTTTATTTAGTGAGAGGAAGGGAGGAAGAGAGACTCCTACATGTGCCTCAACCAGAATTCACCCCAGCAAGCCTACTAGGGGGTAATTCCAGTCAAGCCATGGTTACAGGAGAGGGGAGGGGGAGAGAGAGAGAGAGAAAGAGTAGTAAGAAAGCGAGGGGTAGAGAAGCAGATGGACGCTTCTCCTGTGTTCCCTAACCAGGAATTGAACCCCAGATATCCATGCACTGGGCCAACACACTACCACTGAGCCAACTAGCTAGAGCCTAGTTTTAGTAATCTTTAAACCTTCCCTCCCAGCCTCCTGGATTTCATGGACTATAAGTTTTCAACATTACCATTTAATTCTGTGTTTGCCTTCTCACATTGCTAGGGTTGGTCCCTAGTCTCCTACAACCTAACCCTGCCCAGACCAGACCATGCAGCCTAGCCCCAGGGTGCACACAGTGTGAAGATCAAGCTGTTTACGAGAACACTGGGGCCCAAGCAGATTAGGGTGTTCCTGGAGAGCACTGGTCTTAACTGTAAGGGAAGAGACAGACTTGAACATTCTTGACCTAAGCCTTGTCTCCTATTACCATTTTTTCTGCTGGGCAGCACCAGATATATTAAAACACTCTCGGCCTAGGTGGGCTTTTTCAGCTTCCTTCAATCCAGAAAATGGTGTCTGGCTGCTCAAGGTATTGGTGATCTATCTGAGGAAAGATGGAAGCAGAAAGGGTGAGAGCCAGACTGTCCGTGACTCTGTCCTGGGGAACGGGTGCCAGATGAGAACAGATCTCGGGTCACCTGGAGGCAACACCCAATTCCATTCCACCGCATACTTAATACAGAATCTTAAGCAAGTCACTCAACCTCTTCAGGTCTGTTTTCCTATTAGTAAAAATGTTCATAATAATGACAAGCACTTTGAATGACAGGGCCAGGATCACATCAGGTAACGCACATGGAAGCTTTGCACATGTCACAGGGCTAGTGCACACATGCTGTTCCTGTTACCGGGCTAGTGAGGCTGCTAATGTGAGGTTAGGGGACTAACATTCCAGCCAGGACTGGAAAACGGGAAGCTGGCAGTGAGAACAGGCACCGGGAGCCAGATTGAGAGCTGCCCTTCCAAGCCTCGATGACAAAATAAAGCCTCAGTATAGAGACTTTGGGATTTTGAAGCCTTAAAAACAAACAAAGAAACAAAAAAAACCTTTCATGGCCTTTGCCTACTCTGTTGGTGGTGGGCTTCGAGCAAATAGAGTGAAAACAAGATGTGCAATGAGATAAATGGAAATTGTTGGGGGTGGGGGGTTGCTGCTAGGACCCTTGGCCATATCTTCATAGTCAACTCCGAGCAGACAGAAACCAGCTCTGCCTAAAGTTCCAAGAGTCATTTTCTATGGCAAGGGTCAGCAAGTGACTGCCTGGGGGTCAGCTGCAGACTAAAGTGAATAAAGCTTTATTGGAACACAGCCATGCTTATGTACACACTGTCTACGGCTGCTTTTACAGTACCACTCAGAACTGAGCAGCTGCGACAGTCACTCTACGACCTGCAACACTTAAAATATTTACTCTCTAGCCTTTTCGAGAAAAAGTTTGAAGATGTGTGTTCTGTGCCCTTAAACAAGTGCACATGTTAGAAGTAACATTAGGATTGCCGGATCAATTTAAGTTAGAAGGTGAAATCCTCAATGAACGGGGCTGGGGTATTTTCTGAGAATGATATACTTGTTTTGCTTCTGTTTTTAAAGAGAATAACAACCAAGAATCATCAAAGAAAACGACTGTGATGCATCACTTAAAGAAAGGGAATAGGAAAAGCCCAAATGAATTGCTTGAAACCCAGAGGGCCTCAGCAGAAAATCCTGCTGACATCACACTTACTCTTTATCAGTAACACCTGGGGATCCAGCCAAAAGTGGACCTTTGTGGTTTTCGCTGATGACACCTCGAGCAGGAATGATACTACTTTAGAGCAGAGAATGACTCAAACCAGTTGTCAGAAATGGATTGCAAGTATATGCCAGTAGAAATTAGTATCTACCAGCACCCAAGGACAAATATTCTGATACCTACTTTCCCCCCCACCCTTCTCTCTGAAATAGAAGCACAGAAGCACAATGTAATGGTAAGGAGAAGCACACTCAATTTCCCTGAGCTGAGTGCCCCCTGTAGGCGCTCCAGGACGTGCAGGCAATCCCTGCTCCCAGCAAGGAGTGCCGTGTAAATGGAGGCTCTTCTCCCAGGAGGGCCAGCAGCAGCCCAGCGCCAAGCAGGGAGAAATGAAACGGCTAACATGACAGTGAGACTGGGGGGGAAGGGGGGTCCGTGGAGGAAAACAAATGCTTTTTTCTACTGAGAAGGACGTCATTGTCAATTGTCCAGCGTTTCTCATCCTCAGAAAGCACCTATCTTACTTTCCCATTTGTTTTAGCAATTAACAGATAATAAATAGCATGTAACCCCTGTAACTGACCAGAAGCATACAGTGTCCCATGTTTAGAAAGCAAAGTGAAAAGATCAGTGAGAAAATACACCTTCATTCACCTGGCTCCACACTTCCACCACAGACACTCTCCCTTGCTCCCCTGAAAAGTCTATTGGTTACCCCAACTTGAAAGACACGAAGAATACAAAAGGAAGGAATGAGGGATTAGGGAACATAAATCACTGGTAATACTAATGCAAGATATTAAAACAATAAAATATGAATGAGTTCTTTTTCCTCCTTGTTATTCCCCATACAATTTAATTCTGTTTCTAATTTTCCTTCTGTGGAAGGAAATGAAAGAGATGAATAAAATATCGTCAGAAAAAGGAAACCCTGCTTGTGTGTTAGCACAAAGCCCCAACGTGGGCTCCACGGGTCAATGCACGATCCCGGAGGCCCCCGTGAAGTCAAGACGGGAGGCTGTTTAGAAACCACTAACCCAACCATCACATGGGCCCAACCCTGCCAAAAACAGCAGCGACAAACATGTGTTATAAAAACACGAGATTGCTTCTTTAATGTTTATGTGGCCTCAGTGATTTCAAAAGGAATGTTTTGTGCATAAAACAACACAATAAAAGAAAATCCTGCTACTTGACAGGGTTTCCTTTAATGGAAAGAGTTTTTCACACCCATAAACATTTGATCCCCACATCTGTTAGAGATAAAAAAAAAAAAAAAAGAGTATAACTGGCCTTTTGGATGCAGATACTCTGTTCTCAGAGACCATATAACCTGCTTAATGAGGACAGCAGAAATGCTGTCATTTCCACGGGTCAATTAGAGCTCTGCTGAAATTTAAAGGTTTATGGACTGCTTTAGGTACTTCTTTCAATATGGCCGTGGCTGTGTGTTTATACGGGAATCCTAGGGAAGAGCTTGTTATTGCGATTTTAAGAAGTAAAATACAGTTCCTATATTAAAGAATAATACAAGTACTTTCCCAAGGCAGCCAGGTTGCTGACTTCCGAAACAGCGAGCACCTACAAGAGCCAGCCTGCTCACCCTCCTCATCACCGTCCACGAGCCCCCAGGCCTAGTGTGCAGGTGGGACTTCATCCCGTGGTATCTGCACTTCACGGGAAGCTTGGCCTTCTCAGGTGCTTTCCGTCATTTAGAATGGAACCCATGGTTTCTATGACTACCCTGACCTTAGAATGACAGCGAACACCCTACAGCAGTGGTCCCCAACCCCCGGGCTGCAGACCGGTACCGGTCCATGGGCCATTTGGTACCGGTCCGCAGAGAAAGAATAAATAACTTACATTATTTTCGTTTTATTTACATTTAAGTCTGAACGATGTTTTATTTTGAAAAATGACCAGATTCCCTCTGTTACATCCATCTAAGACTCACTCTTGACACTTGTCTCGGTCACGTGATCCATTTATCTGTCCCACCCTAAAGGCCGGTCCGTGAAAATGTTTTCTGACATTAAACCGGTCCGTGGCCCAAAAAAGGTTGGGGACCACTGTCCTACAGCATGTACCCCTTTCTCTCGGAGGAAAAGCCCCAGTCCTGGCGTCACTGTGTATGACAAGGCTCCCGTCACCCATCTGAGCATGTCTCCCACTGCCCTCCTCCTCACGCACCCTGCTGCGGCCACACTGCCTGCCTGACTGCTTCCCCAACACCGCTGTGTACAGGTCAGCTTCTCACGATGCTCTGCCCCATGGCTGCCGGGCTCTATCCCTGTGGCCTTCAAGATCTGGCTCCTGTCTCACCTTCTCCAGGAGGTCCTCTCTGACCACTCCGTCCCCACACTCTCGGTCCCACTCACCCTACTACTTCTTCTTTTTTTCCATAGCTCTTATCTTCTAACATGTTCCCCAGTCTGCTTATTTTTTTTTTTTCTTTTTCTTTTTCTTTTTTTTGCTTTCATTTTTCTGAAGCTGGAAACAGGGAGAGTCAGTCAGACAGACTCCCGCATGCGCCCGACCGGGATCCACCCAGCACGCCCACCAGGGGGCGATGCTCTGCCCATCCTGGGCGTCGCCATGTTGCGACCAGAGCCACTCTAGCGCCTGGGGCAGAGGCCGAGGAGCCATCCCCAGCACCCGGGCCATCTTTGCTCCAATGGAGCCTTGGCTGCGGGAGGGGAAGAGAGAGACAGAGAGGAAAGCGCGGCGGAGGGGTGGAGAAGCAGATGGGCGCTTCTCCTGTGTGCCCTGGCCGGGAATCAAACCCGGGTCCTCCGCATGCTAGGCCGACGCTCTACCGCTGAGCCAACTGGCCAGGGCCCCAGTCTGCTTATTATTATGTATTACTTATTGTCTGTGTCCCCCCACCAACTCACCCCCGAAAAAAATAAGCATCACAAGGCCAGAAAACTGTGTCTGTAATACTGCACACTGCATCGTAAGCCCTTCCTACATGTTTTGATGAATAAATAATAAGTGAATGGATAAATATTTAAATGAAATAAAGATTTCAAAGCCCTCTATTAAAACTTCTCTTGCAGAAGTGCTAAGCTTCTCATCTCATTGTAAGAGGATTGTGTTTGTGGCCCCGTATGTTTAAAACACTTTCCCCGTGATCTTTCTGACACTGCTGCCCTTCATCATTGAAAGCTCAGCTCCAAGGTCACTGCCTCTAAGAGCCTGGCTCCGTGGCCACCCACACCCTGTGGCCCTTACCTTCATCTTTCATTCACTGTCACATTGCTCTTTGCATCTTCCTCATCACACTCCTCAATATCTAAGCAGGGGTCCCCAAACTTTTTACACAGGGGGACAGTTCACTGTCCCTCAGACCATTGGAGGGCCGCCACATACAGTGCTCCTCTCACTGACCACCAATGAAAGAGGTGCCCCTTCCAGAAGTGCAACGGGGGGCCGGATAAATGGCCTCAGGGGGCCGCATGCGGCCTGCGGAGCCGTAGTTTGGGGACACCTGAAAGTGCTCTTACTTTTTATTTTTTAAGTTCTGTAAAAATGTTTTGGTTTTTTTATCTTTCCTCTAGAATATAAGCTCCTTCGGGCCATGGGCAGTTAGTTCATCACCATCGCCCCCAGTGCCTAACAAGTGCCCAGTATAAGGTGGAGGAATAATAATTACTTGTTACTTTTGTTGATGAACAGATGAGTACCACAGTCATTAGGAAAGAGTTATCAGCACGTGAGCTACGTATCTCACCTGGGCATGGCTTCTATCCCTGGTGAAATGATGTTGAACTAATTGCTCCCTAGACCAGCCTTTAAGGATGACTATTTTAGGCCTTCACACTTAATTCCTTCACCCAGGACCAGGAGAGTGCATGGTCCTAGTGATGTTTCTAATGTAATTAACTATTCTATGTATTTATTTATATATCATATATATGTATGCCATTAATATGTTAGGTATAATTTACTAAAGATAAAAGTTAAGGACGTTTAGGGCAGTGGAAGAACTATGGCTTTTCACCTGGAGAGACAGCAACCTTTATGAATCCAACCACAAAATACATTGTTTCATAAAGCTATCCAGGTTAGATGGTACCAATGATAGCAGCCCTTAGTAGGCCAGTCTGGATTGGTAACATCAGGACTCATGGATTATGTGGCGTGCCACTTGTGAAAATCTTGCTGAGACTCTAGCTTTAGAAGTTCTGAATTAACATGAACATAAATCTCAGAGCCACCTTCTCCCCTTAGCAGAATAACATTTGGAATCATAATGATGATAAACCTCTTCATTGAATTGAAAGTTTGTACTATTAAACTGAACAAATTCTCATCCCCTATTAGCATAGTATTTTATGCGTCAGTAACAGTGGCTCACTTGAGCTTTCTGGGCTTCAGTTTCCTCATCTATAAAACAAAGTGGTCGGAATTAAATATGTTTAAATTTTTCTTTCTATGAGAGAATTAGAATAAAAGCCCTTAATGTAATTTTATTCTAGGTTACCTGATTTTTTCATGGGCTTATTTTCACCAGCCAGTGACATTTGTGTCTGCCCGTGTGAAAATTTTCTTATAGAATCATTGGAATTTTGAGAGTGCTGTGAGAATTATTTTAAATCACTTCACCCAGTGCCTGACTTAGAGGCACATAAAGCGCCTTGCTCTCTCTCTCGCCTTACAGTTTTTTTTCCAGCTATAAGAACCTCATATGCCTTCACTTCAACTCTTTCTTTTCGCAAATGAAATCCTGGAGCCCAGCAGAAGCTAAGAGACTTGTCAAGGGTCTCGCAGCTAGGAAGAGGCAGAGCTTCAGGGAGTTCTGACTCTCTGTCCGAGGTTCTGTCAGCCGCACTGCCCTGCTTCACTTTAACCCCTGCAGCTTCTCACAGTGAGTAAACAAAATAAGTGACATTATTTTCCTCTGAGTAAAACACTCCGAAATGACACACAGATCTTTTTATGGTACTAACATTTATAAGGCATGCATTTAACAATGTCCTATTGAGAAGTGAGGCTTTAACTAGCAGATGCAAAATATTTACAAGATGTCTCCATGTCTTAAAATGGCTAGGATAATTTGGCAAAATAATTTGATGTGTCTGCTTAAAAATAAAAAGGCATAATTTACATCAGTAAGTTGTCTGACTCAGAAACTGTACCAATTTAGGAAAAAGTTAGATTGCTATAAGATTACAGATATTACTATAGCTTATCTATAGTAATATATATAAATATATAAATTGATATATACATTATATCAGAAATTGATACAACATCCTGTATATACATAAATTGATACATCTTGTAAGCAAAAATAAAAAAGTAAAAATATTTTTCTGGATTGGTCTTCATTGATATTCTACATATTGTAAAAAATATGCTTTGGGGTATAGTAATAAGATTATAATCATTCTATTTTAAAACCTAATAGGATATGAATTAAACTAGTGGTCCTCAAATTTATTTTGTATTGCAATTACCTGGGGAGCTTTAAAAATACCTTTACCAGGGCTCACCCTTAAAATTCTGATTTAATTGGCTTGAAGTAGAATCGTGCATCAAAAATTTTTTCAATAATCTGATCATGTTAATTTCTATTCAGTTAATCATGTTAATTTGATCATGTTAATTTGTTAGTAGGTATTAAGACCTACTAAATAATATTTTATTTTATTGTGGGAAACTGTATTAGGTAATTTAATTATAAACAAATTCATATTTATAGTAGAAAGGCATTTTAAGGTGCCTACACCAAAAACTGAATTATTTTGAGAAGAGAAACTCTTACAAAGTAATGATGGGAGTTAATAAAGGGCTGGCTGAGAATTAGCTGCAGAGCACTCAAGCAGCAGACAATTACTGGGTTCCTACTCAGGAAAAGGAACTATGATTCAATTCTGTGGGGGGACAGGAACACACTCAATGCAGAACAAACTACAATCAAGGCCAGAGAAGGTATGACATGATAAAAATATATATCATATATTTAATATATATATTATGTAGTTCCTCACAAGAAAATAAAATGTTAGTTAATAGTCTTAATACTTACTAACTTAAATTAACATAATCAAATTAATATAATTAACTGAATAGACATTAACATGATCAGATTAATGAAAAAAAAATTCTGATGCACGATTCTACCTCAAGCCAATTAAATTAGAATTTTAAGAGTGAGCCCTGGTAAAGGTATTTTTAAAGCTCCCCAGGTAATTGCAACACAAAATAAATTTGAGGACTACTAGTTTAATTCATATCCTATTAGGTTTTAAAATAGAATGATTACAATTTTATTACTGTACACCAAAGCATATTTTTTATAATATGTAAAATATCAATGAAGACCAATTCAGATTAATATCTGTGTATGTATAATACGTGTGTGCGTGTGTATTATATATGTATAAAAATAATGGGCAGCACAACAGAATAGTAAGAAAATATCTAGGTGATTTGTGATTTTTAATATTTCTGCCCTGCCAAGTCTAGGTAATTGAACACAGCCACAATACTCTTTACTACCTCTCTTTTTCAAGCTATGCACAATTCATATTCTATTGTATTTTGTGCTCGTGTTCTAGTGCACTGCTACTCGATGGATTTCACAGACCAGCGGCATCAGCATCAGCATCAGCTGGGAGCTTGTTAGAAAGGCAGAATCTCAGACCTTGTCCTATCCCCACTGAATCTCAATCCTCCTTTCACCAGACCCCCGCACAATGCACAAAACTGTTTAAGTTCGAGCAGCGCTGCCCTGGTGGACACAGATCTCTTCTTAAGTGTATCAAATACTCCATATCAGTATGACTCATAATGCATGTGTAACACAGTTCAATCTCTAATTAAGGTTTTATTATTTTCAATGCCTCACACAGGTTTTTGTAGTAACATTAAAGGATTTCTTTACTGAGAAAGAGCTGAGCTCTTTGGACTATTTCATTTGTGACTATGAATCACTTCCTATGTGTAACTGCTACAACATGTGATAAGAATAATGAGGCTGCAGGAGAACAAAGAAAGATACAATTTCTTCAGGCAAAAGGATTCAGAGTTGTCACAGGGAATATGGGACCAAGATGAGCAGTAAGAGATGATTTGATTTAGAAAATGAAAAAAAAAAAAAGGGAATAATGAGATAGGGAGAAAATGTAAAGGCTAATTTCCTGCCCAGAGTAGGAGAGTGTTGAAACTACGTGGCTATCTTGGTTTACAAAAGGCCCCCAGGGATTCTCACCTGAGATACTCCTACTCCTATGTCATTCTTGTCCACTTATACCGGCACCCCCATGTGTAACAGATAGGATGATGCAGAAATGGAGTACGACTTCGGAGGCTACAACTTCAACAACGCTGTGGCTTCTGCTTGTTTTTCTGGCTCACGTGCTCTGTGAGAAGCTAGCCTCCAGGGCACGAGAAGGAAAGACCCATCTGGTGAGGAGCTGAGGCTTCCAGCCAGCAACCAGCATCAATTTGCCAACTGGATCACGAGTCCTCCGCTGCAGGCTGATGCTGCAGACTTGGTTGACCCTTCCGAGGACTGCATTCAAGATCAATACCTTAACCATAGCCTCATGAAGGACCCTGAGCAGAAGCCACTACTGAAATCGTGCCTCACAGAAAATATGAGATAAAAACAATCTATTGTTGCTTAAAGACAAACATTTCTGAGGTAATTGGTCATTAGTAAATACTAGCTAATATTAGAACTAAATAACTCACAACAAGCTAATGTAAATGATAACCTACTAAAAATAAAAGAGAAAAAGTGATTTAGAAGACAGTAAATAAACTCGTACAGCGTTAATGGAGTTTATAGACCTGGGGTTGCAAACTCAGACGCCTCCAGGAGCCCCAGGAGAATTAAATGAATGAAGTGGCTGTTGGCTGGCCAGCGGGGCAGAGCCTGTGATCCTTCCGCTGGGGAAACTCACCGCCAAGTTCATTTCCAGCAGGTCATTGCAGCGCGTGCAACTTCGGGAAATCTCAGGTGGTAGATGAAGTTGGTAGTGGTTTGGTGTCACAATGTGGAAAAATTGGAACAACAAAAAGATTTTTATGGAGACAATTATCATTTAATAGCTACATTTAAGATAATTGTTCTGGAAATGCTATTTGGAAAACACTAAAGGGAGGAAGTAGTGTGTAGGGAAAACAGCTGTGCTAGGCTTGCTTTCAGTTTGCGTGATGATTGCGTGAGTACATGGGAGAGACACGTGTGTGAAGCCCGTGTAAGGCTGTGGGTGCTTGCCCTGAGGGCGGATCACTTGCCCACCACCGCTAGGGGCCGTTTTGCTATTTGGCCGCTGCTGTGGGAAGCTGGTTTTCCCCTTCAGGTGGTTTGCTCATCCTCAGTTGTGAGACTCTGATAAACTAAATAACCCAACGCTTTCTGGGTCTGCAGTTCCTCTACCGTCTGCTCAATTCCAGTGTGGACCTGCCTGGCCTCGGCCACCGGCATTACATAGTGGGAAGAAAAGACCAGTTTCAAGGGTACTTTATTTCTAAAGACTTAAAGAGACGGGGCAATAGCTCGACTTATGGAAATATGAATGGAAAAGTGATACTTAAAGAAAAGAAAAAATACTAACTAGGTTATGGTAAATGGAAGGCAGACTTACTTCCCCAATTAAGACTTTCTTCATCCAATGCTTCTTCTTTACATCTCACAATGTTTTTGGTGCCATGTTAGAATGCAGGCTCCACAATAAAACTGTACTGTACTGTTGTACAAGTTTATCCTGAGAACCTAGAATACCACATTATCCTGTAAGGGCCAGACAGTAAATACGTATTTGAAGCTTTGCAGGTCTTCTAGTCATATAGTCCCTGAACCAACTGCTCAGATCTTCCGTTATAGCACGAAGGCAGCTACAGACCATCTGTAAGTTAGTAGTTGTGGTTGTGTTCCAATAAAACTTAATTTATGAAAAGAAGTATGGATAGTATGGATAAGATTTGGCCCCTGGATTGTGGTTTGCAAATACCTGGGCTAAAATAGAGTAGGTCAGTGGTTGGCAGAGCGTGGTTCTAGACCAGCAGCATCAACATCGGCATCACCTGAGAATTTAAAATTCTGAATGAGGCCCAGCAAGCTGTGTGCTAATAGGCCCTCTAGGTGACTTTTTTTTTTTTTTTTTTTTCATTTTTCCGAAGCCGGAAACGGGGAGGCAGTCAGACAGACACCCGCATGCGCCCCACCGGGATCCACGTGGCATGCCCACCAGGGGGCGATGCTTTGCCCCTCTGGGGGGTCACTCTGTTGCATCCAGAGCCATTCTAGCGCCTGAGGCAGAGGCCACAGAACCATCCCCTGCGCCCGGGCCATCTTTGCTCCAATGGAGCCTTGCTGCGGGAGGGGAAGACAGAGACAGAGAGGAAGAAGAGGGGGAGGGGTGGAGAAGCAAATGGGCGCCTCTCCTGTGTGCCCCGGCCAGGAATCGAACCCGGGACTCCTGCATGCCAGGCCGACGCTCTACCGCTGAGCCAACCGGCCAGGGCCTCTAGGTGACTTTGATGACGGCTAGTTTAGTAACATTGTGCAGATACTCAATGGCATCTGTTTCATAGATAAATGAATAAATAAAATCTCCATATGTGCTAATTTTGCCTCTATTTGAACCATATATAAAATGGTATTTGGGATGTGACAAATTATATGTTTGGCGATTTTAAGTCTAGCTTTGTGTGTTAATATTTCTTGGTGTCCCATGAAGCACATACCATGGCTTGTAGACACTTCTTCTATAACCTAAAAAACATTGAAAACCGCTCATCTAATACAGCTGAATTTTTTTTTCAGAGAAAGAGAACTTGAGGCCTACTATGGTTAATTAATTTGGCTATAAAAAACAACAAACAAGGCCCTGGCCGGTTGGCTCAGTGGTAGAGCGTCGGCCTGGTGTGCAGAAGTCCCAGGTTTGATTCCCGGCCAGGGCACACAGGAGAAGCGCCCATCTGCTTCTCCACCCCTCCCCCTCTCCTTCCTCTCTGTCTCTCTCTTCCCCTCCAGCAGCCAGGGCTCTATTGGAGCAAAGCTGGCCTGGGCGCTGAGGATGGCACTATGGCCTCTGCCTCAGGTGCTAGAATGGCTCTGGTTGCAACAGAGCAACGCCCCAGATGGGCAGAGCATCGTCCCCTGGTGGGCATGCGGGGTGGATCCTGGTTGGCGCATGCGGGAGTCTGTCTGACTGCCTCCTCGTTTCCAACTTCAGAAAAATACAAAAAAACCCAACAACAACAAACAAAAAAACAACCAAAACCCAAATGTGTAATTACTAAAAGAGTTAAGAAAAAATTTCAGTTTTATATAATAAATATGCCTCTCATATATTCTTATGTATTTGACTTTGCCAGAGATGCCACACATTCAAGGTAAAAATAAAGAGTGGTCACATGACCTGGTAGGAAAGAAAACAGTGACTAACCATGGAGTCTCAATTATATTCACTCCGTTTTCTCACTGTGTTAATGCCTGCGTGGAGTGGACGTTTCCAGGCTCTGCTCAGCTTCGCAGACAGAGCGGCCAGCGGTGAATGTGGGAGGGACATGAGGCAGGAAAGCGGAGGGGTGTCAGTCTCCATCCATCACCAGCCATCACGTCTGTCCTGGGGAAGGGCTATATGAACTGAGCCACAGGAGCAATGAATCCGCCGGAGCAAAAACAAGATACTCCTACATACCTAACAGGATAGAGATGATATCTCTCATATCTCTGGGCATGAAGGTCAAAGAGATAAGGGAAAATTAGTGGGCTGAAATTCACAGAGAAACCAATGGATTGATGCATGATGTCTGTTTAGCCAAAAAGCCAGAAACCTTCATTTAACAAAATTCTAAAAAATGTAGGTTTGAGTCAAAGAGAAGAGAGGTTCCCAGGTGATATACACGACGGCCTGCAGGGCAGGTAAAATTAAGTGAAATGGCATATCAACAAGTATGAAATCCGGTGCCTGCTCAATGATCAGTGAGTAGGATTGCTGTATCATCAGGATTAGAGGCCCGGAGCTGACTCACATCAGTAGGAGGCAAGTTGGTCCCAACGCACTGCCCCTGTCTTTGGCACCCTGACCTCTGCACTCCCAGGGCTCTGGAGGCGAGGGGAAACCTTGCTCACAGGAAAATGTTTGTATTTGGGACCTGTGGTCTTCAATTTGCCTGGCAGCTGGGCTTACCTGCAGTGGAGGAGCAGAGTTCTTCTCCTCCTGTCACTCCACTTGCTTTTCCAATTTCCCCTCTCAACCCTGGCATAAATCTGAAGCAGGAGTTCAAAGCCACTGCTGGTATGCCATAGCCAGTGCACATGCTCGGTCCAGGCAGTCCCAGTGCGCAAATGCCTGGGAAACAGACAGGCTGGGTCCTGGGAGACCCTGCCGAGTAGCATTCATCAGCCCCCTGCTGAATTCACCTTGGAAAGTCTGATTTTGCCAAGGGCCTGAGAGAAATCTCAATCTATTAATCGGTGAATGTTCATTGAGTGCCTACTGTGTGCTAGGTGCCAGGCACTAATATTACCTAAGTTCAGAAGGTGAATGAATGTATTCAATCAGAATGCCACTTGTTGAACTTACAATGAGCAAGAGCTGTCACAATAGCTGGAATAATCAAAGTTCACGTGATCAGTATAGTCACTCCCCATGGCCAAGGAACACAGGGGACCAAATCATAATTAGAGTGCCTCTGTATGGATGTAGAATGAGAAGTAGCTAAGAACTGAAGCTGCATGCTGGAAGTCTATATGAGCGGAATATCCTCCCCAGCTGGGAAGGTTTACATGGGAAGTTAAACCGTGATTAGAAGTTGTCTGGTAAGCACAGATTCAAAGAAACAGCAGTTAGGTTCATCACATGTTCATGACATAAACTAAATCCTCCGGACACTCTCACAACTTAGCCAGTGGGGAGGAGAGACTGTCAACGCTGAAGTTCTCTAGGCTGCGCAGTGAGCATGTGATCCTGGGCGTCACCCATGTCCGCTCTCGGCTCGCCTTTTCCTAGGACTGCAGGGCTCAACAATGGTGTCCAGCATCATGCTAAGCACATTTTGGATGTTATTTGATGCTTGTCCAGGTCCCTACTCAGGGAAGCCTTCCCTGACTTCTCAGGATCCTGAGCATGGCTGTCTTTTCTTCACTCCTCTCGTCACTATGTCATGTTCTAGTCTGTACTGATTTAATGATTGGTCATTATCTGCTTCCACCAAAGGATACAGGTTCCAGAAGGCAGCACTTCTATGCCTAAAATGGTGCCTGCCACATACGAGGAGCTTAGTATGTGTTCAGTAAATGGATGAATACATTGGTTAGTGGAAGTTTGAATAAGTGGATAAATGGACAAATTTACAAATAATCTAAGTTAGACACTAGCGTATTCACTAAACACAATAAGAAATCAAGGCCATGAAGGCCAAGCTACTTCTAAGGTCACTCAGTTATCAAGTGGAGAGCAGGGATTTGATCCAGTTCTGACACTTTGCTCTATGTTGCTGCTCTGTTTCTTTGGAAAGATTGATACATCCAGGAAGGTTCCTTCTAAAACCAGATCCCCCAGACCCTTGGAGTTACAGGAATCTTCCCTTTGCTAATCTCATTCACTACTTTGGTGACTTTGGCTGAGACGTTGCTTAGGTAAGCTCTTGAGGCCCACATTTCCATCTGCTGAAAGTGGGAATAACAATGTATGCTTAAATAATTGCTCAGTCCATCACACAATTGACTGTACGCAACCTTCCCACTTCAAAGATTACTACAAGGACAAAGGAAAGAAATGAGATAACACAATAAATATATAAGCCCCTGCAGACTGTAGTATGAGTTCTAAGCACAAAGGCTCAGGGACAAGAGGAGAAATGAAATCCTTCATGGTCATGTCATTAGGTCCTATTGCTCTTAGAAGGCAAAGACCATCATTGTTTCATTTACTGTGCACAGAAAATTCTGCTAATATATGGAGGCATTAAACAGAAGAACATCTGGGTTCATGGTTTTGTTTTGTTTTTTAAGTCTCAGCAAATATTTTTGCCAAAAATAAAGGATTACATATGTGCCAGCCTGTGGCTTTAAATGCCATCCATATGCGAATGTCTTCCCAGTGTATGTTTTGAGTCCAGTCTTTCACTTGACATTGATACCCTTAATGGCAGTACATACCTTCTATAGCTATACCCCAACCTGGGCTCTACCTCAGACATCTTACCTGGCGTGGCTGAGATGGAACTACTTTATTTTTGCTTTTTTCTTGTTCTATAGCCTGAGTAAACCCTACCACCACTGTATATTGTATTCCTAAAGTCAAACTCCCAGAATCATTCCTGATTCCTCCCTTCCGTTGGCCCTTCTCCACCTCAAATGAACAAAAGCAGCTGTCTATGCTACCTACAAAATATATCTTAGATGGCCCACTGCATATTATATCCATTGTCAATATCCTAGCGCCACCAACCGACATCCCTCACTGGTGCTATCGCAGTGGCTGCCTAACTGCACATACTGCTTGCATCCTTTCTTCCTTCCCTCGAAACCATCCACAAGGCAGACACAGAGACCTTCTAAGAATGCATATCTGGCCATGAATTGTTCGTAAAACAATTCATGTTTCAAACCGTTGTGTGGTTTTCCACTGAACTCAGCATTGGAGACATTCCTCACCACATCCTGCAGGTCGGCTCCAGCGATTTCTCACAGCCCCATCAGGGTGATGCTGCAGACAGGTATGGTAAATGCAAGGGGTGCCGAGGTCCCCTTCCTCTGACGGGGCAGCACTGCTTACCACAGAGGACCCTATCCTGTGCTGGGCCCATGGTCGGACCTGTGATGTTAACACTGTGACCCTCCAGCATCTCCTTAGTGTAGTCTCCAATCATTAACAGGTTTCACCTTGGGACTCTGTGCTCATGGGAAGCAATGTGTCCTTGCTGTCAGCCACACTCCTAAGAGAATGCAGAGTCTGCTCCCTGCCTATTCCTCCAGTAGTGTTTCAGATGACCCCCTCCCCCATACTCAGCTAGCCATATTAGCTTCCAGTTAGTCTGTTGAGTGACCAGAGCTTTTCCAAACATAGGGATGTTTTACTAGATGTCTCCAGTGCCTGACATGCTTTTCCCTGACTCTTCACAGGGCCCACTCCCTCTTCAATTTGTATCTTAAGTATCACCTGTCTCAGAGCTCTCTGCTGATTACCCTACCTAAGGGAAGTTCTCCCACTGTTCTTGATCAAAATGCTATTATATATATATATATAAATATATATATATTACTATATATATATTTATATATATTACAATATATATATATATATATATATATTACAGATCTCATCAAACTCTGTTATCTAGTTTATTATTGTTTCTCTAAGTTTATTGTATGATTCTGTGCCCTAGAAGCTGAGTTCAAGAGTCAGGGCCTCATCTGTCCTGTTGAGCAAGGTCCCCCAGCATCCTGCACAATGACTGGCATGTGTTGTACATTTCATACCATAAATGTCAGTGGTTGACATGACCTGTTGTGTGTAAAACATTATTAGCCACTGAGATTTTTCTTTATATTTTTTATATTTTAATAATAATAATATGTTCCTTTTATCTATTTTTTCCCCCCGGAAAGCTATGCCTTGCTCTCTTCGTATTCATATGGCAAAGAACACACTGAGTAAAAGAGTAAAAAAAGGTAATTTATTTGAGCAAATGTGGGTCAAATTCACTTTTTAGAAAATCTGTGCATATTATGTGCTTTTAAAAGAGTCTAATCATTTTTGTTTTCTCCCCTATTTTAGACCATTTTTTCAGCTTGTATTTGGAGGAATAGAGATCATAGTCTATGGCATTCAGGACTCTTCCTACCATGAAGCATGGTCACTTGTCCTTGATTTAGCATGTCTACTTCCTGATACCACTGCCTGCCAATATCACATTGCTCTTCCAAAATCTACCTCAAATACTGATGCTTCTAAGAGGTTTCTGTCCTGTCTTTACACTTTTTATACTTTATAGATTCCTTATGTCAATGTATGGTAGCTATCTATTCACACTGTCATGCAGCAGGGAAATATTTTGCTATTAACATAAATAATTTTCCATCCCGATAATTTCTTTTTTTTTTTTCTGTTAAAATTCTAAACTTGCAGTAGAGACCATGGCCTCTGGGAATGGCCACAGCAGTTGTAGTACAACAGAAAGCAAATGTTAGGAAATTCTTGAATTTGTAAGTTGGCTTTTCAAATTCTAATAGAGATAGTATTTGCAGATAAAGGAGTTTTGAGTCTCAGGAGTCTAAATACATAAACACATGAGCAAAATCAAAGATAAGCGAACATGTTTTGAGCTATTCACTCAAAAGTGAATCATTTGCTATGTATAGCACATAGGGTTCTCAGGACTAGCAGATTGGCTCCAACATGTTCTCCCTGTTCTATTTGAGTTCATGGATAGAACAGAGCACATCTTCTCTACCATCATATTTCCAATGTCTAGCATAGAACCTACATAGAATATAGAGTTGGGGCCCTAGCTGGCTGGCTCAGTGGATAGAGTGTTGTGACTGGCGTATGGATGTCCCAGGTTCAATTCCTGGTCAGGGCACATAGGCGAAGTGACTGCTTCTCTCCCCCCTGCCCCCTACTCTTTCTCTTCCTCTCCCACAGCCAGTGGCTTAATTGATTTGAGCATTGGCGCCAGTCACTCACTGAAGATAGCTCAGTTGGTTTGAGTGTCAGCCTCAAGTGCTAAAAACAGCTCAGTTGATTCAAGAATCAGTCCTGGACAGGGATTGCTGGGTAGATCTCAGTTGGGGTATATGTGGGAGTCTGTCTCACTATCTCTCCTTCTCTCACTTAAAAAAAAGAATATAAGTTGGTAAATATGTTAAATTAAACTAAATTATCACAATATCCAATTATCAAAATATTCTAAAACATCAAGTAAAAATTTAAGTATTGCCCTGGAAAGGTACTAAAAGATGGTACAAATGTGATGCCATATAAACACCCTCTCCCGATGTCAACTGTCTGAGACCCATTGTGAGACTGAATTTAAAGGGACTTCTATGCTTCATACTTTATTTTCAAAATGAAAATTATCATTTATGCAGGGGCAAGTTACACATGTTTATGTATATACATATATACAACCAATTGCAAGCATTTAACTGACTTTCGGGTAAGAGCCTCTTTCTACTATCTGTGCTATTTTCAGCTGGTCATTGTATTGCTTTATATAGAGTGGTGATTGTGTAGACAGATATATTAAGCCTATTTAAAAGAATTTTACCTCTTGTAATAATATTATTTTACTGGCAATCTCCTTCCCTAAGTGGAACTTGCTTTTCCACAGCCATTTTTAATCTCTTACAACTCTAAAGTTTGTATTGTGTCGAAGTATGATAAATCCACCTGAACCCTGAAACACTCCAGTTTCTTCTTGCACAGACCTCTAACAAATTATCACTGGCCAATATTTTAGTTATCCTATGTTCTGTCTCTCTTCAGTAGGGAAAATATCCCAACTGACAGTCTGCTGAAGAGATTTAGGTCATCTTGCACATTTGGAAAATAATGACAGCAGCATTAAAGTTTAGTCCCATCAGTTTTCTCATTTTCTTTGGGCCAGCCCATCATTCCCACCTCTGTGAGTTCTATTATATAGATCATGTCCCCTCTCCTTCCCTCCTTTTCCTTCCTTCCTTCCTTCCTTCCTTCCTTCCTTCCTTCCTTCCTTCCTTCCTTCCTTCCTTCCTTCCTTCCTTCCTTCCTTCCTTCCTCCTTCCTTCCTTCCTTCCTTCCTTCCTTCCTTCCTTCCTTCCTTCCTTCCTTCCTTCCTTCCTTCCTTCCTTCCTTCCTTCCTTCCTCAATAAACAAATGTTTATCAGTAACTAATATGTGCCAGGCACTATGAAAAAAGTAATGGGTAAAGTAGTAAGACACATACTGAGAACCACACGAGAGCCACATTCTTTCGGAAGAAATCAAGATCTAAAACAATCAATTTCAATATTAAGTGGAAAATGCTTTGCTGGGAACAGTGCATGCAGACTTCTTGGCAGCTTAAAAAAGAACAATGAATCCAAATTGTCAGAAAGCTGCAAAAATTTCAAGGAATCTTTCTGAAGAAAGTCTCAACTTGACTGGGAACTATGATTGCAAAGTTACTGCCCACACAAAAAAATGGAAGGAAAAGAGGCCCCAACTCAATAGGAAAGGAATTCAACAATTACAGAAGCTGGTGAGTGGAGTGTGATGAGAGATTGATCTTCCTCTTTCTGTAGATTAAATCCAGATTCTTAGGAGTAATTCAAGTGAGGCCTTTACCATGAAGCCCTTCCCATCTCACCTCCTGGTCTAGCAGAGAAGGTTCCAGACATCTCTTTATATCTTTGGAAGTTTTGGTGGTACACAAATAAAAAAATATAAAACACTACCTGACCAGTGGTGGCACCATGGATAAAGCATTGTCTTGAGACACTGGGGTCCCAGGTTTGAAACCCTGAGGTCACTGGCTTGAGTGTGGGATCATTGACATGATCCCACGGTCTCTGGCTTGAAGCCCAAGATTTCTGGCTTGAGATCAAGGGGTCACTGGCTCAGATGGAACCCCCCGTCAAGGAAGATATGAGAAGCAATCGATGAACAACTAAAGTGCCACAACTACAAGTTGATGCTTCTCAATTCTCTCCTTTCATGGCTCTCTCTCTCTTTCCTTCCATCACTAAAAAACAAAAAACAAAAACAAGACTTGAAAAACTGGTGAATACTATTCTTCTCTAACCTCTCTTCCCTTTTAAGTGCCAGAAAATTCAAATATTCATGGAGTAAACTTAATTAAAGTCTCTTTGCTCCCAAGGTACAAGGTGGCTACTAATCACACAAAATCTACTTTATAAATATGGTATTTTACTTCATGTAGGATATTTATAGTATTTTTATGGCTATGTATTAGAACTCACATATCACAGAGACTTTTATTAATGACCCTTACACCGTGACCAGGGAGGATAATAATAATATTACTCATTATGATTTATTTTTAAAATTATCTATTTTTCTTGAGGGAATTGCATAAACTTTGGAGTTCCTTTTTTTAATGATTTCATACAGCTTATGAACTACTGTCCCCCATGATATCAGCAATTTCCTCTCCTTTCACTGAAAGTGGATGCTATTCACCCTTTTGCCCCAAAACAACAACTGCTATGAATGGCCTGACACTTATGCATAAACATGTGTGTTTGATTATTTTCATGTCAAGAAATAAAATAATGACCACATTTTAATTTTAAAAAGGGGTGTGTGTTTGTGTGTATTTAGACAATTAAATTTAACAGGGTGACATTGGTCAATCAGAGTACATAGATTTAGAGAAAACATCTCCACACTGTTTGGACAGGCAATTATGTTGTATACCCATCACCCAAAGTCAAATCATCTTCTGTCATCCTATATTTTGTTTCTCTTTAAGCCCCTCCTCTTCCTCCCATCGCCCTCCCTCTCTTGCCCTCCCTTTCCCCTGGTAACCACTACACCCCTGTATATGTCCATGAGTTCAACTTTGTGCCCCACCTATGTATGGAATCACACATTTTTTTTAGCTTTCTCTGATTTACTTATTTCACTCAGTATAATGTTATCAAGGTCCATCCATGTTGTCATAAATGATATTATGTCATAATTTCTTATGGCTGAGTAGTATTTCATTGTATATATAAGAAAGGTATATTTTCAGCAGTATGTTTTTCCCACTTGCAATGTGTGAAGGAAAATTTACAGTCTATGAGTATACCCAGAAATTTCCTATTAACAATTATTTATTTTGAAATATCCTGAAAAATCCTTAATTGTGCTGTTAAAACTTCTGTGTTGGTCTCTTACTAAAATAAGTATAGATCAAAATGCAGAATGAATGTCCGTAAATGAACATATCCCTGTGATTTATGAGTTGGTGACCCTTGTACTAAACAATTTCCATAGGTAAGTGTGAGCCATGCTCACGTGCTCACTTCAAGTTGGCAGTGCTATTTTCCTCTAATCAGAAAATGTCTCCTTCACCATTAGAAAGAATCTCTGGGGAATTTTTCTCAGAAATAGCATTTTGCACTATCTGATTTAGCCTTTGTCTTACCTACACATTGACTATTACCAGGTCTAAGCTTTTCTCGGGACACAGATGGTCCCTGCCATTCAATCTCCTTCCAGAACAAGGGTGGCATATGATTGCAGCATAGATGAGAGAAACAGCTCTCCTATACAGAAAAAAAAATCACCTGGCAATCTGGGATGGACCATAATTCTTTAAAGCTTAAAATAAGAGGTTAGAGTGCAATAGAAAGGAATGAGGTGGACAACAATTAAGAATGAGAAAAGGGATCCAATCAGGGAGAAGAATGGTGCAAAGTGGAAGTTAACTGGAGTTCATTGAGTTAATATTTTTATTTTAACCATTAAAATAGCAATGCTGAGGGATGTAAATAACCTGCTCAGGATCACGTGCAAGGTGGGTGATACTTAGACTGGAGTCTTTGGGTTTCTGGCATAGAGCTCTTTTCATTTTCCAATGATTTTATACTGGTTTGAAAATATTTTATGTTTTCCAATGAACTATAAAAAAGATATTAAATAGAAATTACCATATTGGTTATTTATAAATAATTTCCAGCATGTTATAAAAAATAAAAAGATTGAACAATTAATTATTGCATTGCTTTGTGGAAGAAAGAAACTTAAATGCTGTATTTTAATACAAAAGATTGCCCAGAAAAGTGTTGTATTATATAGTAAGTGCCATGAGAAAATTAACTACCATGTAGGCTGCACCTCAAGCAAGGAAATGCAATGGTTTTTATGTAAAACTCATGAATGAAAGTGATCATTTATTCATGATATTCTAACATATTCTGTACTGTTTTTCTAAGACAAGCAATGCATGGCCTTTCAGTTTTACACTGTTACTTAAATTATTTGAAGAAAATTGTTCATCAATCTCTGATTCTATTATTATACTCAAAGAGTAGGTTAATTATTATCTCCTGGGGTCATTTTTAGCAAAAAAAAATATTTAATGGATTGCTACGAAGGCTAGATATCACAGCAGGGAGGAAATGACTTACAGTTTCTAAAAGGTGTCTAATGTAAAGTGTTTCCAGAACACAGAATGGCAAAAACGGCAAAGCTTGTCAAGTTAAACTCACTTTTACCAACAAGGTACTTATTTTCAGAGAATGATCTTTTTAAAAAAAAACAACCCATAATTATAAGAGAAGCAGAAAGTGATTAACCATAGAATGCTTTAACACAAAGTTGAAGGAATCATGCTACCTGATATCAAACTATACTACAAGACCATAGTAGCCGACCTAGCATGGTACTGGCATAAAAACAGACAGATCGATGGAACAGTATATAGAGCCCAGAAATAAACCCATGCTTTTATAGTCAATTAATATTTCACAAAAAAAAAAACCCAGAAACATACAATGGGGTAAATATAGTCTACTCTACAAATGGTGTTGAGAAAACTGGACAGATACATGCAAAAAAAATTGAAACTTTTCATATATCTGTTGGCCATTTGTATTTCTTCCTGGGAGAAGTGTCTATTCATATCCTCTTCCCATTTTTTTATTGGATTGTTTGTTTGTTGTTGAGTTTTATGAGTTCTTTGTATATTTTGGATATTAGGCCCTTATCTGAGCTGTTGTTTGAAAATATCATTTCCCATTTAGTTGTCTTTAGCTATTAGAGAAATGCAAATCAAAACGGCAATGAGATACCACCTCACACCTGTTCGATTAGCTGTTATTAGCAAGACAGGTAATAGCAAGTGTTGGAGAGGCTGTGGAGAAAAAGGAACCCTCATACACTGTTGGTGGGAATGTAAAATAGTACAACCATTATGGAAGAAAGTATGGTGGTTCCTCAAAAAACTGAAAATAGAACTACCTTATGACCCAGCAATCCTTCTACTGGGTATATATCCCAAAAACTCAGAAACATTGATACGTAAAGACACATGCAGCCCCATGTTTATTGCAGCATTGTTCACAGTGGCCAGGACATGGAAACAACCAAAAAGCCCATCAATAGATGACTGGATAAAGAAGATGTGGCACATATACACTATGGAATACTACTCAGCCATAAGAAATGATGACATCGGAACATTTACAGCAAAATGGTGGGATCTTGATAACATGATACGAAGCGAAGTAAGTAAATCAGAAAAAACCAGGAACTGTATTATTCCATACGTAGGTGGGACATAATAGTGAAACGAAGAGACATTGATAAGAGTGTGGTGGTTACGGGGGGGAGGGGGGAATGGGAGAGGGAAAGGGGGTGGGGAGGAGCACAAAGAAAACAAGATAGAAGGTGACAGAGGACAATCTGACTTTGGGTGGTGGGTATGCAACATAATTGAACGACAAGATAACCTGGACTTGTTATCTTTGAATATATGTATCCTGATTTATTGATGTCACCCCATTAAAAAAATAAAATTATTAAAAAAAAAAATTGAAACTATATCACCTTCTTACACAATACACAAGATAAGCTTAGAATGAATTAAAGACTTAAATTTTAGACTTGAAATTATAAAATCTTAGAAGAAAACATAGGCCGTAAAAACCTCAAACATTTTCCATAGCAATATTTTTTCTGATATATCTCCTTGGGCAAGGGAAACAAAAGAAAAAAATAAACAGGACTACATTAAACTAAAAAGCTTTTGCAGAGCAAAGGAAATCATCAACGAAATGAAAAGACACCCATTGAATAGAAGAATATATTTCCAACTATACACCTGTTTAGGTGTTAATACCCAAAATATAGAAAGAATTTGTACAATTCAACACACACACACAACCCTCCCCACCACCAAACAACCTAATTTAGAAATGGGCAAAAGATCTGAATAGACATTTCTCTTAACAAGTCAAAGAGATGGCGAATAAACATATGAAAAAATGCTCAACATCACTAATTATCAGAGAAATCTAAATTAAAACCACAATGAGATATCACCTCAGACCAGTTAGAATGTCTACCATCAATAAATCAACAACAACAAAAAAATCAGTGTTGCAAGGATGTGGAGAAAAGGGAGCCCTCTTTTTGCACTGCTCATGGGAATGCAGACTGGTGCAGCCCCTGTGGAAAGCAATATGGAGTTATCTAAAAAAATTAAAAGTGGACCTGTCTTATGACCCAGAGATTCCACACCAGGGAATATATCCGAAGAAACCTAAACACTAATTCAAAAAAATATATGCACTCCTATCTTCATTACAGCATTATTTACAATAGTCAAGATTTGGAAGCAGCCCAGATGCCCATCAGTAGGTGAGTGGATAAAAAAGCTGTGGTACTTTTACACAATGGAATACTACTCAGTCATAAAAAGAAGAAAATCTTACCTTTTGCCAAAGCATGGATGGACCTAGAGAGTGTATGCTAAGTGAAATAAGCCAGTCAGAGAAAGACAAGTGCTACATGATTTCAGTCATATGTGGAATCTAGTAAACAATATGAACTAATAAGCAAAATAGAAGCAGACTCATAGATACAGAGAACAGACTGACAGCTGTCAGAACAGAAAGGACTTGGGGGACTGGGTGAAAAAGGTGAAGGGATTAAGCAAAAAAGAAAGAAAGAAAGAAAGAAAGAAAGAAAGAAAGAAAGAAAGAAAGAAAGAAAGAAAGAAAGAAAGAAAGAAAGAAAGAAGGAAGGAAGGAAGGAAGGAAGGAAGGAAGGAAGGAAGGAAGGAAGGAAGGAAGGAAGGAAGGAAGGAAGGAAGGAAGGAAGGAAAGAAAGAAAGAAAGAAAGAAAGAAAGAAAGAAAGAAAGAAAGAAAGAAAGAAAGAAAGAAAGAAAGAAAGAAAGAAAAACTCATAGATACAGAGAACAGTATGGTGATTACCAGAAGGAAAGGAGGTGGGAGGAGGTAGAAGAGGGTTAAGGGGAGATCAATGGTAATAGGAGACTTGAGTTGGGGTGGTGAACACACAATACGACATACAGATTATGTATTACAGAATTGTTCACCCCAAACCTATATAACTTTATTAACCAATGTCACCTCAATAAGTTTAAGAAAAATGAAATGAAATAAAGAGTTATAGAAAAGGGTCATGTAAAGTATAAGAAAACAAATAAGAAAGATCAGAAAATAAAAATTTTAAATGTTTGGTAAAAGTCCACCTATATGGCAATAGGGTGTCATGTGGAATCACCAGTTTCAAATATAATAATTATTATAATAATAATAATAATAATAATAATAAAAAGAAATAATAATAATAATTGGACCTTTAGTAAGCTTGCATGTTTCCTCTTTGAAAAAAATGCAGAAAACTTTTTGCATTTTGACAATGGGTATAATTTTTTTACCACTCTGTACCATTGAGATTGTTTATATCAAATCTAATTATTCTTATAATCTCTGCAGAATTTTCACAAATATATCCTGACCAATTAATATTTCCCTATGAGCTGCTTTAGTTCCACTACACCAATTAAGCATTATAGTGTAAACTTTGTATTTTGTTCAACTAAATTCTATTCATATTTATTTATTTATTTTAATTCATTTTAGAGGGGAGAGAGAAAGGGAGAGAGAGAGACAGAGAGAGAAGGTGGGGAGGAGCTGGAAGCATCAACTCCCATATGTGCCTTGACCAGGCAAGTCCAGGGTTTCGAACCGGCAACCTCAGCATTTCCAGGTTGACACTTTATCCACTGCGCCACCACAGGTCAGGCTGTTCAACTAAATTCTAAAGCAATTTCTAGTTTTATTTTCAAATTCTAGAAGGAATGGTTAATAATGTGATGAGTTTTATTCAAAATAAAAATTTTACCAAAGGCCTAAATCAGGGGTTGGGAACCTTTTTGGCTGAGAGAGCCATGAACGCCACATATTTTAAAATGTAATTCCACGAGAGTCATACAACGATTCGTGTACGTTATGCATTATCCAATAAAAATTTGGTGTTGTCCCGGAGGACAGCTGTGATTGGCTCCAGCCAACCGCAACCATAAACATGAGCAGTAGGAAATGAATGGATTGTAATATATGAGAATGTTTTATATTTTTAACATTACTTTTTTTATTAAAGATTTGTCTGCGAGCCAGATGAAGCCATCAAAAGGGCCACATCTAGCTCGCGAGCCATAGGTTCCCAACTCCTGGTTAAATGGTCTCCTAAATTGTTTTGTTTCTAATATAATTAATATCTGCCTTATTTTCAGCTTTTTTATTGCTCTCAAATTGTCAATAGGTTCTGCTGTTATGGTGTCATCAATCAGTTTATCTCCATAGTTATTTTAATCCCAGTCTGTTTGTTTGCACTGATCTTGTTTATCTAAAAAAATCTTTGATAAAATCATTATAATCAGATACTAGTTTTTTGTTGTTGTTTGTTTTTTAGCATTAGAGACATATGGTAACCTTTGGATGTTTGCTTATTTCCAGATTCACAATGGTTATCTCCTAGTTCTCAGCCCATAAGTAGTGGCTAATCAAAGTTATAACACAGTGTAATTCAGTGTTTACACAAGTTTTTCTATCAATTGTATGCTTTTACAATGTTCTATCAAGTCATGATATAGGCTGAATATTTTGACAGGATGATCCCTTTCTTTCTCTTCATGATTACTTATTTAGTTGATGAGAGATGAAAGAGCATCAGCAAAATCCTCACCAAACTGTCAACACAATAACAATTATTCTTGAGAAAACCTTGGTCTTACAGATTCAGATTTGTTTTATTCTTAGTTCTTGTACAATAATGTAGAGAATTCTTCATTCTCCATTTCTTTTCTCTTTTTGTCAGATTAAAAATACTGTCACCATCTAGGGAGATGGTGATGTCAAAATGAGAAAGCTATCACCTCAATTCTCTCTTGTGCTTGTTGTATGAGACCAGAAGAAGCAATGTGGAGCACTAAACTGGCACCTGTGAGCTGGGGGGCACCATGGGTTTCCATAGTAACTTCAGGGGTGATACTTCCCTTCCCTTCCTGACCATAAAGCATCACAGCTAAGTAAAAATAAAATTCTTACATTGGTAGGAAATAATTTCTGTCAGTTGTCTATTGCTACTTAATAAATTACCCTAAAACTTAGTGGTTAAAACAAATTTTATTTTATCACAATTATGTGTATCAGGAATTCAGACAACAGAGCAGAAACACTCATGGTGGGCATTTCCCTTGTAGGTGAGGTGTCCAGCTGGGATGGTTCTGCATGGAGGTTATAAGTCTGGGGTGGTAGGAATATTCACACCTCAAAATGTTGGCAAACACTGCAAGTCAGAGCTTGTTTTTTGGTGTTTTATTTTGGAGTGCCTGATTTCCAGCACACTGCTAGCCCCACTATACTCACATGGTGTTCTATGTACCTTTCTAGTTCTCAAGGTATTAGATTCCGTAAGGATGGCCTGGTAATGATGAATGGTATTTCTCCACCATAGGTAGGATAGGATCATTACATAGTGAACTAGGCATAGGCTTTGGTTTATAGGCTCACTTGGTTTCAAGTACTAGCCCTACTATTTACTGTTTGTGTGTTCTGAGGCAAGTTACTGAACTACTCTTAGATAAAAGACTAATATAGCTATGAATGATAAGTTGAGATACACATTTTTTGAAGGTAATACAAAACATCTCTAAGGCTTGATACAGTTAGTTCTGATTCTTTTCCTAAGGATGCTTAGAGTACCATTTAAGGCAGAGGTCCTGGCCAACCACACAATGTCCACTGTCCTTGTCTCCACTAACAGCTGTTGCTGGTAGTAGCAGCCACTGTTAATGGCCCTGAGGTGGACAGGCAGGCACAGTACCTAGGCTTCCCTGCAGTGCTGGCTCCACCTGCCTTTGTGGGGAGGCTGTATAATGGCGGAGGCACATGCAGAAGTCAGCAGCACGCACCCTTAACACAACAGTCCCTAGGCCTGAGCTTCTACCACTAATGAAAAATTTCTGTGAGTCAGACAATGTCAACAGGGTTGCCCTGTACATTTCTTAGGGGGTTTTATTTATTTATTTTTAATCTCAGAACAGTAAGAAAGAGAGCCTACAAGGTTTTGCTTAGGTAGGGTAAAAATGAAACATTTATAAAGAGGTTACTACAGTAGTACAAAAGGAAAAAAAAATATTCTCCAAAGCTAAACATTAGCCTTTAATATCTATGTACTCTCACATCACACAGAAATGCCTACATCAGGCCGATCTAACTATAACTGTGGTTGGTAATTTTCTTTTCAAACTAATCCTTTTAACTCTGCAGCACCAGGGTGACCCACGATTCAGAGTCTCGTTTCGTATTCCATACTGTGCACATAGTCAACAGGGATTCAAAAGTGTGACCCAGGTTGCACCCCTATTGAACAATAAGCCCAATGCATTTCGCTTAATTTCTTCACAATTTTTTTTTTGTTGTTGCTGCCACACTAGGAAGTAGACTCTTTATTTTTCAGTGTTTAGAGCTTGCTGTTCAGTTAAAATAGTAGATAGAAACATCTAATCATGATGGATAAGTAAGGTCTGTGGAATCTCAAATTACAAAGTTATGGCTCTGACGCAAAGCTTATAAAATGCTGAACCTAAGCCAAAAATGTCAGTTGAAATAACTTGTTTTCAGAGAAGCTGCTCGCGTTTAACAAGATACGTGGAAAACTCACAGCAAATGCAACACAAAAACTAAAAAATACAATAAAAAAAAAGTGAAATATACAGCTTCAACTGCTCCGTAAACATAAACAGGTTGTGGTTTTGATTATTTTAACTGAAGGTGGGATAGGAACGAAGATACGTTAAGTATTTAAAATTTTATTTCTGTGGGCATTTCCAAAATATATGACCACCCTGTGAATGGATTTGACTGTTGGTTATACTCTTTAATACAGGAGGAAAGAAAAATACACTTTTAAATTTCAGCCTGTGATAGTAATCTAACTTGCTAGAAAAACAGTGGGTTTATCACCAATATTTACCTAGGCATTGCCTGTCTAAAGTGATTGTTAAGTGGAATGTTCAAAGTCATGACTAAAATCACTCTTAAGCATTCTGCAAATGAAGGCCAGGGAGATGGTGTCCTATTTTCAGAACCTTCCTGGAGGCAAACAAGATGCAGATTCCTTTAATAAAGGAGGTGTAAAAAAGGAGCACAGAAAACCTAATGAAAAGAAGCAAATTGCTTCCCTAATTGCAAAACATATGTAGTAGATTACGACCAGTTGATTCACAGTAAAGGACAGAGATGGACACGAAAGACTCTTGTTAACCTAATTAAAGCTCTACGGATACACGTTTTGAGGACTCAGGTTTCCAGGCTCCACTGAGATAATGAACACAAAACCATGCCTGGCCACTTAAAATGTCATGGCTGCCACAAGAGGCTACATTTGTCCTCAGCGAGTCCTTACCGGTTATGTAACAAAGACAACTCGGGTTCTAATGATCATCCACATGCTTTTGAAATAGTGGACCTTCCCAGGCTGCTGCTGATTGATCTACTACAGTTTTCAAACCTTTCATGAACTTCAGTCATGTTTGTTTTTCAATGAAGAGCTTCAGTCGAGAAAGAAACATGTGAATCATTGTACATGATACACTTTCTTATTAGCTGATGCAGGAATTCTTTCAACATCATGATTTTTTTTTTTTGTATTTTTTTTTTTTTTCTGAAGCTGGGAACGGGGAGAGACAGACTCCCGCATGCGCCCAACCGGGATCCACCCGGCACGCCCACCAGGGGCGACGCTCTGCCCACCAGGGGGCGATGCTCTGCCCCTCCGGGGCATCGCCCTGCCGCAACCAGAGCCACTCTAGCGCCTCGGGCAGAGGCCAAGGAGCCATCCCCAGCGCCCGGGCCATCTTTGCTCCAATGGAGCCTCGGCTGCGGGAGGGGAAGAGAGAGACAGAGAGGAAGGAGGAGGGGGTGGAGAAGCAAATGGGTGCCTCTCCTATGTGCCCTGGCCGGGAATCGAACCCGGGTCCCCCGCACGCCAGGCCGACACTCTACCGCTGAGCCAACCGGCCAGGGCCTCAACATCATGATTTTTTTAAGTTGACTTGAAAAGAGTTGCCATTGCTAAATTGTCAAAGGTAGGGCTTGGGCAAATCCATGGCAGGTAAGTGCATTTTAGAGCTCTGAAAGCTCCATATTGCCTACTCTCTAGTGTCAAAGATAAAAGTGGATGAATGGTTTAATTAAACGTGTTAGAGTTTCTGGGTATTGTCACTATTACCCCTTAACCTCTTGCGCAGCTGCCAGAGTTGGAGGGAGGATGAGTCCTAAGGTGACATATTTACAATGAGCAGCTGACTTGCAAAGAAGACCAAGTTAGACAGAACTTGTAATTAACCAAAAGATGCAGTAAATTATGAGATCAATAAAATTTCCTGGGTGCCGTCGTCTTCAGAACTAGTTAGTGCATTTCTAATTTATTGGCAAAAACTTCATGGGCTTGTCAGGAAGATAAATAAAAATGCCTGCATGGAAAAATAAATATGTATACTTGACAAATCTGAAATATACTGTTTACAGCTAATGAGGAGGCAACTGTGCATCTTGATGCATGCTTTACATCTACAGCAAGGCAAGCATTAAAAACAATATCACTGATAACCTTGGTGCCAACAGCGCACACCTCCGTTTCCCATTATTCCCCAGAGATGAAATTCATTAACACTTGTCAAAACCAGATCGATCCCCTGCTGTAAAACTAAAAGTAATGCAGAGGCCATGAATGGCTTGGCTCTACTCCAAAAATATTTCTCACCTCTTTGGGGGTAAAATACTGCATACATCTCTATATCATATATATATATATATGTCTTTAATCCCAGGTACCTCCCAAACAAACAGACAAATGCATCATTTTCTTTTGGCGCTGTTACATTTTCTCACAAACATTTGTGAAATGCCAGGTGGGGATCCAGAAAATAAAAATACGTATGTTAAGAGCTCACACTTAATGAGAAGCAGACAGAGGGGACATTTACATTCAAAGTGCCGATGATTACGATGGAAAGATGAATTATGAGGACACACAGAGGGGCACCTATCGGAACCTGGCAGGGAAGTCAAGAGGCAGAATGGAGACGAGGCAGCTAAAGGGAACGATGGTGGTGTCACTGCTAACCAGGGCACTGCAGGGAATCTCCTCTACCCGAGTGAGGTGAGGGCCTTCGCACACGATGCTTCCCCTCTCGGAGTGCCTCCCGGTCCCCTCTCTCCTGGAGAGCGCACGTGCATTCTGTTCACCTCCACAGACACCTTGCCAGCAAGTTCCTTCCTGGTTCACTTCCAGTTCAGATCTAGTTCTCAGTCCTGCCCCTTCCGTTCTCTTTTATAGCAACCTGTTCTCCTTATCGGTCTTACCATATTATGTGATTATTAACATGATTATTTACTTTGATGTTTCATCAAAGTGTTGTCCATGGACCAGCCTCATCACTGTCACCTGGGACCTTGGTAGAAAGGCAGACCCTGCACCCCACATCAGACCGTGCTGAGTCAGAATCTGCAGTTTCACGGGACCGATGGGTGATTTGTATGCACATTAAAGTAAAAAAAAAAAAAAAAAGATTTAAAATCCTTCACATTTCAATATAGTTGCCACAAGTCACACGTGGCCACTCAAATTAGAGTTAATTATAATTACAAATAAATGTTCACTAGCCATATTTCACCCACACACAATAGCTACATTCAGCTGGGAGTGAACGCATTGGACGGTGCAGACAGATGCACTGACACCAGAGCAGAAAAGTCTACTCAGTGTGCTAGACCACTAGCTCCTCGAGAGCAGGACCATTTCTTCTCCATACTGAGCACCCAGCACCTATAGCACATAGACTTTTAACATATTTTCATGTATTACAGTTAAGAAAAATTTTTTTCTTAAATATAATACATGTAAATATGTGAAAGTACATTGAACAAGTAGCTAGCCTACAGAAGGGGCAGAGTAAATGTTATTTCGGTTCCCTTTTTCTCTCCTAGAGACTGGGGCTTAGAACTGAGGAGCTGTAGTTCTAACAGTTGAGTGAGTCACCTAGTTTTAGACTTGACTGTGTGGATAGTGTAATTCCTTCGTTCCCCAGGAGCTGGCTTCCTTTCCCTTCCCGGATGGCTATCTAATAAAATTAATTTGGACTTTTTTTTTAAAGTAAAGTATCAGAACTTCCACAAGCAAGTGCCAGAAGACTCAGCTCAAGCTGTCCTACGAAAATAAAGTAGATCGACTCCTCTATCTAAAAAAGTGAGGGTGTGTGAGAGTCAGATAGCAGCAGGATCTGATCTTTTCCCATTTTTTTTTCAGTAATAATTTCTATACAACAGGCTTATTCTGGAGTTCCAACTAGTAGAAAAATAGCAGCCAAGAGCTCCGGGCCTCTCTTGTTCCAAGTCATATCCAGCAGGAAAAGACAAAAAGCTGCTGTCTCAACAGTCTCAGTGGAAGTTGTAATGAACTCCACTGGCGCTGACTGGGGACTTACCACCTCTGACCCTCTTACAGTGGCCAGGAGAATATCTTGTGCTGATTGGCCAGACCCATGACACGTGTCTACCTCCAAGCTCACCTCATCTGAAGACTACGGAGTCAGAGTGACAGAGAGGGTGTGAAGCCCCAGGGGAAACTGAGGGCGGTGCTGTCAGTATAAAACGAATTCTAGGTGACAAAACAACAGATGTCTACTACATGTCTCTTTCTTTAAAATGAATGAATGAATAAATGAGGGAATAAACAAATGTGTGTGTGTGTGTGTGTGTGTATTTAAAATAGAACAGATTTTGAAATTGAACTAGAATGTTTATCTAACATTACTAATTACTATGTAAAGCTATGCAAGTACTTGACGTGGGAAATGAATAATTTCTAACCTAAGCCCAAAGCCAATTATAATTATAAATATTAATAGGATTTAAATATCTATTCCTTCATCAGTACGCAGACAATTTGTAAATCTAAATCTACTCCAGACCCAAAGGAGATGCTGCCTCATGTCGTCAGCCTAAGTTGTACTCTTTCCTTTTGATTTAAGCAGCTTAGAGAGCCCGGCTCCTTCTCTGTTTGCTACAGTGGGTCAGGGCTCAGGTTACTAACAGCTCTTTTCCAACCCCGAATGTAAAATTTCTTTATCATGTATTGCTGTGTTGCCTCTCTGGGATAATATTTTCAGTTGACAAGGTACATAGGGACAAAATAAAATAATTCAGTCCAGTAATTCAATGTAAAACTATAAGCCAAGACTTCAGCAATGGCTGCCAATTTTCAGAATCTAATTTTGTAACAAAGAGTTCACAGGTTCACAGATGGTAGATTGAGGTATTTTACCACAAAGGAGGGGACCTGATCTATTGGGATTAATGTTCAAATGAATGTCCCCCGATATTGACAGTCAAGACTTTCCAGATGCCATCGGTAGGCAAGTGCTATTATTTCACAGTCATGAGATCCTAGAGCTAGAAGAAGCTCTGGATATGAGCTGGTTGGAATCTCCAAGTTTGTGCCCCTGAATCCTAGAGGACACTGTTAGATCCCTCAGGAAGGGGAGGCACATGGGCAGGGGTCTGTTCCCACCCCCCCTCCATCTACTGTAGCATTTGGTGTTTGGTGCATTTTATTTCTAAAGTTTGATTTAATATGTGTATTTTTTATTGACTAGGGATTTCATCTGTTTTAAATGTATAGAAAGGAATGCAACCATTTGAAGGAACCCATTAAAAATAATGAGGAAGATCTACATGTGCTAATATGCAATGACCTCCTAAATCTGTAACCAATTGAAAAAAAATGAGGTGCAGAAAGCTTTGACTACATATGTAGTTTTGTAAAGAAAAAAAACAAACAAAGATAAACAAAAGAACTGTGCATGAAACAATCCTAGAAAAAAATATGCATTAAACTGGTACCAGTTGTCTCTGGGATAGAGAACTAGAGGGATCCAGCAGAAAAAATTAATATTTATTTTCATTTATATGCTTTTATTTTTATTAAATTTATTGGGGGTGACATTGGTTAATAAAACTGTACAGGTTTCAGGTGTCCAACTCTATAATTCATCATCTGTGTATTATATTGTGTTTTACATCATCTGTGTATTGTATTGTGTTCACCACCCCAAGTCAAGTCTTCTTCCATCACCATTTATGCCCCATTTACCCTCCTCAACCTCCCTCACCCCCTTTCCCTCTTCTAATCAGCATGCCATTGTCCGTGTCTATGAGTTCTTTTCCTCTGCTATATACTGCTCTATTATTTTAATACTTTGTTTATCATTACATTTCTTTTTTCTTAAGTGCATCTCCAAAATGTTTTAAAACCACCGGTTAAAGCACTATCACCTCATTTTACAGATAATATGGCAGCTTTTCTCGGGTCTCCCTGGGCTCAGCCTCTAAGGCAGAGGGAGGCTGCCATGCAGATGGCCTGGCCAGTGGGCCTGAAGGGGATTTATGGCAGAGTTTCCGCCTTCCATGGAAACACAAGCTCTGCCCTGGTTTTCTCTTGGCAATGTGGAGAAGGAAAAAGTCTGGGGTCTTTCTTTTCAGGAACCCTTCAAAGCTATACCAGCAAGACTGGCTGCTGACCTCCATCCTGAGCATGAATCCGGGAGAAATGGGAAGCAGACACTAAGAAGCTGTGCTCACCCAGAAGTGCCCTTGGTTTAGCCATTCTCACATCCTTTGCAATCCTTGGTGATATCTCTGGTAGCGCTGTTCAGAATTTCTATTTTGTATCTTAATCAGTATGGTAGAACTGTGTGCTCTTTTCCCATTGGTATCAATCATGCTGATCAGAATTTTCTTTTTTTTTTTTAATTTTTTATTTATTCATTTTAGAGAGGAGAGGGAAAGACAGAGATAGAGAGAGAGAGAGAGAGAGAGACAGAGAGAGAGAGAGAGAGGAGAGACAGAGAGAGAAAAGGGGGGAGGAGCTGGAAGCATCAACTCCCATATGTGCCTTGACCAGGCAAGCCCAGGGTTTCAAACCGGCGACCTCAGCATTTCCAGGTCGACGCTTTATCCACTGCGCCACCACAGGTCAGGCCAGAATTTTCTTTACTACCAGTGGCTGAAAATCCATTGGTATTCCAAAATTCTAAGAGGGAAGAATGCCTATCTCACACTATTAATAATTTCTCATTTGGGGACCCTTCTGTTTTAACCTTTTCAATCTAGACACGATTCCCTGCTTTCTCTGCAAAGAAACCACTAAGAAAAAGGTACTAGTCTCTACTGATTAAAAGCACAAGGGTCAGGAAAATCCCAACGCTCACTATCTAGAGGACTTTAAGTAATCTGCCTCAGTTTCGTATTCTAACATGAGGATAATAAATAGACTTCCATGCTTTTGTGTAGGTTAAATTACATAATGCACGCATAGCACAATGCTTGTTACCCAGAGAGTGCTCGATACAGATTTAAAAGAGAAAAAAATGAAGCCAGTTGTGGCCAGCACTTTTGTCTCCAGTCTGCATTCAGCCTACTCACCCATGTATTGTCTAAGCCCCTGCTTCTAAACTCATCCTCTTGATTATTTTCTTAGCCCTTTCTAGTTTGAACAACTTGGACTTAGGATGTAGCCTGGACTTTGGCACATAAAATTTAATTTTCCTCACAGGATTGGCCTTACTCTAGCTAGGCAAGTTCTTGAATGACATATCCACTTTCCATCCTCTAATGACCAACTAAGGGACTCTTCCAGAAATAGAGGTTGCATAGTATTCACCTGCATTGTCATTATTCTTTAATTTGCTGTCCCATCAATGTTTTGTCCCTTCTTCCCTCACTCAATTAATTCTTAGCATTTGCCATTTCATATCATGCTATGCATTCAATAGCTGTAAACTCAAGTTATTGGACTTAAACTTACTCAAAGAAGATTTTCAAATTTTCCCTTGGATTAATAAACTGCCCCTTCTTGACATATCAGGGAAATGGGTGGTGATGTTGATGATATATTTCCAGCTATGTGAAATTGTGACAGTACTATGTGGACCATTCTAGGACCAGAAAAGATCCTGGGTACATAAATCAGCTCAGTTTGTGCCTGGTGAAAATTCCTTATGTCGGAAATGAAGCTTTGTCAATCACTTAATGCAGGAAAATACAAAAATTCACAGCCTACTCTTTGCATGTGAAAAATAATATCTACCAAGGGTGAAATAAGAAACCTCCTATTATCCTACAAAATTATAATTAAGCAGGCAATATTGCCAACACATGAGCAGTAATTGTACATGAGAACTTGGACCTCATTTCCACCCATGTACAATATTTTCCCCCTTTATTCAAAGGTCTCAGTTACAGCAGACTCATTAGATGTGAGATAAAAATAAACAACATAGTTGGCCCTCACCTTTCTCATCTTTTAAAAGGAATAATTGGAATTTATATTATTTTAGGTCCCTTCTAGATCTAAACTGGTAGGTTTCTCTAAGGCTGTTTCATGTTCTTTAGCTTTTAATGTTTATGGAAGGCAAGATATTTATTCTTTCTAGGTCATACTCTACTCAAATACACCTTCTTTTAAAAAGCAGATAAAAAGTGAAAGTTATTTACAAAAGGATGCTAGCTAATCCATGCAGAAGAAAGACTGAATTAGAGAACCACTATATTGCTGACCCCATGTAGTGATTCAGACAAAGCTCATCAATGAAAGATACAAGGTTTTAGGTTTGGCTAAACAAGTGACACATGGATTCCCAAGTATCACTCTATAAATTGCTCACTAATTGCAAAGAGAAAATATGTATCTTTATAATAGACACAGTCTGATGGCCACTACCATAGCCAAGTGATCAACTGTAGTACCACTAATAATATTATGAACCCCCTAATGTGAATGGAAAACACAGACTTATCTACAAAGCTTTCTAGCCAAGAATGTTTAATCTGAACCTAGGCTAGCCTCAAGATGTAACTTCTTGTTTATAAGGAAGAGAGGATATAGAGGAGCACATTACACAGTTTTTTAAGAAAACAATCAGAAAACTCCAGAATATTATTGGACTTGAAAAAAGCAAGAAGGCGCTCACTGCTCTACATTAAAAGAAACAAAAAATAAATAAATGCTTATACCTTGATAGAATGATGGTTCCAAGAACAACAAAAAACCACAAAAGTTTGAGGCTTGATTGAGGAAATTCAAATATGTTTGGTTATTAGGTGATACAGATTTTGTCAATTTTGGGGATGTACATGGTATTATGGCTTTGTAGCACAATATTATTATTATTTGGAGATGTTTGCTGACATTTTTTGGGTAAATTTTCATGATCTCTCCAACTTGTTTTCATCTGATAAATGATAGATGATATATATATATATATAGATATATATATATATATATACACATATGGATGGATGGGTGGATGGATGGATGGATGGATGGATGAACAAGTGGATGGGTAGATTGATAGATGAACAGATAGACAAAAGGATGAACAGGTGGCTGGATGGAAGGAGAAAGAAAGCAAATAGAGAAAATTTCTATTGTTGAATCCAGATGGAAGGTATATATGTTAATCACACTATTCAACTTTTCTTTTTTTCTTTTATTTATTTTTATTTTCAACTTTTTTTGTTTTGTTTTATATTTTTATAATGTGTATTTATTTATTTATTTTTATTAAGTGAGAAGCAGGGAGGTATGGAGACAGACTCCCGTATGCGCCCCAAGTGGGATTTACCAGCAAGCCCCCTACGAGATGATGCTCTCCCATCTGGGGCCACTGATCCGTTGCTCGGGCAACCAAGCTATTTTAGTGCATGAGATGAGGCCATGGAGCCATACTCAGTGCCTGGGGACAACTTGCTTGAACCATTTGAGCCATGGCTGCAGGAACAGAAGAGAGAGAAAGAGAGTGAGAGAAGGGGGAGGCGGGAGGCAGAGGGGTGGAAAAGCAGATGGTCGCTTCTCCTGTGTGCCCTGACTTGGAATCGAACCCAGGATTTCCACATGCTGGGCTGACAATATACCACTGAGCCAGCCAGCCAGGGCCTATCAACTTTTCTCAATGCTTGAAAATTTTCATACTAAATACGTAAATTGGGGGAAGAATACCTTCCTATATAAAAAATGATACAAATGTAAGGGTGAGTGGGTCTCTAACAATGTCAAATGGTCTCCCCCTGTCATGCGTTTGCCACCCCATGTTGCAAGGGTCCTTGTCCTCCACTAGATTGTGAACTTCTTGAAGCCAAGGTCTAGGTCAGGTTTAGTCATATCTCCAGGGTTTCCCTAGTACCTTGCACATAGCCAACACACAGAAAATATTTGTTGAATTTAATTGAAATTTATGGGCTGAATAACCACGTATACTGATTTGAAATATAACACAGTTATTTTTTATACATAGTGATAAATATCTAACAATAAAAATTCAGTGTTCAGAGTAAACTGAAACTTTTAATAGAGTTAGAAAAATAATACCTAAATCTTTACCAGGGTCAAGTCATTTTCTTAACATCTGGCAACAGATTTCCTCCCTATGGAGAAACTTGTTTAGACAAGTATTCTGATGAACAATTATGTGTAAAAAGGAAAGACAATAGAACAGGCTTTGAAGAATAAAGCAGAGATAAAGAAGGGCTGGATCTCTCTGAATTAGAGATAAAAGAAATTAATTAATTCATTATTTATTTAGTTCTCTCCTCCTCTTCTCTGAAATTACCAGAGGGCCAGGAGATTTCTTTTTTCTTTAATAAGTGGTGTCTAACACTCAATTTTGCCTTTCTGGCATATAACCTGCTCCGTGTGTTCTCAACCTTCCAGTCCAGTAATGCAATGGGATATGAACCAATTTAATGAGGTGTTAAGGAATCAGATAAAACCCTCAGTTTAAGTACAATTTAAATACATTGTTAATTACAAGACTCTTCGTTTACTTTTCCATTTATCTTTACACTATATTTTTACACTTAAACTTAACAACCACTCTTTTACTACTATCTTTATAACATGAATTGTCAAGTAGATCTCAAAGAGTAACAAATAGGAATGAAGACTGGGATGGCCGGTTAGCTGACGCAGGAGAACTTGATGCAGACCTCCATTTGACAGGACAGAGGCAGTGAGGATGCTTAGGGAAGGGATCTGGCATGCATAAACAAGAACCACACATGTTGTATTCATAATCCTAGAAATCTCTTGTCAGAATAACCACAATTGCCATCTTCTTCCTAGATTTTGAACTCCTGGGGCATTGTAACCAGAAAACAGAGGGTTGCTTAATATTCACAAAAGCAGGACAAGGGAATAATATGCTTCCAGCTGGAAGAATGCTTGGCCGGGGCATCTCCAACCCATCTTTTTTTCTCTCTAGGGACCGAAGAACACTTTCTGCTAGGTTTCGGTCTGGCTGTAGGAACACTGCCGCATTCCTGCTCATTGCTGAGCCCTTGCCGATGGAGAGCAACCCAGCTGGTGTTAGCTTCCACTGTGCCTCTCACAGTGCAGCCCTTCTTTGCTAGGTCCCCTCGCAAATCCCCAAGGTGTTCACTCAAATCGGCACAGCTAGTCCTGTGGGTTATCAGCTAGTATATAGAAATTTTGTGTGGAAGTAGTTGAATTATAAGAGATAAATAATGACTCCTTTGTATCAAGGTTTTTTTTTTGTCGAGGAGGAGTGCGCACCCCATTTTGATCAAAGCATCAACCGTAATGTACTATTACCCATACATTTAATTTTGAGGCCCTCAAAGCAAATTAAAACAGGTAGAAAAATAATCCTTTTAGAGAAAGCCTCACAACCGGCATACAGACTCTTACAAACTCTTGATGAAACTTGATTGAATTGAACATTAGCTCAAATGCTCACCAATCATTTAGAAGGAAAACAGACAGCACTGGGACAGCCAATGCAATTACCTCCCATTCTAATTCTCTTTAAAGTGTTTGAATTATATTAGGGAGAAAGTCTCTGTTTGTGTAAACCTTTAGCATCTGCCTAGCACTGGCTAATAACCCATTTTTCATTATTTCATCCAACTCTCTAATGTCGTGTCCACAGAAACTTTGCAATCATCTGGGAACACATCACACTAGAAAACATAGCCTCTTATAGAGGGAATCATTTTCCCTAATCCTTCAGCCTTTCTGTGGCTCTGCAGTTCTTCGCACTAAAGGTTGAATATACTTCCCTCATCCTGACTTTAGGCTTGGCCATGCGATCTGCTTTGACCATGGGGATGGTAGCAGGAGTGGTGCAAGCAGAGGCTCGAGACCTGTCATTGTGCTCATCTCTTGCTCTTTTGCCATCACATGGACAAGAGCTTTTCTTAGCTATTGCATGTCAGCCTGAGGTGCCAGCCAGAATTCGCCCAGGAGGAGCAGTCCTGAGCATGACTCAGACAGCTACCTAGCCTAACTGGACACACAGATGAAGGCAGACCATGGAGGCCAGACTGGCCTAGATCAGCCAAACCCAGGCAATCCCCAGACACATGAATGAGAATAAGTGATTGTGGTTTTAAGTCTCTGATATTAAGGGGAGGTGCTATGCAGCAATAGCTGGTTCATACATTGACTAAACCCAAAGCGACCACCCCAATTTTGAGATCACAAGTACTTATACAAGAGATATATTTTTCTTCTACTTACACCAGATCCCATTAAGGAGGGGGTATCTACTCTGCTTACCCTGCAGCCTGCACTGTCCTCCTCCTTGTCTTCCATCATTTCATCTAACCCTTCCTGCTGTTCAATTCTTTCCTGAAGATTCAATTCCTCTTTTGCTCTCCCCCCTTTTTTTTTTCCTTAACAAAGTGAGACTTGTCTGAATCTTCCCAGAACTCTTGGTCATATTTATTGGAAAGTCACCACTGTTCAATCTAGGTGCAGACTCAAACTGAGGGTGATTTCTTTAATTTAGTCCTAGGACTTACTGCTGATCTAAATTACCAAACCATCACACTTGGGATTTATGAAGCAGAGAGATTGACCAACTGATTTATACCCTGTTCCTCACCTCAGACTGTGAGTTATATCTCATGGGGACACAGCCAAGCTTTCCAGAGACAGGGACGCCCGTGGAGCCATCACTGCACACACCACTATGATTAAACTGCAGCTCACATGGAACTGACATGCACCGACTGCTGTTGCCCTGTGTCTGGTCCAGCAGTTGGTATGTTGATGAGTGATGGATAGCCTCACTGTGAAGAAAAAGGCTCGTTGATATTTAGCACTTAGAGTAGAGAAAATGTTACTTGTCCTGTTCTTTCATACTAAATGTGTCTTGGACAAGATGAACCTTTGTTTAGCAGAGTCTGGAACTGGGAACCATTAGACTGAACAAAGATTGTGGATGTCTATTTCTTGGCCTGTCCCATCCCAGAGGATTTCTATATGTCTGCTCAAGGTTCGTGTTAGTGGCCAACATTAACATTGGAGATACAATATAAAAACCGTGTCCTGACTGTTCTTGAAGAGTAGAAAGACCTGGCAATGTGCAGTTGCCACCCATTCACCCCCGCCCTGTCCACCAGCACACACTGCTGTCAGAGGAGCGGCACCTCGTGAAGGCGGCACACGAGCTCAGTTTGGCTCTCCTTATGGAAGTGAGTGATTTATCTTACACACAGTCTACTTCTTCTTTTAATTATTTTGTCTAACTCCTTTCAACATCTGTGTTGATTAACCTTACATTAAGGGAAAATAATAGTAAGGATGAATTATTTTTTATTATGTGAACATTTGAAGACTTCAACAATAATAAGATATACCAGTGCTAAAAGACAAAAGAGAAGAAAGGAAAAAGAGACTAAGCTAAGGTGAAAGTTTTTACTTGTTGCTTATTCTTTCAAACAGAGTCGTATTTACAGAGCGCCTGCCACGTGCTAGGCACCCCGCTGAGCACCCGGGATACAAAGGAAAATGTGACGGAGCCCAGCCCTTCTGAAACTCAGCATCCATTCTGGTGCTTCTCATGCTTTACTGTGGCTACAAAGGAACTCAAGAGCTAAACACTCACATTCTTAAGTCCCATTCCCAGAGACACTGAGCCACCTGGGTGGGTACTGATTTCTGGGTGGAAGCCAGGAATATAGACTTTCATAAAGGTAATACTGGCACATATGCAGAGAGCTCACTCTGAAAAGTAATAACCAGTTCCATGCAGTGTGAACTGGGCTCTGACATGGGATAAAGCAAGGAGTCAGGTGAGTCCTCGGGTTATTCCAGACCAGTCCAGTGGCTGGAGGTGTGGAGACATCCAGCTTCACGGTGGGTACGGAGTAGGAAATCCGAGGGCTGGAAAAGGGTAATGGGTAGGAAACTGCACGGTGTTACTGAGACTATCAGAACAGGCTGGAAAAGATGAGATTGGAGTGATGAACAAGGGACAAATCACTTAGGCTTCAATAACTGAGCTATATTTATAACAATAGCTAACACCCTCATAGACTACAAACTCCACTGAGAACGTGGCATGCATTAGTTCATCTTTACAACGTGGCTGCATTGGAGGGGGTATCACTTTCTTAATTTCACAGAGGAGGAAACTGAGGTGTGCATGCTTGACACTGTTGCCATTCGGGCACAGATAATCCTTTGATGTAGAAGGCTGTCCCATGCATTGCAGGATATTTAACAGTGACCCTGACCTACTGGATGCCAGTAGTGACCCTGCTTTCCCCCTGCCAAGTGTGACAGGCATCGGCAGAAGTCCTCTGGGGGATAAAAATAACTTATAGTTGAGACCCACTGGTTTAAATCATGACAACTTCTCAGAAGCAGTAAGCGGCCAGGCAGAACTTAGTGTTATTCTATTTATTGCCTTGTTCAAACTCTGAGTACATTTGCCAAGATATTTAGCACAACATAAAGATGCTCAGATTAAAACTGTGTCTCAAAAAAGATCATGCTTTTGTAAAAGTCTCAGAACACACTAAAGATAAAACCGTGTTAACGTTTCTAGTGAAAAGAAGGCTAGAATCCAACTAAACATAGCAGCCATGAGCCTGAGTGTATGTATGGTTTGCGCTGCTAATGTGGGTCTGGGGTGGAGGTAAAAAAGTCACACAAATGCATATCACAGTCAGTGCCTGTGGTTCCTGCCATTTTACCCTTTTATGCCTTAAAGTAAATGTGACATTACACCCATTTTAGCATCTATTTTCCCAGCAGGAAATGTAAGATAAAGAGGCTCAATCAGTATGTTAAAATAAGATCTGATGCAGGGGAAGGAGAAAAGCTTTCAGATCCTAAGAAATATCATCTTGAGGAAATTAAAAGCCTGAAATATGGCATATGATTACTGACACCCAAATCCTGCTGTTGCGCTTTTGAAGGACTTTTAGAGACGCTTTCCATTTGCTAAATAAATCTGCCAAACGACACTGCTCTCCCAGGTGTCACTGTGCTTCCGTGGGGAAATTTGTGTGCATGGCTATCATCAAATTTTCTCAACTGAGGAGTTGTTGGAGAAAAATGAGTTGCTTAAATTAACAATGTGTCAAACGAAAACAGTCTTAATGGCTACCCTTTCAAGCTTCTGTTTCCATCTATTCTTTCCAAGTAAACTGAAGAACAAATGTGTACCATATGGATGCTATGGTTTGAAATCAATCAATCTATAAGCATATTACACTGGTATCTTTTCTTCCTTCCATCTCGCTTTCCCTTTCTCTCTTCTTTCCCACCTGCCTGTCTTTTCCCCTTCCTCCATCCCTGCCTCACTCCCTCCCTTCCTCCCTCCATTCTCCTCCCTCCCTCCCTCCCTCCCTCCCTCCCTCCCTCCCTCCCTTCCTTCCTTCCTTCCTTCCTTCCTTCCTTCCTTCCTTCCTTCCTTCCTTCCTTCCTTCCTTCCTTCCTTCCTTTTTTCTCTTGTGTTCTCTTTTCTCTAAGCCTTTATACCTTCAATTATTCACTAATTCAGTCATTCACTTAATACTTATTAAATGCCCACTGTATGCCAGTCACTGTATGAAGCTCTAAGGATACATAATGAACCAAAATAGATCAGCCCACTGCCCTTGTGAAACTTTAAATCTAGAGGGAAAGGTAGACATTAATCACAACACCACTTAAGCGAGGCAAAGCCGCAGTTCTAATGAATGCTGTGGAAGATGGGCAACTGTTTCTGAGGGCAGGCACTCCTCATCAGGAAGCAGGGAAGGCCTCCCTGGAATGACATCAGAAGGACAAGAGGGAGGTGTCCATGCGAGAAACAGAAAAGCATTCTGTGTAGTCGAGACACTTTGGAAACAAACAAAAAGCCTCTGGTTGGTGGGGACATTTGAAGAACTAAAAGAGGTGGATCTGGGTAGGAGGCACGAGAACAAGAAAAGGATAGTGGCCCTGGCTGGTTGGCTCTGTAGTTAGAGCACCAGCCTGGCATGCAGACTGGGTGCAATTCCCCGGTCAGGGCACCCGTGAGAAGTGACCGTCTGCTTCTCCTCTCCTCCCTCTCCCCCTTCTCTCCCTCTTCTCCTCTCGCACTCAGGGGCTCGACTGGGTTGAGCATCAGCCCTGGGCACTGAGGATAGCTCTTTTGGTCCAGGTGGGGCCCCAGACAAGGGTTGCCAGGTGGATTCGGGTCAGGGCACATGCAGTCTATTTCCCCTTTTCTCACTTAAAAAAAAATAAAAATGAAAGAAAAGAAAAAAGAAAAGGATGGTGAGGTAGGTGGAAGAACCAGTTTAGACTATGTACAAAGTTTAATCCTAAGAGCAAGAGGCAACAGAAAACTTTTGCTATCTTGCAAATCTTTGATTTGTTCCTATAGGAGATGCAAAGGGAATAAATCATATGATATTTAGATAACCAAAGTATCATATACTAACAAGCTACTATATGTCTTGAGCATTTATTTAAGCATACTTGATCCTTGGATCACGTTTTCTAGTCACTTCTAGCCAGGAGAATCAATGTGATCCTCACAGGGCTGTTGTGGGTCCACTGCTGGTATGCAAACATGAGAAATCCTGAACTGAATAGTTTTATAACTGGGGTTTCCTTAGTAAAAATCACCCCACGTGAGTACATAGCCTGGCTAGTTTGCAGATGTAGTGAAGGTTGTGTCACTAAACACTCAACCAGTCAAGACAAAACAATACAATTTATCTCCAGTGCTCATGAGTAAGAAAGCCCGAGTCTAATTTCCAGACAGTTGAGAATTACATTTTATGTTTACCTAAGCTATAGTGGGGACTTTGGAGAAAATATGTTCAAGTTTGTCAAACAGAGCTCCCATAGAACTGAATCTCGCAAAGCACATACCATTTGGAAAAGAAAGTTTCTTTGGAAAGCAGATAATGTAAAGAGGCAATGGGTGGGGTGGGGTGGGGTGGGATGCAGTCGACTGCGTAGTCCAGTCTGTAGGAGAGCCGCTAATTGAGGGAACTGATAATAGGTGGATACTGATACAATGATGGCTGGTCTATGGGTCGTCCGAGCTCCTCCACCTCCAGACATGCCCCACCACCATCTCCACCCCCAGTCACAGATCTGAAGAGAAGCTTTCAGACTGGACCACATGCAGCGAGGGCCCCAAGACACTGAGACCCACTGATACACGCTTCTCCTGCCCAGTGGGTGATCAGCCCCCACCAGCAGCACTGTCTGTTATCAATAACACAAAGCAGGACATACAAGAATCAACTGCATACCAGAAAAGCTGTAACAAGCTTACGGGAATTATGAAAAAAAACTATGGAACTGGTTTCCCTCATTCCTCCAGAGCGTAATCCAATAGCAAGCTCTGCAATCCCAGGAGGGTAATTAAGAGGGCCCAGATCTGAGCAGTCTTTTTAGGATCTGGTGAGTTTCACAGAATGAAATGAAATACTCAAGTAAAAAAAAAAAATTCTTCTGGTTTGCCTACTTTCATTTTTGAAAAACAGTATCAAACAATATTTTAAACTTGTTTTTCATTATAAATTATATGTATTTAATTATTAACAGTGAGGCAGCCAGGACTATTAGTTCCTTTTGAGAAATGAGGAAATAAAGGTTATAAAAAAAATGTAATGCTCATCTTTGATCTACCTACAGGCCCAAACCAGTTGTTAGGATTATTAAATAGATTCTGAGTCTGATATGCTATCTACTTCATAAAGCTAATTTTCTGTAACCCATTAAATCATGAAGTACAATATTGATATGTTTCATTTTATTTTTTATATTTAGAGTTCGAGCATATTTTTAAGTATTAAAAAAAAAGTACTTCTTTTGGTAAAGAATGTCTGAAAACTAATCTGTCCTGGTATTGATATAAGGAAATAGAGTTGCATGAAAAGCAAGCACAGGAGCTTAGAACTGCCTTCATCCACCGCAAGCAATACATGGCTGAGTTTGAGTTCTCTGTGCCACGTCTTCGGTAAGCCATATGCGCTAACACTTGCGAAAAACATAAAAAGAAGAGAAACAAAAGAATTTTAAAAATTGAAGAAACAATGAATACTGCTGTGATTTTTTTTTTTTAAAAAGTCCCATTTGCCAGGTAATTGGGACATAAACCAACACAGCAGAAATTAGTTTATTTACTGGCTGGAATTGCTTGGATAATTTCAAATTTTTCCCTGTAGTCATTCAGACACATCTATCCATCTATTCCTTTCGCCTTCTTTTTATTCCCTGCCCTTTCGTCTTTATTCTTGCCTGCCTGCAATTATTCTTCTTTCCCGAGTCCTTCTTTTCTTCTTCCCACGGCTAGCAATTAAACCAAGAAACTGAAGAGGCACAGCTTCAGATATAAAATCGGAAAAAATCTTGATTTTACTACATATTTACTTTCTTTAAAATAGGCAGATTTTAATAACGTATTCCTTCCTTTTTCTAATCCCTTTATAGTTTCTTCTTACTTTTGCCAAAACTTGGTAGCAAGCTCCCTTCTCAGGGGCAGGACCAGAGCCATTCTGTTGAATTTATTTATCTGTACTCTATAAGTCGTTGTGAAGATGAGTCCGCCGTTTGGGAGCAACTGTGGGCTATAGGGCAGTGCCGCCTGCAACCTCCAGCTGCCCAGCGGCTCCCTCACTCCCATTCGCGGTGACGCAGAGTTGGCGCTGGGGACCTCCCACCTGGACCTCCAAACCTTCCCGGTATTGGACACACAGCACCAGCGCCGGGATTTGCCACAAATGATTCTCACTGCTCCCTTGACCAATATTTCGAGATAGGGCTCAGCCATTAGACCCTTGAAAAACAATATACAAACTCTGGCTTCATAGATAAGGTTAGCAGGATGTCATCCTGGAAGGATGCACAAAAGACGGCCATCCCTATTCCTGTTTTCACACATTTTGGAGCTGGTCCATGTTTGTGTTTCCCGCTTAAAGAGTGCAGGGTAGAGCTGCAGCCATTCACGACTGTGGGATTGACACAGCGTGGCTCCGTGTTACTTCAGGAACCAGTACGCCTGGTTCTCAAAAGGACACTAGCTTCTGACGGGTGACTGGCTGAAGTTAGGGAACGATCCCACCTGCACATCCCAGTACTGAACCCCAGGACAAGTGTGCATCATGACTGCCTACCACCGCCACCACCCGCCAAAACCCCACACCTTGCTCTTAGTAAGACTCGTGGGTGTAAAACAAACACAACAGGAGAGGTAGCTCAATCACAGCTCAATATTCATATAGGACGTTCGGAGAAGTTTCTTTTCAGATGTAGATGGTGCCTATAAATGTAGCTCACTAACATTCCTGGTTTGTTACTAAAGGATGGTGAAGATTTAATCTTGAACAAAGTGATTAAAATGAGCAGAAATCAACAATGGGGAAATGAATTACCTTTTCTTCTTTTGAGCTGCTTATTTTGTTTATTTATGAAAGATATGCACCATATTCAACAGCAAGCATGCCAGACCCTCTTTTGGCAAAGAAAAGTGTGTGTGTGTGTGTGTCTGTCTGTCTGTCTTGGGGAGAGGCTTCCAAAACTTTCCAGCATATTTTCTTTTACAGATGAAATAATAACAAAAAAGTTGTGAGATTAAAAATGACATCATTCTAAGAAATGTTGATGTGACTTTTCCTGCCTATGTTTTCTTTTTCTCTCCTGTGGTAGGTGGTGTAATTTTACACAACTTTTAAAAGTGCAAGGAAGTCTATGACTAACTTCTTTTAACTCTCTCTGTCAGGGAAGCAACTTTTCAAAAGTTGCCCCGAAGACCAGGATTCTCCGCTCCTCACACCTAAGCCCAAAGCACTTGTGAAGACTCAGCTTTGCAAACACAGCCCAGGCCGTCTACTGCCCTGCCCAACGTCCACACATGCACATCCTCAATCTGGAAATCAAAAGCGAAAGGGGAGGTGGATGCAAAAGCAGTGGATCCTGAAACAAGAATATAAAATTCCTCAATATTACATGATGTGCCTGTGTGCATATCAGTTAATGCTCTGTGATTATCAGGGTTGTCTTGTCTCACATGTAAGCACTGAAACTATCATCCATTCTCCTTGACCTACAAGCTCACACAACGAACAATATACATGCACATGCACACAATATCTCTATATGTATATGCCACACACGTGTAGATATATAACACATACACACACTCTGTGTGTTTGAAGACATATCCTTCAGGTGACTGAAATCATTTCTCTACACCCGACCTCTCAGCATTAACTGCTCTTGAACTTGAGGCTTAGCTCAGTGCATGCGTGCGCGCAGTGACTCCACTCCTTGCGCAGCCTCCATCGTCATCATCCCCACTGGGGAATCACCACAGGCTCTTCTCTACAGTGAAGCTTTCAAGATGAGACATTGTGCCTGCAGGGAAGGCTGGGCCCCATCCCACAGGGACAGGGTGACTGTGGGTTGGCATTTTCTTTCTGTGGCAAATGAGTTAGGGGCTATAAGTAGCTCTAACTGGCACCCTCAAAACTGATGACATTTCTGATCTGCTGCCCCAAAACAAGAGACAGGTGTGTCACTGCCTTTTGTCCCCATGTAACAGCAAACAGATGCCAAAGGAACCATCTCCATTCCAGCCCCACAACCATGAGCCTGTTTAGATGACTGACATAATGATCTTCCCACCCTCCGCACCCTCGTTTTGAAAACAGTACTTTGAATTTGTTCAAACATTATGTAGGGGTTACTGGGAAAGAGGGGAAATATAAGCTGTGGCATGGCATTTTGTGCAAAGAATTCTGGAATCCCAGATCCTCTGAGCTTTGGGGCTCAACTAGTCAAGCATTTCCTTCCCCTCAGGCTGTGAAGAGTAATTGATAGTGGCACAGTTTAAACTCTAGGGAGAGCTCATGACACCCACCTGTGTATTCCATTCTTGAGGAGAAGGTTACTGTGACAAGGGTAAAGCTTCTATCAGGAGAAGGAAGAACTTGCCTGATAAGCTCTCTGCCCTTGATTTCCCTGGTTCTTCCTTGCTGCTTTCACTGAACCTCTGCGTGGTGTGTGATTTTGTAACTGCTGCTGGTTCTTGTCTTCCCTTTGCAGCTGGCAGCATAACATGGAAACAGAGCAATGTGCCGTTGGTGTGAGTTCTCACGTTGTCAACCTTGGAAAGCACAACCTAGCCAGTGAATGAGATCTGGAGTGGGTGTTTATCCCAACTCTTCCCTAGCCTAGGGGAGACAGGTCATCTTCTTCCCCATACTTTCTTGCTTGCTTCTTCTTCTCACCTTTAGAGTGCTTACATCAAGAGTGGAGTCTAGTAAAGAGTTGGCTTCAACTCCAGCCCCTAATCCTCAGGGACCAAGGAAATGCTGAGGATTACAAGAGTTTACCAGTTCTCCAGAATGGAGTAGGGATTTGGAGCCAATGCCACAAAGAGGGATTCTCTTTCTGTAGGTTCTTGTGTTTATTACTCAACAACTCAGTGCACTAGTGGATAGTGAGAAATGATTCAAGGATGTGAAATCTTATAGTTCTTGCAAGGCTGTGACCATCGGCAATCACGGGCCCATAAAGGAGAGAACACTGATTTTTTATCTGAAGCTATACGTGGCAGCATAGAATAAGTTTAGATTGATTTATGGAGATAATAAACAGTTTTATGAGCCAACCAGATGATGGAGGGGTGGAATTCAGTAATGATGATTATCTCAACAGTATCAAATTGCTTCACATTCCAACTGAGTGATTGATGCTCTATTGATCCTGCATATAACCTAAATATTCATCTCTAGTACAACAACTAATTCTGCCCATATTTGCAGACACAGTGTGTTTGGCTTTAGTTACATATCTATATATTTTTCTTTTTTCTCCCAAATAATATAAATCATGAGTTTTTTACCTCTCTGTCACCCACAGTGTCATGAAAAGAGTAAGTGACCAAAAATTATTTATTCAATAAAAGACATGGCAATTTATGTACACATATAAAGAAGGTGCTATCTTTATTTTTTTTGGCCACATCTACCTAGTAGTTTAGGATTTGAACAGTGTCTAGGGTCTGTAGTTAGAACTAGAAATCTATTTTTGTCTTTTCCAATGTCATCTCTTTTAGGTCTTCCCAGCTTGAATGACTCCGTTCCAGCATTGCATAGGAGCAGATGATGCAATTATCAGGCCAATTAACAGTAATCAAAGAAGGAGGGGGCAAAGGGGGTATAAAAAGGGACCCAGGGGTGGGGGGTGAGAAAGTTATATATTTTTTTAATTTTTTTATTTATTTATTCATTTTATAGAGGAGAGGGAGAGACAGAGAGAAGGGGGGAGGAGCTGGAAGCATCAACTCCCATATGTGCCTTGACCAGGCAAGCCCAGGGTTTCGAACTGGCGACCTCAGCATTTCCAGGTAGACTCTTTATCCACTGCGCTACCACAGGTCAGGCCGAGAAAGTTATATTCAGTGGGACACTTGAATCCTTGTAAACACAATAAATTAGAAATTAATAAAAATTTTTAAAAAGTAATAAAATAATTATGATAGTAGTAGTTGTAGCTTTAGTGTTACAACAGTAATAACATATTTATCACTTAAGTTTGGGTGAGGCACACTTCTATGCAAATTACTTATCTTAATGTATTCAATCCAATGGCAACCTTAAAGAAGATAGTATTTTTATTCATTAGTGTACCAATTTTATGAAAGAGGAAACTGAAGAAGAAAGAGCAGATGAAGCAGTCAGGTCACCTCACAAAGTAAGAAGAGCTAGGACATCACAAAACTCAAAATCAACAACATATATACCTAGAATTCACCCATTTAACATCTATGGGTTCCCAGCTTGATTACTGACCTGAAAATCCTTGATGAAGTAAAGTTTTTCAGATGCCTGAGTGTGGACAGCACTCACTGTGAAGCTGTCCTAAAGTCATCCAACTGGTGAGTGAACCTGATCACTCACCCAGCAATCATTTCTCAGCACATGTTTTTAATTCTCTTTTGCTCTTTCCTATATCTCTATCATAGTAAACATTCTTGTTCTTCTATGAAAACATGATCATTAAAGAGAAAATCTTAGTGAAAGATGAAAAGAGTTAATTGTGATTGAACATATGCATGCAATGTGAATGCCTCTCATTGAAAATATAAACTGGCTCTGGCTGATGGCTCAGTAGATAGAGCATTGGCTCAGTGTATGGATGTTCTAGGTTTAATTCCCAACCAGGGCACACAGGAGAAGCGACCATCTGCTTCTCCCCACCCCTCCCCCTTTTCTCCCTCTTCCCCTACTGCCACCAGTAGCTCGATTGGTTCAACTGTGACCCGTGATCTAGGTGCTACAGATAGCGTGGAAGGATGGTACAAGAACGTCAGCCTTAGCTGCTAAAAATAGCTCATTTTATTTGAGCATTGGCCCCAGACAGATTGCTGGGTGGATCCTGGCTGGACCAGGTGCAAGAGTCTGTCTCACTATCTCCCCTCCTCTCACTAAAGAATAAAAGGAAGGAAGGAAGGAAGGAAGGAAGGAAGGAAGGAAGGAAGGAAGGAAGGAAGGAAGGAAGGAAGGAAGGAAGGAAATAAAGAAAAGTCAGAACAAAGACTAACATTTCCAAACTCTTGAATTGGGGATTAAAGTTTGTAAGAGTTATTTGTTTGTTACTATAAAGTGTCTACTGAACCACAGCATAAGAAAAAGACTTTTTGTAAATCATCATGGGCATGTGACTAAGACTAGCAGATAAGTGCTTGTTTGTGGCATGACAATCTAGAAATCAGATATGATTTCTCATTATGATGCTTAGCAAATGCTGTGAGCAACTTTCAAGTCAAGCACAAAAAACAGGTAAGCAGGGCCATCCATTAAGTCTGTCCCCAGCTTTCTTCCCTATTAGCTTCCACAGAGCACTCTTTCCACTTTCATAGCCACTGGTTAAAAGCTGTTTCTGGAAGGTTCCTACTACAATGCAAAGCAATTATAGAAAGAAAATCAAGCAACCAAACACCAAACTTATCTGCATAACCATTTATCAAACAATTTTATCGATGCCCCAACATAAAAAGAAATAGTCAAGATCAAGAACAGGGTGATAAAACCGGTCACTATGAAGCACAGAACCCATGGGGGGGGGGGGCACATGTCCAGGTAGGACCCGGAGTGAAGGTCCTTAGGAGAACCTTGGAGGAGGAGATATGATGGAGGGATGAGTACATTGAAAGTGGGACCTCTGACAGAGCACCTGCCAGGTATCATCTCTTTGTGTCTTATTGACCCTGTTCAACTTTGTGGATGATGCAGATAGGATGGGCAGATACATCTGAGAGCATGAATTTATAACATAAAACCACAAAGCTGAATTTAATGAAGCAGACTTTTGCCATAGACCCCAGCGTTTGGTACAAACCTGATTATCCCTCTTAGTGAGAGTTCTGGGTCAGAGAGCACAAGTTGGCTAGCATCAAGACCCCCTTCTGCTCTCATTGCCAATTAATTATAGATGTTGGGTCTATAAGACCCTTTGTTAGAAATAATTAAATAATAAATGTCTATAAAGCAGTTTGCATGCTGAGCCTAATAAGAACAAATGCCACAGAAATCCAATTTAAACACTTATTGCTTTTCTGTGCCAGAATGAAATTGGATTTGGGTTTCTGAACTCATTGGCACAAGGCACAACCATCGCATGGGTGGATTTGGCATGATGACTGCCTTCGGGGCCAGCTGCGCAGAAATATTGTTTGTCTCAGAAGTGGGTATTCCTCAAACACGGACTCAGAAACAAAACCCCAGGGCTGACTATTTTCAGATTCCCGAAGGGTGTCAGGAAATTCCCAAATATGTATTCCCAGTAAAAATAACTTCCATTTACCTCAATTTCAAAAACTAATAAACAGAACCCTCTAAGACAGCGGTTCTCAACCTGTGGGTCGCGACCCCGGCGGGATTGCCTAACGCCATCGGAAAATACATAATGCATATCAGGTATTTACATTCCGAATCATAACTGTAGCAAAATTACAGTTATGAAGTAGCCACCAAAATTATTTTTTGGTTTGGGGTCTCTGCAACATGAGGAACTGTATTGCGGGGTCACGGCATTAGAAAGGTTGAGAACCACTGCTCTAAGAGGAGAGAGAGTGTGTGTGCCGAAGGCAAACAGAAATCTCAGAGTGCCCCAGTCCTGCTAGGATGGAAGGAGTACTGTCAGATTGCACTGATGACACCCACATGGCCAAAAGAGTGGAGCCTTCGGAAGACAGAGACATGGAACAGAGAGTACAAAGGACCCTCAGATTTCATAGGTTACACCTTTTTTACCCCTAATTTAACATTTTTTTCATGTTAGATCACATTTAAATTCACTGAATAATAAATAACAACAACAAAACCCTTTTGTACTATTGAATAACACTGCTGCTTGCGGAAGCAGTATCACTGACTTTAGCTGCTAAATAGTGTTTAGAAAACAAGTGTGTAACTTAACTTTGTCATTATTTTATAAAAAGTGATCCGAAAACAAGAAAAATATTCAAGTATATATTCATTAGCTCTAAAACTGAGACAAAGATGGTCATTCTCAGACCAGCCTAAAGCAAAGACCTTGTTCAAACCAGAAGCATGTTAGATTGACTGGCTGGCCGTGAGTGTTTGCCCGGTGAAAGCATGTAATTGAAGAGAATAGCAAAAGTGTGAGGGGAATGTCAAAGAGAGAGAGAGAGTCATTAAAAAGAAAAATAGAGAAATCAGATATTGAAAAATAGCATAAAATTTTTCTTTTTCAGAAACACAAAAGCAAAATAATAGTATAAAAACATAGAAAAATAAAAAAGAAACTCAAAATCAGAGAGAAGTGTCTGACTTCACAGACTTTTGATACAACTTGTTATATGTTGTCTTCTATCAAATGGAAGAAAAGTTAGTGTTTAGTTTTCCTGTGACCATTTTTTTCCAGGAGAGCTGATTAGATTTCATTAAAGTCAGCATCGCTGAGTCCAGATACACATTCCCTGCTTAATTACTTTAAACAAACCAGAAGCAAGTCTTCCCCCAAATATAAATAATGTTTCTTTGTCTCCTAATGATCACTTCAAGTAAGCAGAGAAAATTAGAATTTAAGTTAAGATTTTTATTTACAATATTAATTTTTATTATTTATCTTTAATAGTGAATTATTGGTCTTAAATAATTTTGTGTGTTTTATAACATTCAATGGGGAAAAAGAGTAAGACTAAATACGTATACAGTGTGTGCTTGAAACCATGGATAGTACTAAAACCCTGTATATATAATTTTTCTTCCTACTCATACCTACCCATGATAGTTTAATTTATTATTTAGGCACAGTAACAAAAACTAATAATAAAAATAAAGTAATTATAATAATAGTCTAGTAAAAGTTATGTGAATGCTGTTTCTCTCAAAATATCTTATTGTGCTGTATTCACCCTTCTTTTTGTGATAATTTATGACGTTGCAATGTCTGTGTGATAAGATGAAGTGAGGTGAATAACATAGGTACTGTGATGTAGCATTGTTTTCCAACTGCCTATCTATGGGCTGGTGGTGGTCTGCCAGAAATTTTGTGCCAGTCTGAGAGTTAACCACCCTGATGTTGTATAAAGATTATAGATCCAATTATCTTAGTCAAATTTACTAATGCTCAGGGAGATTCCCATTTATCAGCCTGTATCCTCAATGAAAATATGATTGGGTTGTCTTAGATATCTTTGGAATGTGTAGGCTCATTCAAACAACCTTTTGCACTGTGCAGAGCATTTACAAACTATGCACAATAAACAAAAGCATTCAGACAAACTTATGTAGTATTCATTGCATCCTATGTGTGGAGTTCAGAAATCAAGCACCAGCTTGTATGGTGTTTCACTGTTATGTGCATTAAGATAAAACTGTATTTGTTGTGTGTTTCCATTTTTGGCTGGCTAGTTCACCGGCTTCCACGTGTAGAAGGGTTGAAAACCACTGACATAGATTTAGGATATGAGAAGTAATGACCTTTTGGTCAACAATGGATAATATATATGATGGTGGTCCCATAATCTTATAATGGAGCTGAAAATTTTTCAGCACTTAGTGAATCATGGCCATTGTAGTGACTCATTGTTGTTCTGGGCTGATCTCAGTCTATCCATAGTACAGCTCGCAGGTAGAAATGCCTGGGACACTCATCTGAGCTCCACTGAACTTCCTACAGACATCTCCCCTTTTCAAACCAATGTTACAACTGAAACAACCCTCATGGTCTTTATTACAATTGTCTATCATTTATGCTGTAATAAAACCAAACTGTTTGTAGGTCCCTACACATACCATCTTTGTCTCTTGCCTCTGCGCCTTGTTCAAGCTGTTCTTCTACGTGTCATTTTCTCTTTCCATTCTACCTTTTTACCCTCTCAGAGACTACTTAGCCAATAGATACAGTATTCCATAATTTATTCCATGACAATTGCACTCCGGGATAGGTGAGGAGTCATCTGAGCTTCCATAGTACTTGTCACTTCCCTTTACTAAACTACATTCTCACCAACTGCCTGAGTCTCCTCCTACTGGTTTGTGAGTTCCTTGAAGGCAGAAGTAGTGTCTAGTTCACCTATATATCAGCACTGCCAAAGAAGAGGCAATCACTAAATACTTCCAGGTGGGTGGAAAGAAATGGATGAATGAATGAATGAATGAATGCATGAATGACAGCATGAAGTGAAAGGCAATGTGGTAAAGTAAAGAAGACACACTGTGGGTCTTGATCTGGACCACGTGCATTCTGAATCTGCCTCCACCATGTTCTTGATGTGCAGGGGTCTTAATTTCTCCAAGCCATAAAATGGGGGTCATATAATAACACCCAGTTCAAAGCACTGTTTTCAGGATCAAAGGAGCTAATAGATGCAGACAAACTACCCTCTTAACAAATTTTAGCTTTTCTCTATATAAGTAAGTCTACCAAATCTTCTCTTGTTTTATGGTAGACAGAAATTCCAGTTTGGAACTCATCAGAGGGTTAAGTTCCTGTAGTGATGAGGTGGTGTCATTATAAAACCTGTAAGGATCCTGACATCAGATTTCTGGATGATAAACCAGCATATTTGCCATGAGTTCATGATAATTCTGAATTCATCTTTGACCTACCTCGGGGGAGCACTCAGAAGAATAAATGAATAGTCACTTGATCCAAAGAGCTCAGGAATGCAGGGCAGTCCAGAGCGGTTCACAGGGGCAGTGCTGAGGAGGGGGCAGGCGGAGCTGAGGTCGTCTAGCTGGAGTGTCATTAAAAATAATGTTGACTAGAAGGGATTTAGGCATTCTTTTGTCATTTGCAGAATAAGGGTTTGTAAACAGTAAATAATACTTCTGAAAGCCACGCTTACCATTATATGGCCATGTGTATGTGATTTCAAAATTAGCTTGCCTGCTAAGTTACCTCTTAATCCAACCGAGTGTAACAAAGCCAAAAGACCGAGTGCAATGCATTAAATATATGTTTCTTAAAAATAAAGGCCTAACCATGCATTTAGCCTGTCCTCAAGACCACATATTATATATTTACTTGGCTTGCCTTATTACTTCCAGCTTACTTATTCTAACTTAACAGCGCGGCCGGGCTGTCTTACATTTTGAGAAATGTTTCCTTGGGGAATTTAGGTTTCTTCCCACCTACTTTATCCATGATACAAACATTATTTTTTTTTAAATAGTGTCTATAATATTTGTCTTTCCTTTGCCAGGTTTTTTTTTTTCTTTCTGCTTTACAAAAACTCAGAGTAGAGTATTCCCATGCCAGATGAGGAAGTAGCTTTTAAGAGTTTTCAGAGAAAATGATTAGTTATACAGAAAAACCTTTAATTTATTTTTTAGACCATCTTATATTTATATCTCACCATCATAGAATCCCTGGAAATGCTCAGATAATTGGAGAAAAATGACATGGCAGAATATGTTATCATGCCACGATGTCTAGATAATGACTAAGACACAGAAGCAAAAGGAAAATTCCACATTCATCTCTGAAGTGAATGAGGAATTTGGAGTGCTGTAATGACATGGTGACCCTTCTGCCTTGGAGTCACCGCTGTAATTTCACACAAGTAGGAGATAACCACCCACCATCCTAGTGTAGCTAATGCTCGGTGCTTCAGGGAAAATGCACACATGGTCAAAGTCAAATCCTTAGTCAGCAAGTTCCAACCCAAGAGACCTACAACTCCCACCTAAATCCAGGAAGGGCTCTGGGATAGTATTCCCAGAAGAAATTCAGTACCTTCCCTGATTTTGCATGTTGATCCTCCCTTTAACCCTCTTTACCCAGGCAGGGCTAAAACAGCCCAGGATGGAGAAATTGGGTCTAGGGCCCAACCAGCAAGTCCTCTGGACTTCCAGACAAAAACAAGTCATCAAGTCTCAGGCACAGGAGATATGATAGCAAAAGCAGAGTTTAGTTTAAAAAAGAAGAAAAAAAAAGGCAAAATAAGGCACAAATTTCCCTTTAACTCAAAGACAATCACTTATTCTGAGTCACCAAGACATACTTTTAAACATGATTATCTTGGAGAAAGTGAAGATAAAAGCATCAAAGGCAAAGTGGTTCTTGAATTGAGAGAAAGCATGTTATAAGGATGAACTTTGAGGTCAGATTT